>NC_091446.1:70790671-71090671 GCF_964237555.1 Oryctolagus cuniculus | reverse complement strand
GAGATAATATCCCCTAGAAGTAGAATTGAGAGAGAGCTCAGCTCTGGTTGGATTGGGCTCAGTTGGCAGAGTTTCCCTGTGCCCATGCTTGTCAATGGACCTGCACCACACGGACTGCCATGGGCAGTGATGGCTGCCCAGGCAAGGCCTGGGCCCAGGGACACTTCTTTCTCTTTGCTGTGGAGTCGTTGGGATCTCTGTGCTTTCTAAGCCCTGCACCTCTTGACTTGGTCCCAGCTCATTGATTTGCACATTCCAGAACATTCCCTGGGACTCAGCGGGCATGGGTGTGTGTGTGTGTGTGTGTGTGTGTGTGCAAAAGTGACCTGATGCTCCTGGTGTGGAGGGACTGGCTGTGGATGGCACAATGAGAGGTGTCCAGTGCTGAAGGAGCCAAAATTAACGTCCAGGGGCCCTTACAACAAGCAAGTCGGGTGTGGGCGTACAAGGTGGGGAGCCGGAGGAGGAATGTCCTAGGCAGAGAGACCTAGTAGAGATAGAATGCGCTTAAGGCCAATCCTGAGTTCACATTGGCTAAAGAAGTTCACATAGCAAGGGCTGCGTCAAACTGAGAGTGGCTGACTTTGGCAAGAGATCCCCACCTGGAGCTCATTCCTGAACAACAGTTGTGCCTGTGTGCGTTTGTCCACAAGCCCATCCTGGGCGTGCTGGGTGGAGCCTAGGCCAAAGGAGGGAGGCTGTTGGGATTCAGGAGGAAGGTTGGTGAGTTTGTCACTACACTGTCCCTGGGGTGGAGACATCGATTGATTGATTGAGAGACAGACAGATCTATCTTCATTCTCTGGTTCTTTCCCCAAATGGCTACAACAGCTGGGACTGGGCCAGGCCAAAGCCAGAAGCCGTGAACTCCATCCAGGTCTATCGTGTAGCTGGTACGGGCCCAAGTATTAAGTCATTTTCCTCTGCTTCCCCAGCCCCATTGGCAGGGAGCTGGTTTGGAAGTGGAGCAGCAGGGATTTGAACTGGCACTTCCATACGGGATGTCAGCATCTCAAGGGGTAGCTTGACCTGCTCTGCCACAACACTGGCCCCTGTTTGTAAAATGATCTGTGTGATTTATATGAGAGACAAGGAGAGGGGAGGTGGGGAAGGGAGGGAGAGAGGAAGTTCCCATTTGCTAGAACACTCCTCAAATGGCCCACAGTGGCTGGGACTGGGCTGGGGCCAGGAGCCAGGAAAACAGGTCTTCCATGTGGGTGGCAGGGGCCCAGATCCTTGAGCCGTCACCACTACCTCTCACGGTGTCTGTGAGCAAGAAGCTGGAACTGAGAGCAGAGCTGAGACTCAAATCCAGGCACTGGACATGGTACGTGGGATGCAGGCATCCCCAGCAAGGTCTTAACTGCTGCACCGAATGCCAGCTCCTGGTTCTCACAGGCCGTGTAACTGGTCCCAGCGCAGCTGCTGAGGGCTGGCAGGGAGAAGGTCCCGCTCTCTGCGCACACCCTCCTCACGGGGCTGCCGTCAGCCGAGACATCCCTGGAACCAGCGGCCAGCACACTGAGGAGCAGTGGCTCTCCACCTCTGTGCCCCCGCTTTGCTGATGGAGGCCTTGACCCCTTGCCTCGGGCCAGTGCATATCGCAGGATGAGGGGTCTCTGGTCCCGGGAGTCTCTCCAGAGAGTTCATGTGTGCTGTGCGTGTTCGGTATATTTGGTACTTAGGCGGGTGTGCTGCTGGGCTTCTGATTGACAGCGTTGGCAGGGCCCTTGATTGGCCCTCAGTGCAGTGATCCTCACTCGGGGTTCTGGGAGGTGCCTCGGGGAGAGTCGAAAGAGCCAGGACCACGAGTCGGCCACCTGCTCGTCAGCCAGAGCAGGGTAGTCTTCCTGGGCTTTACCCTGCAATTCTGTATAAGATGGATGCTTTTTCCTAACCAAGACACACTTGAGTCCAGTGAAATACACCATGGAGGTTTTTCTTTGACCAAAGAGTTCCATGTGATAGAGACACTCAGCTGGGGAAACTGGGCCTCAGTGGGGGGCCTAAAGAGGCCCCCCCCCAGCTGGTTAGAGGTCACCCAGCCCCACACACCCCTGTGTGATGGGCAGCCCCGCTTAGCTCAGACTTGCTTTCCCTTCGGCCTAGGCTTTGACTTCAAGACCTGCAACGTGCTGGTGGCTTTGGAACAGCAGTCCCCAGACATCGCCCAGTGCGTCCACCTGGACAGAAACGAAGAGGACGTTGGTGCAGGAGACCAGGTATCTCGGCACTGCGGGCAGGACTGCATGGGCCCCACTGCGGGGCAGCCTGTCTCCCCCAGGGCCCCGACCCAGGCTGGAGCGTGAGTGAGGCGCACTGGTGTGTCACAGCCAGCTCGCCCTGTGGGGCAGTCCCGTCACCCTAGCATGGCGGGTGGGGTGGGGGACGTGCCTGGAGTGAGCTGGCAGTGACTTCAGGGCACGGCTGTGTGGTGGACCGCCGTGGTTGCTTGTCCCCCACTCCTGCAGTGCTGGGGGCCAGGGACAAGTGTCCAGTGCAAAGCGTTCAGCCGAGAGGCACCAAGGCAGCAGTGGGCAGTGATTCGGTGCTGGACCGCACCGCTGTGCGGCTGGGTGTTGCTCAGGGTGCTGTCTCCCGGCCCCAGGGTCTGATGTTCGGCTATGCCACTGACGAGACGGAGGAGTGCATGCCCCTTACCATCATCCTGGCGCACAGACTCAACGCCCGGATGGCGGATCTGCGGCGCACCGGCGTCCTGCCCTGGCTCAGGCCTGACTCTAAGACCCAGGTGAGCCGCCTCCGCAGCCCCTGCCCAGCTTGCGCCACAGCCCTCCTGACTCTTGTTTCTCTTTTTGTTTTTTCCACCTGGAAAATGTTCTGCCCAGGCACTCACAGAATCATCTTTTTTTTTTTTTTTTCAAGATTAATTAATTTATTTGAAAGGCAGAGTTACAGAGAGGCAGAGGCAGAGGGAGAGGTCTTCTATCCACTGGTTCACTCCCTAAATGGCCACAATGGCTGGAGCTGGGCTGATCCGAAGCCAGGAGCCAGGAGCTTCTTCCAGGTCTCCCATGTGGGTGCAGGGACCCAAGGACCTGGGCCATCCTCCACTGTCTTCCCGGGCCATCGCAGAGAGCTGGACTAGAAGAGGAGCAGCCAGGCTTTACCTGCTGTGCCACCGTGCCGGCCCCCAGAATCGTCCGTTCTGAAAGGAGCTGTTTATTTGAGAAATCCTCAGCTCTAGGGCTCCCCCCCCATGTACCCCCCATATTATATCATAAAAAATTTACAGCAGACAAACAAGCAGAAAAGTTGAAAGAGCGGTTCTCTCTTCTTGTCGCGTTACCATTCCTCAACTCTGCTGCTTTTCCAGGTCCTGCCAAACACTTCTGAGCCGGTTTGAGACGGCCCGCTCCATGCCCGTCCTCACACACAGGCTGCGTGTGCTGTGTGTGTCCTCCCGTGGCCCTTTCTCTTACTTTTGTTTCTCATAGAAAGGCCTTAAGGTTGTCGTGTCCAGCTCCATCCCCACGGGCCCTGACCTCTCGGCTCCCCGCAGTGTTGAAATCTGTCTTGGAGCCTGTATCCGAGAGCCAGCGCTGATGCAAGCATTCACATACATGGAGGCCTCCTGTGGCCTTCACTCCCCAAACGTCCTCTCCCTGGCTAACCCCAATGACCCTGATGGCTCTTCTCCTCGTGGCCTCCTGCCTCGCAACCCCCCCCCCCCTCCCCACAGCACTCCAGTTCTTGGTCCTTGGTCCTGCACACAACCCCTCCTTCTGTCCACGCTCGTGGATCCCATGTCCACGGTCACACACCCAGCTCCCCAGTCTCCCATCTGTAGGGCTCTAAGTGATGAGCCCCATTGCTCCCTCCCTTCTGCGCTGGGCTGAGGGAATGGGCAGAGTGCCAGCCCTCCCCAGTCCCACCCTGCGCCGTCTCTGTCCCCAACCTGCCTGTGCCCCACATCTTCCCCATCAGATGTCTTTCTTATTCCAACCCAGTGCTGCTGTCCTGCCACCCTGCCGGGCAGGCTCACCCCCCTCTCCCGAGCACCCCAGTTCATTTCCTTCAGGCTGACTTCATACTTGCTTCCAGGGCTGGGGGGCGGGGGGAGACATGCGTCTGCCTGGTCCTCTGGCATTCAAAGCCTTTTGTGGCCTTCCAGCTGCACCTTCCTCTGCCCGCACCCCTGCCCCTGAGCTCTGCCGGACCCACACCGTCCCACTGTCAGTGCTGCAGGTTTGTGCTCCTGTGCTTCGTCAGGCGAAGGGTCCTTCCCTGGTCCTCGCCTCTCCGTGAGTGCTCGGCAGAGCTCCCACCTCCTCCCGGGTGCCTTCCTTGGCCACCACCCGCGGCCCCTCCTCTGGCTCCCGCACTCAGAATTTGGCATCTTTTTTTTTTTTTTTTTTTTTTTTTTTTAAGATCTCAGCGTGGTGCGTGGGACTCTGAGACTCCTCACGCCAAGTGCACAGAGCCCAGCTTGTGTGCTGGCTGTGCGTGGAGCGAGGGGAGTGTGCTCGTGGCCTAACAGGAGCTGCCCTTGAGGCTTTCTGCCATTGTCCATGTGACCCGCAGGATGGGCAGTGGAGTCATCAGTGTTCCGTGCGTGTCCGTGGAGGCTGTGGGGCAGGGGAGCTAAGTACAGAGACTGTGGTGGCGCCAAAAGAAGGGGCACACACGAGTCGGCCTGCCCTGCCCTACCGTGTCCTGGGGCAGTGTGGAGATGTAGAGACAGGGTGGAGATTCCCAGAAGAGGGGCTCCTGGAACAGGGCAGCTGTCGGAGCTCTGCTTTTCCTTGTGTGGCAGTGGGAGTGGAGGATCCCCTGTGGCCTAAGCTGCATTTTGCTTAGATGGGGAATGGGAGGTTTCCAAGTCTAGGAGGCAGTAAAGGCAGGAGGCAAGGTGGGCTCCCTTGAGGCTTCCCTTCCCGCGGAATTCTCTGAGAAGTGCTAAGGCAGCTGCCATGCCGTGCCCTGCCTCCCGGCCACAGGCTGTGGGGCAGCCTGGCTCACTCCCCGCGGCGTTCCAGGAATGACCGCTAGGGCCTTCTCGTCCAGCCCTGTTTGTGAAGGATTCTCGTCCTCTCGCCAGGGTGCGGACTGTGAACAGGATGGGTCTTTCCACCTGAACAAATTCTCGCTGCTGATACCGAGAACCGGGTGGCGGCACGATGGCTATTTTTGTACCTGGTCGAAGCCGTGTTTTCCATGGTGTGTTTTTCCCCACATCTTGCTGACGTGACGAGATAAGAGCCCTTTGCTCTGCCGTCCACTTCCATAGCCCCACAAGGACGCTGCATGGGACTGGCTGCCGTGGAGGGGGGAGTCTCCAGGGGAGCCCTCTGAGCCCCCACGTGGCACGACCGGTCCCAGGGCCTGCCACAGGGCGTCCCCTTCTGGGAACTCCCCTCTCGGCCCACCACTCCCACCCTGCCCCCATTCCCACAGCCTCTCATGGGGTCCCATGGGTACAGTGCCCAGCATTTGAGGATAGCTCCTAACAGCAATGTCAGTGTTCCTCTGCCCATCTTGCCAGGGTGAGGCATCTCCTGGCTGGGGCTCGCTCTCTCCCTGCTTCTGAACCATACCTCGTTGCTCTTTGAACCAAGAAAGACAGAGAAGAGCCCTGATACAGACCCAGTGCCTGTCGGCTCTCTGAGGGTTCTGGCGGGCCGAGACTTTGCTGCAGGCACAGCCCCAGGGAAGCCTTGCTTGCTGTCCCCTGGTCCTGTCCAGGCCCTGGGTAGGGACCAGTCCTGAGCCTGCTGGCCAGCGTGCCTCTTGGACCACCTGGTATCGCTGTACCCTTGCATGCCCCTAAGACCCTCTGGGCACTCCCATGGTGGATCCGCACTGCATTTGGCAGCACCAGGCCTGTGGCCCAGCACAGCCCTCTGGCTCTTGTAGGGCAGGGTCCCCAGCCATCAGGCCATACAGCTCCCAGTCAGATCCAGCTCTTCCGGCTGTGTGATCTCCACCAAGCCATTTACTTCCTGGAACTTCTACTTCCTTGTCTGCGACATGGGGGTGGTAACAGCTTCTCTTCTCTGGCATGCTCAACCAGCGCACTCTTCCCAGCCTTATCTGCCATCCTCACCGGCTCTTGGCTCTTTCCTGTTTGTTCCACAGACACAAAGTGCCTGGGCTGCTTCCCTTGGTTACCAAAGCAGATCAGTCCGTGCGTCGGACTCCTGCACTGGCTGGTGTGTCAGTAACAGACAACGTCTTGTTTGCGCTGCAGTGGGAGTGGCAGCTCTTGGGTCAGGCCAAGCAGGGATTGGTTCTCTGTGCTGTGTGACTTTGCTTCCCAGCACTTTGGTTTTCGCATTTGTAAAGTGGTCTCTTATATACTAATATATATATAATATATATATACTAATGTATATAATGTACTAATATATAATACATATATACTAATGGCTGCATCCCTCGCACTCTGTCCATGGTCCCATGTACCATGGGGTGCTCCACTGAGGGTGCTGAGACCACCTCCTGGGCTCCTCCCCTTCTCTCTCAGAAGATTTTGGTGCCAACAGATACCCGTTAGGCTAAAGCCTTCTGTTTGGCAAGATATCCTTGCTTTTGTCAATTGCATGAGGCTCGTGGATTCCTGTGGTCATTGGCAAGAGCACGGGTACCTTGGGGCGAGGAGGGATAGGAGAGGGCTTTGTCCAGGGGCACATCGGTCTGCACCCAGATACCTCTGAGGAAGAAGGGATAAGCCTCGTGGGTTCCCAATCAAGAAGAAACCCAAGTTTCCAAGCAATGCAAGTTGTGGCCACACATGTGAATAGTTATGCCTAATGCCTAAGTCATCCCACAACATGGAGAAGTTTTCCAAGTCTAACAATGTGTGAGCTTAATTTTCTGAAGATCCCTTGATGAGTGAGGTCCCACTTGGCTCCTGGGAGCCCTGTCTCTCTGCTGGGGATCTGTGCCTAGCAGGGAAGTGCCTTCAGCTCGAGCCTCAGCATCACCGTGTCTCCTTGCCCTTCTGACGGACAGGTGACAGTTCAGTACGTGCAGGACAATGGTGCAGTCATCCCTGTGCGCATCCACACCATCGTCATCTCCGTGCAGCACGATGAAGATGTAACCCTGGAGGACATGCGTACGGCCCTGAAGGAGCAGGTGATCAAGGCCGTGGTGCCCGCCAAGTACCTGGATGAAGACACCATTTACCACCTGCAGCCCAGCGGGCGGTTCGTCATTGGAGGTCCCCAGGTGCGCCCTGGTCTCTGAGTAAGACCCCAGTTTGTCTTGGTGGCTGGGCTTGCTTGTGTCTCAAAGCACACAGACCACAAGAGGGAGCTTTGGGTGGCTCAGGTGGAACTGGCCAGTGACCAGATGTGAAGTTGGTACATTTTGGATCCCATCCCTGTAGTGCACTCTCCGGGAGGCTTGCTCGGTGTTTGTCAGTACTCGAGGAATTGGGGACGTACTCCCACGATTCCCCCACCTAGCTTTGCCTGGCCTTCCACTCTGGCCGTCTCCCATGGCCATGTTGCCGTGCCCTACTCAGATGCTCACTCCCACTACGGCGTTTGCTCATGGCTGACTGTTCCAAGTCTTGCTTGCCAGGTCTTTGCCACAGGCTGCTTTGGGCTCCTGTGAGCACCGAGGTTGGGGGGGGGGTAGATTTTTAATATGGAGACACCTGCTGCCTACTTTGCCCTGTCCGGCAGGAGCGGGGAGGTAGAGATTGGCAGAGCTGCCAGGGGACCTCAGCCGTGGAAGCCTTGGCACAGGTTAAGCCTCATAATGGGCGCTGTGAGCAGGTGTTATGTAGAAACACGGGGTGAACAAAAGGCAAAGTCCATTGTTGGCTCTCGCAGAGCTTCTCAAAGCCTAGCCCTACCAGTGTGAACCGTGCATCTCTAGAAGCGGGGACCACCGGGTAAGCAGACTTCCCCCAAATCCTCCACCCTTTTGAGATGTCTCTTATAGCTTGATGTCGCCCAGAGCACACTTGGAGAGGGAGCAGCATGGTGTTTCCTGGGCGGGACTAGCCAGAGCCACAGCCCAAAATTGTAATTATTCACTAGAATTCCCATCTGCAGTTGGGTTTCTCCATTATTGCAGACTCGAAACCAGATATTAGAAGATGATTGGCTGCCCAGAGAGCTTCTGGCCCATCTTCTGCATTTCCCAGTGAGGCTGCCTGCTTCCTGCAGCTGGCTAGGGGCGGAGCAGGGATCAGAACCAGGGCTTCTGGCTGACTCCCAGCAGAGGGCGCTCTGTGAAATGCCTGCAGGCAGCCTGGGGCAGCCTTTCTTAGTTGTAGTCCAGCAGCCCTCATGGTACGTCCCCAGCGATTTAGGGTCTCTGTGTCTCATCTCTCGTTTCTTCCCCTCTGCAGGGGGATGCAGGCGTCACCGGCCGTAAGATCATTGTGGACACCTATGGCGGCTGGGGGGCTCACGGTGGAGGGGCCTTCTCGGGGAAGGACTACACCAAGGTGGACCGCTCGGCGGCTTACGCTGCCCGCTGGGTAGCCAAGTCCTTGGTGAAAGCAGGGCTCTGCCGCAGAGTTCTCGTCCAGGTAGGTGACCCCCTCCCCATCCCCCTGCCCTCCTGGCTAGCCGAGGGCCTCGACCCAGCACTGCTGCGAGTTAAGGAGAAACTAGCATGATGGGGAAGCCACCCAAACATGGCTTTGCCAACGTGATTCCCTGTGTGTGTGTGTGTGTGTGTGTGTTTTAACAGGCAGAGTGGACAGTGAGAGAGAGAGACAGAGAGAAAGGTCTTCCTTTTGCCGTTGGTTCACCCTCCAATGGCCGCTGCGGCTGGCGCGCTGCGGCAGGCGCACAGCGCCAATCCGAAGGCAGGAGCCAGGTGCTTCTCCTGGTCTCCCATGGGGTGCAGGGCCCAAGCACTTGGGCCATCTTCCACTGCACTCCCTGGCCACAGCAGAGAGCCGGCCTGGAAGAGGGGCAGCCGGGACAGAATCCGGCGCCCCGACCGGGACTAGAACCTGGTGTGCCGGCGCCGCTAGGCGGAGGATTAGCCTAGTGAACCGCGGCACCGGCCTCCTTGTGTTGTGTTGGACACTGTGACCAGGGAGAGAGGTGCATACTAAAAAAACCCAAAAAGCTGCCCTGGGAAGACAATAGGGCTCCCTAGGCAGACCAGGTGCAGAGAGGATGTTGGCAAGACGTGCATGGTCCCTGCTGCCCCTTCCTGGGGACACCAAGGTCTCTGAGGGCGGACCCCGCACGGCCCCTGACTCTGGTGCTCTCTGGAAGGTTTCCTACGCCATCGGTGTGGCCGAGCCACTGTCCATTTCCCTCTTCACCTACGGGACCTCTCAGAAGACAGAGCAAGAGCTGCTGGATGTGGTGAACAAGAACTTCGACCTCCGGCCGGGTGTGATCGTCAGGTGAGTGTCTCCATCCTGCCCTTTCCCTGCCAGCTCCCCGCCGCTCAGCTCAACTGAGAAGCCACAGACAGGACCCGCCAGCCTCTCAGAGTGGGGGGCTGGGGGTAGGGAGCGCCCGTGGCTGTGCGCAGTGCCAGTCACAACAGAAGGGTCTCGTTTCCTGGCCCAGCAGACCCCAGCTCCAGCGGGGCTGTCAGGGTGGCAGGGGGATCTGAGATCAGTAATTACAAGGCCAGGTGGCTGGGAGCTGTCCCTTCCCATGGCCCTGTTCTCTGGAACTCAGTGGCCAGGCCAGAGGAGTGGGGAGGAGGGAGCCCCTGTGAGAGCGGGGTTCACCCTGCTTCCGGCGTGTCTATGAGCCTCAGCTTCCTGAACTATAAGCCTGGACGGTGGTGTGGCCCAGGCAACCCCGCTCCGTTTCCATTCTAAAGTGAGCTTGTCTTCTGCCGAACGCACAGGGATCTGGATTTGAAGAAGCCCATCTACCAGAAGACGGCATGCTACGGCCACTTTGGGAGAAACGAGTTCCCCTGGGAAGTCCCCAAGAAGCTTGTGTTCTAGAGCTGGGGGCGGCCAGGCCTGGTCTCGGCCCAGACACATCCAGGGCGCCGTGCTCCCCTCTCCAGGATCCTCCTCCCAGGATGTGCCTTGTTCACCCACCTTCACCTTCCCTGGGGCAGAGTCATGGCTCTGAGGGACAGGAGGCAGGTGACTTCCTGGTGTCGGCCACAGTCGCCCCGTTCCCCACCTCTCCCTCAGGCCAGGCCACGGTTCATTCAGCAGTCAAACCAGCCCTCTCAGGAGCAGATTCCCCCTCTCACCTCCTGCTCATGCCAGGACACCGACCAGGTCCTCCTCCCTCCCCTGGCGTGTGCCCAGGTCGGTGTGTGTCTCAGGCCTCAGGGACCCTGAGGGCCCCGGGGAGCCAGGTATCCCCTTCACCTCTGTGGCTGGCGCCTCTGAGCCAAAGTTACGTGCACAGCCCCTCCCAGGCCAGGCGTCTGGCAGAGAGAGGACAGGGCCGATGTCTGCTAAGCATTCACAGCATGCAGGACCCCCGACACGTTACTGATCTCATTTCTTCATAGCAACAGGCTGAGGCAGCACCTTTCGCTGTCCCTGTTTGTAAATGAGGGAAACTGAGGCACAGAGCAATTGGGTAACTCTCACAAGGTCCCACAGTCACAGGTAACAGAGGCCAGATATGAACCAGGTCAGGAGCCCGTGTGCCCCCTCTTCTGCCAGAAACAGGCTTGAGCTGTAACACACACAGTGAGATGAGGCTGTGGACTCTGTCCTGAGGGCCCGGGGTTGCTGGGAGTCATGGGATTAACCTGTCGGCTCTCAGCGACCCTGGGCCATGGTCATGGTCTCCGGCTGTGAGCCGGAGGACCTTTCTGGGGGCCACATTTGTCCTGCAAGGTGGTTCGGGGCAAGCTGGGCATCCTGGCCCGGGAGGCTGGGCTAGGGCTGGGGATGAGCTCCAGTGGCCTTACAGTCCCAGCCCTGTGGCCCCCCAGAGACATGCAGGGCTGGGGTTTTGGAACCTTGGTGGAAGTGCTCCAAGTCAAGTTCAGTCACACCTGGGCCTCCTGGAGCAGGGACAGTAACTCTTCATAGCACAGGCGGCCGGCACTTTAGACAGGGGATTGAATCCTGGGTCCCTCGTCCTTTCTCTTTCTTTGGCTCCTTGTACCACATGGAGGGTGAATCTCTTGGGATAAGTGGGCGGGTCCCTTGGATGCCCCTTCCAGGGTCCTCCGGCCCAGATCCATGGTGTTAAATAGTACCCAGGTGCTGGGCTCGCCTCCTGGTGGCAGACACACTGACAGAGATGGCCTGAGGACACTCTGCCCCTCCAGCTGGCCTTCGAGGGGCACATCTGCTCCCGGGTCCTGAGTGGTCCTTGGCATTTGAGGCTCTTGGAAGCTGCATGCACCCCTGCCTTCCGATCCCTGGCCACTGCCACCCACGGCTCCTGTGCCCCAGCCCGGGCCCCTCACGACAGCATCTCTACCTTGTCCCCAGCTCCCAGGACCAGAGGCTCAGACTGGGAGCACCAGGGCCTCCAGGAGAACACTGGGGATGGAGCTGCTTTCCATGGCTCACAGGGCTGGTTCTGGCTGGGAGAGGCAGCCCGGAAAGCCGGATTTTGGGAGCAGGCAGCGTCCCTCTGTGCCTTGGACTTTATGACAACTGCCCTAGGCTTTCTCTGTCCATCAGAGAAAGAACACTCTTCACGGTAGCAAAGCAAGCCCAAGTTGCCATGACACCCCAGAGCTTGTTCGTGACACAAGTGCTTGGATCCGTCCATGGGGCTCTGGGCTGCTAGGAGACTTCAAACTCCTTCCAGCAGAGGGAGTGATGGGTTTGCAGGTGGCCGAGTTCCTGTAACTTGGGCCATATTTGAAGTGAAAATTTGGAATTTTATACTTTCCCTACCCGCTAGAGAGAAACAAGGTCTTTTTTTGGTCACCACCATTTATATGAAACTCAAGCCTTTTTGTTGTTAATTCCTGCTGGGATAGTGAATAAAAACTCAAGGAGCCACTTTGTTTCTTTTGTCTGTCAAACCCCGAAATGCCCCCTCTGCATGAACAGTACCTGGCTTCCCCCGCCCCCAGGATTATGAGGTGCCCGGGGAAGTGCCCCTCCATTCCTGTCCTCGTGGCATGCTCCGGTGTGGCACCGAGGCTCCCCCCACCCGCCGCTCCTGCGCTGAGCCACTGCACTGCTGTACTTGGGCTTCACCACATCCCACTGAGCTAGGGATTCTTAGGAAACCCGTTTCACACGGGCCCTTGGGACCACAGAGGGTCAGAAATGAGCCGCGGGCCAGTGGTGTGTTCGGGCCGCGTGCCCTGCTGGTCTGTTCCTTGTCTCTTACTCACTAGTCCCTCTCCGCACCTCGTCCGCGGCGAAGTTGTGTGAGGTGAGCACTCGCGCCGTGTTTGTCAAATGGCTCAATACGTGATCGAGGCTGAGTGGAGGGACAGGGAGGGAGTCTGGTCTGGAGAGAGCGGAGCCAAACCTGTAAGTAGATGTACATTTCTCTCTCACACGGTTCCGAGTGTGAGACTTTATTAGAAGGCTCTCCCTGCAGTGGTCCTTAGTGTTACAGTCCCGGAGCGCTTGGTTGAAGCTGGTGAGGAGGTGGGACCTGCACAGTCCGCTCCCTGGGGGCAGTGTGGGCAGCAGTCAGCTGTAGGGCTTTTGCGGTGCAGGCTGGGCGGCTCCTCCCTCTCGCTGGCTGAGCAGGCTGCTCTGGGCGCCTGGAAGGCCAGAGATGGAGAGGAGATGTAAGGGCGTGGCAGAGAGGAGGGAAGAGGAACTGGTCAAGGCAGAATTGTCCCACAGTCTTGTCTGAGACAGGTGTTATGCCCAGAGGAGCCGCTTGATGGGGTAGGCGATGAAATAGTATGCATTACAGAAAACACATATTGTGAGAACCTGTCTGAACAAAAAGACATGGAAATGCGTTGGAGCACTTGCCTGTGGATTAAGGGCTCTTTGGGTATAAAATACAAAATGGAGAAAGCAAGAAGGAGAACCAACTTCCAAGGCAATTGTCCAAAACTAAGGGACATGTGGAAGTAGCAAAGGAGTGGCCAGCAGAGTAGGAGCAAACCTGGGAGGCTGGGGTGCCCCGGGAAGCCGAGTGAAGACAGTGCTTCCAAGACAAAGGGGGCATCGACTGTGAAATCAGAAATCAGACTGGTGAGAGAGGTGAGGGGAGGCTTACGAGCGTCCAGGAAATTCAGCCACGTGGACGTTGCTGTTGATGTGGGAACAGGCAGGGTTATCAGAGGTAAACATGGCCAGATTGCCTCCCCACGCGTCATCCTTTAGTACATCAGTGCCCTTGGAACACAGTTCACAGGGGCTGACTAGACTACCACCGCCCTGCACCCCTGCCTGTCTGCCCTCCCTCCTCCTGGGCTCTGGCTCCCCACCCCCACCGTCTACCACACTCTAGACCCCCAGGCTGCTTTGGCTTCCCCCGACAGGCCTACCTGATTCTTGCCCCAAGACTTCGGCACCTGTCCCTCCTGTCATGGATGCCCCAGCTCATCCTGTAGATTACAGACGAAATTTCTGTTTCTCAAAAGTCCCTCTCTTTTCTACTCCATTCCATGTTTAGCTTCTTGCTCAGTGTTTAATACAGGGTGCCAGCGTGTGTGTCCGAGTGCAGCCCCACTCCGAAGCCAGGAGTCAGGAGCTTCCTCCGGTTCTCCCCCGCGGGTGCTGGGGCTCCTCCGGCACCTGTCTGCCCCCTTTCTCCACACGATGGTGGTTCCCCTGGGTCCTTCCAGGCTCAGCTTACAAACCACCTCTGGGAAGGTGCCCCTAAACATCTTCTAAATCACACCCCAAAACTGCTGTTGTTGGGTTCTGGATAATCAAAGATTGTATTTTTATTAAATCTTTTTATGATTGTTAGTTATTTTAAGGCAACAATAATTCTACAGCTCTTACCGTAAATCAATCCAAATCACAGAGCTTTGCTTTCTCTGAGGTATCATTGACCAATGAAAGCCGTACCTACTCAAGGTGTGTAGTGTGATGAGTTGACCCGTGCACAGCTGTGTGGTCATCGCCTCAGGGAAGTTTATGAATGCATCTGTCATCGCATAGAGTGATACTCAAAGCTGCTTTTTTATTTATTCATTTATAAGAATGATCATATGGTGAGCCAGGAAAATGGTTGTGCCTGACTCAGGATCTTTTTTTTTTTTTTTAATTTATTTATTTGAAAGAGTTACACAGAGAGAGAAGAGGCAGAGAGAGAGAGAGGTCTTCCTTCTGCTGGTTCACTCCTCAGTTGGCCACAACGACCGGAGCTGCACAGATCCGAAGCCAGGAGCCAGGAGCTTCCTCCAGGTCTCCCACATGGGTGCAGGGGCCCAAGGACTTGGGCCATCTTCTACTGATTTCCCAGGCCATAGCAGAGAGCTGGATCGGAAGTGGAGCAGCCAGGACTTGAACCTGCACCCATATGGGATGCCGGCACTGCAGGCAGTGGCTTTACCTGATACGCCACAGCGCCGGCCCCTCAAAGCTTCTAATTCTTCACAGATGCCCACACTTGCATGTTAATGCCTGTCGCCTCCCTGGGACTGGGCACTCCTGGGGTCTGGCCTTGTCTGCTTTGTTTGCCATTTCATGCCTGGCTCCAGTGCAGGCTGCAGCACTGGTTGCATCAGAGAATGAATCCAAGATGTGTCCATCTCTCCTGCCTTGTCCGAAGCCAGGAGCCAGGAGTTTCACCCAGGTCTCTCACTTGGGTTCAGGGGCCCAAGCACTCGGGCCATCTTCTGCTGCTTTCCCAGGCACATTAGCAGGGAGCTGGATCAGAAGTGGAGCAGCTGGGACTTGAACTGGCACCCATAACCTACTACACCTCAGCACCACCCAGAGGGGTTCTGAAAGCTGGGAGGATTCTGCCTGCCCTCTGGTCAGTCCTGCCAGGCGCAGGTGCTAGACGAAAACTGCAATCATTCAACAGATTTGCTTTATAAAGCGCCTGTTAGGTGCACAGCACCACGACTGTGCGGATTTAGGCGTCTGAGTAGTTTCAACACAGCCCTCGTTTTCCGCAGAGGAAGGTGAGCCCAGATGTGGAGCAGGCAATCAGGAGGTGGGAACTTGGTCTGAAAGCTGTCAGGTATTGGGGCTGATAGCAGATGGAGGAGAGACCTGGAGACCCTGGGGAAAGGCAGCACAGAGGGTTAGCGGGGATTAAAGGTGTAGAGTGGGAACTTCAGAGGATAAGGTAGGACCCAGGCATAGAAGGAGAGTCGCACGGTCTCTGGGCTGTGAGGCCTTTCGCTGTCCTAGGGTCCCTCTGCCTGCCACTGCCAGTCAGGCTTAGCGAGACTGTTCATTTGAAGACTCAGGAATACAGAGCGCAGACAGGTGGGCCCCAGGCAGGCCCCAGGCAGGTGTGCAGAGTTATGGTAGCGCCGTCATCCACGCTGAGTTCTATTCTGAGTGTCCTAGGTGTATTGAAGGATGATGGCTGGGGTGGGACTCTGCTCTATTTACTTTTTTTTTTTTTTTTTTTTTTTTTTTGACAGGCAGAGTGGACAGTGAGAGAGAGAGACAGAGAGAAAGGTCTTCCTTTTCCATTGGTTCACCCTCCAATGGCCGCCATAGGTGGCGCACTGTGGCTGGTGCACTGCGCTGATCCGAAGGCAGGAGCCAGGTGCCTCTCCTGGTCTCCCAGGGTGGGCAGGGCCCAAGGACTTGGGCCATCCTCCACTGCCTTCCTGGGCCACAGCAGAGAGCTGGACAGGAAGAGGGGCAACCGGGACAGAATCTGGTGTGCCGGTGCTGCAGGCGTAGGATTA
The DNA here is from genome assembly GCF_964237555.1 of Oryctolagus cuniculus. Taxonomy (NCBI): domain Eukaryota; kingdom Metazoa; phylum Chordata; class Mammalia; order Lagomorpha; family Leporidae; genus Oryctolagus; species Oryctolagus cuniculus. The sequence goes on along the minus strand of NC_091446.1, from coordinate 71,074,972 downwards.
GCCTAGTGAGCAGCGGCGCTGGCCTGCTCTATTTACTTTTAATAACTGCCCATTCCCGCCTCACCAGCCTCCTCCACACGACTGGGTTCGCTGGACGCTCAGGGACCTCCCACACCTCACTCCACAGTCTCACTCGTGAATAAGGAGGCAGGAGAAGTGGGTCTCCAACCTGCTTTCGTGAATGTAGTGGCCGGGGAGAACTTTATAGATTAGGTAGGAGGGAGCTGGGGTGCAGAAATGACTGGCCTCTGTGGTGGAGTGGGTAAAGCCGCCACCTGCAGTGCCAGCTTTCCATATGGGCGCCAGTTCGAGTCCCGGCTGCTCCACTTCCGATCCAGCTCTCTGCTATGGTCTGGGAAAGCAGTAGAAGATGGCCCAAGTCCTTGGGCCCTGTACCCACGTGAGAGACCCAGGAGATGCTCCTGGCTTCGGATTGGCTCAGCTGTGGCTGTTGTGGCCATTTGGGGAGTGAACCAGTGATGGAAAACCTTTCTGTGTCTGTAACTCTACCTCTCAAATAAATAAGTAATTTTTTTTTTAAAAGTAGTTGAATTGTTTGAGAGGGAGAGAGAGGAGAAGATAAAGAGAGAGCACTCCCATCTTCTGGTTCACTCCTCTAAAACCTGCAGCAGCCAAGGATGGGCTGGGCCAGAGCCAGGCCCCAGGAACCTTTTTTTTTTTTTTTTTTTTTTGACAGGCAGAGTGGACAGTGAGAGAGAAACAGAGAGAAAGGTCTTCCTTTGCCGTTGGTTCACCCTCCAATGGCCGCCGCGGCCAGCGCGCTGCGGCCGGCACACCGCGCTGATCCGAAGGCAGGAGCCAGGTACTTATCCTGGTCTCCCATGGGGGTGCAGGCCCCAATCACTTGGGCCATCCTCCACTGCACTCCCGGGCCATAGCAGAGAGCTGGCCTGGAAGAGGGGCAACCGGGACAGAATCTGGCGCCCCGACCGGGACTAGAACCCGGTGTGCTGGCGCCACTAGGTGGAGGATTAGGCTATTGAGCTACGGCGCCGGCCTCCAGGAACTTAAATTCAGGTTTCCCATGTGGGTGGCATCACTGCTGAGACGTCACCGCTGCCTCCCAGACTCTGGGAGCCCCAAGTCGGAGCCAGGAATTGAACCCACGTACTCTGATGTGGGATACAGGAATATTGACTGGCATCTCTGGCTGAACACCTGCCCCTGAACTTGGAGTCATTATTGTTCACAGTCCTGGATCCATGAGCAACAAATCCCAGATGCACCCACAAGCCCTCCGTCGTTAGTAGACTCAAGATCATCCCTTATACACCAGGGGCCAGGGGTTGCTTTGAAATCATGCAGATGCAGGTGTGGACTGCACGGGGCTCACAAGCCCAGGACACTCCCTCCTCCAGCAGAGGGCAGGCGCGGTGCGTGTACATGTGTGTCCCTTCCACTGTGGAAGAGCCACAGTGAGCTAATGCGTTAGCTGACATACTTCACTTGATTTAGCCAAAAGGCCGAGAATCGATAGCTGACATACTTACATATATGTTTTTGTGCTGAGAACACTTAAAATCTACTCTCTTAGCAATTTTCAAGAAAACAACACAGGGTTATTACTATTCTCACAGTTGCACAATACCACACCGTGTTGGTCATTTTAACTCTTCAAGTCTTAAGACTGGATAGGTTAATCCCACTTCTTCATTTTCTTTCTTTCTTTCTTTCTTTCTTTCTTTCTTTCTTTCTTTCTTTCTTTCTTTCTTTCTCTTTTTTTTCTCTCTCTCTCTTTCTCTCTCTCTCTCTTTCTCTCTCTCTCTCTCTTTCTTTCTATTTTAAAGATTTATTTATTTATTTGAAAGTCAGAGAGTTACACAGAAAGAGAGGCAGGGGGGGGGGGGTCTTTCATCCACTGGTTCATTCCCCAGATGGCCACAATGGCTGGAGCTGTGCGATCAGAAGCCAGGAGCCAGGAGCTTTCTCCAGGTCTCCCACGTGGGTACAGGGGCCCAAGGATCTGGGCCATCTTCTACTGCTTTCCCAGGCCACAGCAGAGAGCTGGATTGGAAGTGGAGGAGTCAGGCCCTGAACCAACGCCCATATGGGATGTACGCTGATATGGGATGTGGGAGCCCTAATTGGTATGTGAACTGCTAGGGCAAATGCCCACCCCTTGTTGAGGATTTTTGTATCTCTATTCGTGAGAGAAGTTGGTCTATAGTTTTCTTTCTTATTCTGGCTTTGGTATTAGGCTAATGCTCACTTCGCAGAAAGAGCTAGACAGTATTCCTTCTGTGTCCCCATCCCACATTGGGCCCAGAACCCACAGAACAGTGGTGTTTGGCAAGTGGAGCATCCGGGTGGCTGTAATCACTCCATGCTCCAAACAGCACTGCCTGGGTTCCTGCCCCTGCGAGTGGGGTATGTCTCTGGTCCTCCTCACCATGTGCCCAGTCACTCCGCTGCAGGTCCCAGAGGCAGGGGTTAGGAAGCCCTGGGGGGCCCAGCCATGAGCCAGGTCCTGGGACGGACAGTTTGCTCCGGCTCAACCTGGACCACTGAGCCTGAGTCACAGCCTCTGCACTGTCACAAAACCCAACCAGGGCCCACATGGCCCTCTGCGGCCGTGCAGAAGAGGCTGTGCAGGGCCCACGTGGCCCTCCGCGGCCACACAGGGGAGGGCCGCCACCCTTCACTGCAGAGAAACTTGTTGGGAGGAGAGCGGGTGACCTCAGCCCTGGGGCTGGTGGGGGCATCCCCTTCCTACACACCTGCAGTTCCTTTTGGCAGGTTCCCCTGCTCTCTTCAAGGGTCCTAAGTGATTCTTCAGCCTGAGTGCTCTGTGGGGAAATGCGCTGCGCAAACAAGAAGGCGGCTTCCTGCCCCACCCACCCCAGGGTAGAGGCCCTCGTGACAGGGGACCTGCAGGGGTGGGGAGGAAGCTTGGGAGGCCGCATCCTATATATGGTCCTGTCCACTGTCCACTCTGGCTTGGGGGTAGAGAGAGATCCACATAGCCTGGAGGCTCTGTGTGCAGGTGAGTTTCGCCCCATCCCCTGGGTCGTCTCCAGTGCATCCGGTATAGGCAGTGAGAGACAGCCTAGTGGCCACAGGCCCAGCTAAGAGCCGGGCTGGGAAGGGGAGGACTCCCCATCACTGACCATGTTGGGGGATGGGAGGGGCGGCTAGGCTGTGGGTCCTGGACATCTCTGCTCATCTCAGGTGACCGAGAGTGGGACAGAGTGAGTGAGTCAGTGAGGGAGTTACCACGTCCTTCCTCCTCCTAGCAGCCTGCCAAGGAGGGGTCAGGACTCCACAGGGCACAGGGGACTCGGCTGAGACCAGAGAGGTGGGGTGACTCCCTCAGGGCCACACAGTGATGTGTCACAGAGAAGACTCCGGAGAACCCAGACCCGCTGACCCACCAGGGCTCCCTACTCCTCCTCACCTGTGCTGGGACCGTCCTACCTCAAGCCAGGGGGAGGGGACAGGGGCCCCGGGGGGTGCTGGGACTTTCCCTGGATAGTTTGGGTCTTCCCAACACTCTAGTGTGGATCCGGCCCGGCCCTCAGGCTCTGCCGTGTTCCTGCGTCCTGGCAAAGTTGGTGCTGCCAACAGCTCGTGGCCCTTCTCCCATTCAGGAGACGCTGCTGGAGCAGGCGCCATGTTGCTGCTCTCCCTGGCCCTCACCCTGATCTCAGCGCCAGCCTCTGACACGTGCGACACAAAGGATGTTTGCATTGGAAGCCCTGGCATCCCCGGAACTCCCGGATCCCATGGCCTGCCCGGCAGAGATGGGAGAGATGGTGTCAAAGGAGACCCTGGGCCCCCAGGTACTGTGTCAGGACAGACCAAAGTCCATTTGGAGGAGGCCCATCCGGTTGGGCCCAAGGGCCAGCTGGATGGGACTTGGCAGGCGTTTCCCAGGGCCCTTGAGTTGAAGCCTCCTGGAAAATCTAGCCTCAAGGTGCCCGTGGAGTGAGAGAGGGGTGGGTCTGGCTGATAATGGGGTCCATGCATCCATGTCCCCTTCTCTCCGCAGGCCCCATGGGCCCCCCGGGAGGAATGCCCGGTCTCCCTGGGCGTGACGGACTGATTGGAGCCCCAGGTGTTCCTGGGGAGCGTGGAGACAAGGGCGAGCCTGGGGAGAGGGGTCCTCCAGGTGAGTAGTGTGAGAGGCATATGGGCAGTGGTGACATGGGCGCAGTGCGCATGCAGTCAGCTACACGGGGCCTGGGGGACTGGACAAAGCACAGAGGCCTCCAGTCTAAGTGAACTACGATGTTGGGGGCGGGGGCTGGAAATCAGGAGTGTCAGAGCAGTGTGCACAGGGTAGAAAGCGATCCATGCATCAGAGCTACTGATGGGCAGACACAGGGTGACAGGTGTGGGGAGAGGGGCAGCACTGGGAGGCAGAGGAGGCGCTTGCTGGGGCAGGTGGGCTAGGGGTCCAGGCAGAGCGTGCGCTGGGCTTCTCTGACTCTCAGAGGAGTACACAATATCTACCAGGAGAGTGCAGAGATAATCCTGTTTGCCTTTGATAGAGGGGCTACTGGGGCCTTGCCCCTAAGTCAGAAAACCCCAGAGTCATTCCAGGGCTGTAGCAGGGAAGGAGGACAGGAGGGGGCTTCGCAGGTGCAAGGCTGCATCGAAGGGAGTGTGAGGAGGGAGTGGGGGAAGCACTCCAGCTTTGGGGACCCTTGCACCTTGGGGTCTGGGCAGTTGAAGGATGGAGTTCCAGGCTTGCAGCGAGCAGAGGTATTTGTAGGCTCGCCCCTCATCCTCGGTGGGGGCGGGGTCTCTCCTCAGGGCTTCCAGCTTACCTAGACGAGGAGCTCCAAGCCACACTCCACGAACTCAGACACCATGCCCTGCAGTCAATAGGAGGTGAGGGGGACCACTTGGGGTCTCGCGGGGTCGGGGAATCCCACAAGTTTCCCTCATCCTCAGCAGCAGCCTCCAGGAACCTGACTTACAAATGTGGACACGCAGGTCCTGGGAACAGAAAGGGTGCTTTCTTTTTCTTGTGTCTTTGGTCCAGAGGAGACAGAAACGGATTCAGTCCCAGTGTCCTAGGAAAGCAAATTCTCCGCCTATCGTGCTTGCACTGGCTCTCGGTTCCTGGCAATGATTGTTCCAGTGGACGAACAGCTGTCTAGATGAAGGCAGAGATGAGACTAGAAAGGCAGGGTTGGGAGAGGGAGGGAACGGCACAGAGAGAGGCAGAGACAGAGAGGTCGGAGAGAACCTGATGGCACAGAGCCCCATTAGGGAGATGGGCCTGGGGACAAAGCCATCAGTGGCCCGACGCAGACTTCTGTCCTTGCAGTCCTCAGCTTGCAGGGGTCCATGAAGGCAGTGGGAGAGAAGATCTTCTCCACCAATGGGCAGTCGGTCAATTTTGATGCCATCAGAGAGGTATGCGCCAGAGCAGGTGGCCGCATTGCCGTCCCGAGGAGTCTAGAGGAGAACGAGGCCATTGCAAGCATCGTGAAGGAGCGTAACACCTACGCCTACCTGGGCCTGGCCGAGGGCCCCACCGCTGGAGACTTCTACTACCTGGATGGGGACCCTGTGAACTACACCAATTGGTACCCAGGGGAGCCCAGAGGTCAAGGCAGAGAGAAATGTGTGGAGATGTACACAGATGGGAAGTGGAATGACAAGAACTGCCTGCAGTACCGGCTGGTCATCTGTGAGTTCTGAGCTAGCACTTGGGCCACAAAATAGACAGGATCCTGCCTTGCTTTTCCACCTCCCTCCCGAGGGGCCCTTGGTCTACAAGATGCTGTAACTCCTTATAAACGAAGTCTATTTGTGGCTCTTAGACTTGGAAGCATCCTTAGCCACTTGGAGCCCTGGATGAGTTCTGGCTGCTCCCCCATAATCACCAATCAGCCTTGACACTCCCTTGAGCCCAGTCTTAGCACTGAACTCGAGGCAGTCACTAACCTTGGCCTTGGCTTGAGACAGAGTCCTCACCTTGTCCAGTTCCTTCGCCTACACAAGGCAGCAGTGAGGTCCCAGATGGAGGACCCCGTAAAGCCACACAGAGACTGCCTGCCTCCATCCCCTCTACTCCTCCTCGGTGGCACACCCTCTGCCCAGGCTCTTCCCCAGCAAAGTGGTGGCCAGCTCACCCCTAGTGATTGGCAGGTGCGATCCAGTCCCCTGAGTCTTTGGATTGGATTTTGTATTGGATCTCGCTCACTGGACCTAAAAGCAGCCAGCCAAGGCCTCTGGGGCAAGATCATGTCCGCCCACCTTCATATAACCTGGGTGACTTCCTGCTTACGAGCATGTCCCCTGCCCCTCTTCAGACCTCGGTGAGGTGGTCACGGCCCTCACCACGCCACTGGCTCTGCTTTCTCTATTCATAAATTCATTCAGCCCGATGTTTCACTAAAATATCATAATGAGTGTCAGGCCGAGTCTTGGGTGGATAAGGCACCTGGAGGTAGTTGTTTGCCCTGAACCTGTTTGTTCATCTATCACACGGGGATAAAATACTCATTGATCTTGTAGTGATCACCGTCCCCCTCACTGCCATAAATACTGCTACCGAAAGAGGCCGTTCACTGCACTCACTAGGTACCGACCACCTTCACAGGCATCGTATCAAATATTACGAAATCTTATCACAATGCCACAGGCCAGTGCTATTTTCCCCATTTAAAAAATCTGATGATGCCGGAGCTTCAAGGAGTTCAAGTTCTGAATGTTGTTATGGAGAGCAGGTGGCAGAGCATCAGTTCAAGTCTCCCTACCCCGACCTGGAGCTCACGCTCCTAACCGCCCCATCCTCGGGCTGGACAGAGATGACTCAAGCGTAATAAATCGTGAATGTGTTCCAAGAAGCACCACGTGCCTGTATTTCTATAGCTCAGACTCATGACGGCTCCGAGCCGCTGCTAGCCTGAAGAATGGGGAAAGTCGACCTCAGTGTGTGCTCGCTTTGTCCAGAGGGAAGGGTGTCCCGTTCTCCTCCCTCGGGTGCATGGAGCGATGGGAGCTACACAGACACTTGGGAGAATATCTGGCCACCAGTGTTGCTGGCTGGCGCCCAGGTAATTCCTGGGCTGGGTGCTCATGGTGCATTCGTGGGGGTGATGTTATGGCTTGCACTCCCACTCAGCCACCCGGGTGTGTTCTACTGCTCAGCAATGGGACATGCCCCTCGGGGTTCAGTCCCAGGTCCCTGTCAGGCCCCCAGTCCCAGGTCTGCTTCAGAGGGGGCCAGGCCGTGTACAGTAGGGATGTGTGGGGATGTGCCTGTGTGCCTCTTTGCTTAGGACGCAACCCCCAGGGGGCCCCACTCCTCCTGCCCTCACGCCTTCAAGTGCTCTCCTCACCACTTTCACTTCTTTTCTTGGGCTAAAGGAAGCTCTGGCTCAAAACCCAGAAACCCACACAGGAATGACAAGAAGTGCTTCTCAGTCTTTCATGCGTGCTAGTTCATCTGATTTCTCTGCCGCGAGTGCCTGGGACCCGGCACACAAATGATTAATTCTTCCCCTAAATTAAACTAAAGCAAGAGGGGCCAGCGCTGTGTCGTAGCAGGTAAAGCCGCCACCTGCAATGCTATGCCTCCCATTTGGACACCGGTTCGAGACCCGACTGCTCCATTTCTGATCCAGCTCCCTGCTAATGTGCCTGGGAAAGCAGAGAATGATGACCGAAGTGCTTGGGCCCCTGAACTCTCATGGGAGACCTGGGAAAAAGGTCCTGGCCCCTGGCTTTGGCCTGACCCGAGCCCAGCTATTGCGGCCATCTGGGGAGTGAAGCAGCAGATAGAAGACCTTTGTCTCTCCCTCTCTCTGTAACTCTACCTCTCAAATAAATAAACAGATAAACACATCTTTAAAGAATAAAAAGAATTGTCTTTTTTCTGAAGATTTGGCAAAACTCACCTTAAATCCATCTTTTTCTGTGAGAATGGTTGATAATTTATTTTTTGACAGGCAGAGTGGACAGTGAGAGAGAGAGACAAAGGTCTTCCTTTGCCGTTGGTTCACCCTCCAATGGCCGCCACGGCTGGCGCACCGCGCCTATCCGAAGCCAGGAGCCAGGTGCTTCTCCTGGTCTCCCATGGGGTGCAGGGCCCAAGCACTTGGGCCATCCTCCACTGCACTCCCTGGCCACAGCAGAGAGCTGGCCTGGAAGAGGGGCAACCGGGACAGAATCCGATGCCCCGACCGGGACTAGAACCCGGTGTGCCGGCGCCGCAAGGCGGAGGATTAGCCTACTGAGCCGCGGCGCCGGCCTAATAGTTGATAATTTTGGCTTCCATGTATGTTTATATAAAGGAGCTGTGTGTCAGTGTTACAGAAGTGATAAGACGTATTTGAATTTAAAAAACAGGGGAAGCTGGGTGTGGCTCATTGATTGTGACAAAGATAGGAGATATTAACAAGGGAAAAGAGGTGATGGGTATAAGGAAACTCTTTGTATAACTGCCTCATGACTTTTGCTTTGTAAAGTTAAAGCTATTCTGAAATTAAATGTTAAAAAATATAACATGGTACACACACATACATCCACACGCACACAAACACACGCACAGACAGAACTCCCTCACCAGCTGACCAACCCTCCAAATGCTTACAGGACCAGAACTGGACTGGGCTGAAACCAGGGGCCAGGCACTCAATCCAGGTCTCCCATGTGGGTGGCACTTGAGCCACCACCCACGGCCTCCCAGAGTCTACATTATCAGGAGGAAGCTAGAAGAGCCAGCGGTGGGTATTAAAACCGGGCACTCTGATATTGGACGTGGACATCTGGACCTCTGGGCCAGTGTCCACCTTCAATACTTTATGACTAATGACAGTAGCTTCAGACAACTTACATAATGCTAAAGTGCCTTCTAGTATTACCTATTCCTCTAATTCGCAAATAAACCATTGCATAATGTGACTTTATAATGGCAGTACTGTCCATGTAAGTGTAAGGTTCCATTTTCCTTCCTGGTTTGCTTATTTCTTATATATTTCATATTATCACCGCTATCACATGGATCAGCTGGTGCAGCAATAAATCTCCATCAGGTGCTTACAGCAACAGAGCGCTGGGACTTGCTCTGGGTCTTCAGGTTTGCTGAGCTTTGCTGGTCTCTGCCGAGGTCGCCTGGACTCGGCGGCAGCGAATGGACTTCAGGCTTTCAGGCGAGATTGTGGCTGTTCCGGATCTTGTAATAATCCTGACACTGGTGTTTACCAGGGACATATTCCACCACCCCTCCCCGCGATGGGGAAACCAACACGAGAGGCCTTGTCAGGCTCTTGGAAAGCTGCTGCTGCCTTTCTGTCCACCCCAGTCACCTGGCTCAGCCTGGTGTCACAGGGCCTGGGGTGTTTACTGCACACACTGTAACGGGAGCCTCTGGAAAGTACTTTGGCAAAGAGCATGGTTATATAATTGTTTAATGAGGAGGAAGTAAAAAATCAGAAACCTCAAACTACCGCAGTCATACTGCTAAATTTATGTTTTCTTGCAAAGAGCCAGGTTATTATTATATTATTATTACTAGTTGTGTAGTTATGTCCTTAGTTCATTAATTGAGTGTTATGTCTAGTTCATTAATTGAATTTTTTATTTATTTCTTAATTATAGTGTCTTTTTTTTCCCTTTAACAATTTACTTATTTATTTGAAAGGCAGAGTGACAGACTGAGAGGGAAAGAGACAGAGAGACCTTCTATCCACTGGTTCACTCCCAAATAGCTAAAATGGCCAAGGCTGACCCAGGCTGAAGCCAAGAGCCTGGAACTCCATCCAGGTCTCAGACACTTGGGTAATCTTCCACTGCTTTCCCAGGCGCATTGGCAGGGAGGTGGATCAGAAGTGGAGCAGTGGGGACTCAAACTAGCACTCTGACATGGGAGTGGCGGCTTAACCCACTGGCCCACCACATCGACCCCAATGATTGCATCTTTTAAAATATTCGGTCGTCCCTCCCTCAGGGTCCTTGGGAGATTGAGTGCATGACTGCCTGTGGATACCAGAGTCTGTTAATGCTCTTGTCCCTTTGTGCTAGGTGCATACAATCTGCACACATCTTCCTAAATACCTTAAACAATCTCTAGGTTACCTGCAGTACCAGTACAACCTAAATGCTGTATAATAGTTATGCTCTATTGTTTAGGGAATAATGATAAGAAAAACAGTCTATACCTGTTCAGTGCAGACATAATCAACACAGGCCCGGCCATACTCATGTCTTTGATTTGTACTTGGTTGAACCTCTGGATACAGAGAGCTGACTGCTCATTTATCTGTAGCGTGCCATGCACAATCCTCGGTGGAATCTCTCTGAGCTGTGTTCTTTCTGTCCACTCTCTGCTTATTTCCAGTTGTGTCTGGTAATATTTATAAGATGAATTCCAATCTACCTGATCTCCATCTGACAAAATCCTGGTCTCTCTTGGGTTAGGGGTGAAGCTCTCCATTGCTTTCACACTCCACAGTGCACTGGGCTGTGATGAGCTGGGACACTTGAAATACAATGTTTCACCTTCGCATAAACAGCATCAATGATGCTGATGATGATGGCGGCAGCAGCACAAATTCAAACCCCAGCTCTGAGACAGCAGACGTCCCTAATGGAGAATCTCTCTGCCCTAGACTCACGTCTTTCTCCTTGTGCTCTTGCTCTCAGGTGTCTTTCTCTTTCCCCTTCTGCTCCCCCCAGGCCACGCCTCCTGTAAGTCTGTAGCAAGGCTGGGGTCCTGGCTTTATGTAAATCCCCGTGTTTCTGGGAGCTCTGCCCGGTTGCTGTGAGGGCTCTATGCCTTTGCCCTCTGAGCCCACAGGCCTTTCATGGTCGTGTCAATGGCACCAGGAAACACAGCTCTGAGAAGGGTTGTCTTTAGATGGTGTCTCCCTTGGCTCCTGGACGAGTTTCCCTGCAGTGGGAATGGGCCTGGTGACTTGAGCCCACAACCCTCAAGATGCTGATCTGTCAATCATACACAGCATCAAAGGGAAGTGACTCAGCCCTGCCTCTCGCCAGGGGCAAATAAAGCTCTCGAGTTGCTGGGTGAGATGAAGTGGTTCGAGGAGCGTGGGAAGGCAGGTCACCGCGGGGACTTGGGCCACTTGATCAGGCGCAGGTGACAGGCATGGGCGCTCCTGGAAACCCAGGCCTGGAGGAGCCCCGGACTGGTCTGGTCTCTCCCTCTGCCCCAGGTGTCTGCTCCTCTCCTCACTCTCACCAGATCCTTCCTGCGAGCCAGCCCTGGCTTACACTCTTGGGAACAAGGAAGTGACAGGAACCCATCTCCTGCCTTCAGGAGATTAAAAACACTGGGGAAACAGGCAGAGATGTGAGCTTTGGCCAGAGAAGAGGAAGGAGAGGTGCTTTGAGGACATGACACTGGAAAATTAATTGCTCTATAAATTTTTTTTAGAGATTTATTTATTTATTTGAAAGTCAGAGTTACACAGAGAGAGGAGAGACAGAGAGAGAGGTCTTCCATCTGCTGGTTCACTCCCCAGTTGGCTGCAATGGCAGGAGCCGTGCCAATCTGAAGCCAGGAGCCAGGAGCTTCTTTCGGGTCTCTCACGTGGGTGCAGGAGCCCAAGGACTTGGGCCATCTTCTACTGCTTTCCCAGGCCATATCAGAGAGCTGGAACAGAAGTGGAGCAGCCAGGACTAGAACTGGTGCCCATAAGGGATGCCTGCCCTGCAGGTGGTGGCCTTACCCAATACGCCACAGTGCCAGCCCCTCCATAAATCTTCATCCGACATTGACTCTGATAACAAGGACTTTTCTAGGTGAGCTTATGACCAATGGAGAACAGGAGCCCTATTCTCCTCAAGTTCTCATTCTAAAGGTTTGAGGGGATAAATAATTATAAAACCAAGTAAAACACTTTCACTTAGGAAATCAGGTCAGAAAATCAGAATTTAGCTACAGGATGACTCCATAAAATTAAATGGTCAGGGGCCCGGCGCTCTGCCTTTCAAATAAATTAATAAATTAATAAATAAATCTTTTAAAAAATTAAATGGTCAGGCAAGCCCTTTCTCCCGAGATAATGTTTTAGCTGAAATCTGAGTGATGACAGCCATGCAAAGACAGAGGGGAGCATCTGGGCTGGCCAAGGGAACGGCTGTGCAAACGCCCACAGTCAGCTTTAAATTTGTCTACAAACAGGGCCGGCAACGCAGCTCAATAGGCTAATCCTCCGCCTTGCGGCGTCAGCACACCGGGTTCTAGTCCCAGTTGGGCTGCTGGATTCTTTCCCGGTTGCCCCTCTTCCAGGCCAGCTCTCTGCTGTGGCCAGGGAGTGCAGTGGAGGATGGCCCAAGTGCTTGGGCCCTGCACCCCATGGGAGACCAGGAGAAGCACCTGGCTCCTGCCATCGGATCAGCACGGTGCGCCGGCCACATTGGAGGATGAACCAATGGCAAAAGGAAGACCTTTCTCTCTGTCTCTCTCTCTCACTGTCCACTCTGCCTGTCCAAAAAAAAAAAAAAAAAAAAAAAAAATGTCTAGAAACAGTTCCTCCAGCTCTGGGACATACCCAAGGATGCCATTCGGTAAATGTTCTGAACGAGAAAGGAGGCCCGTGGGGTGGTGGTGTCGGTCTTTAATTTCCCCACTGCAGGGGCCGGTGCTGTGGCCCTGGCCTGAAGTGCCGGCATCTCATATGGGCGCTGGTTCTAGACCCAGCTGCTCCACTTCCGATCCAGCTCTCTGCTATGGCCTGGGAAAGCAGTACAAGATGATTCAAGTGCTTGGGCCCCTGCACCCACGTGGGAGACCCAAAAGAAGCTCCTGGCTCCTAGCTTCGGATCGGCACAGCTCCGGCCATTGCGGCCATCTGAGGAATGAACCAGCAGATGGAAGGCCTCTCTCTCTGCCTCACCTTTTCTCTCTGTGTAACTCTGACTTTCGGATAAATAAACATTTTAAAAAAAAATTCCCCACTGCAGAAGAAGCTCTTGGTTCCTGGTTTCAAATTGGCCCAGCCTCGGCCCTTGCGGCCATTTAGGGAGTGAACCAGCAGATGAAAGACCTCTCTCTCTGTATCTCCCCCTCTGTCTGTGACTCTGCCTCTTAAATAAATAAATAAATCTTTAAAAAAAAATAAGTGCCCTGTGACACCCTAGGGTCCCACATGTCCACACCTGTGATGTGAGGTTGGCAGTAGTGAAGTCCTGGGCCCCCAGGACAGAACTTCCTCTGGGCACCACCAGCTCCCTCGGATCAGTGTCAACCAGGAATTGAGCTTTAGGAGCAAGAGAACAAGCGACAGCCCCTGGGTCACTGTCCTTGTTCTCCACCAGGGTGAGGGCTCAGGGGCCCGCATAGCCCCCCAGGGAAGCCGGGGCGACAGGGGCTCCTGGAATTCAGGACCAAAAGGCCAAAAGGGAGACGGCAGAGCCAATTCAGGTAAGAAGCATGCGCCGGCGTGGTCTGGGCTGAGGGGACCTGGCGGCACTGGGAATCGGGGGTCCATGAGGAAGGAGCATCCCCCACACCCCACCCCACCCTCACAGAAGGCGCGCAGCTCTGCCTTGCACTGCCTGTGGCCCTCTCAGCATTCCCTGGGGCCTGAGCACAGGCGCTCAGTCCAGCAGGGTCTGCCTAGGCAGGCCTCTGTCCGAAATGGGACTTGGATTTCATCAGCTGAGGCAGCCCAGCCATGGCTCCTGGTGTTGGTCATAAGAGTAGCATGAGGAGCCGGCGCTGTGGTGTAGCGGGTAAAGCTGTCGCCTGCAGCACTGGCATCTCATATGGGCCCTAGTTCAAGTCCCAGCTGCTCTACTTCCAATCCAGCTCTCTGCTTTGGCCTGGGAAAGCAATGGAAGATGACCCAAGTCCTTGGGCCCCTGCACCCGCTTGGGAGACCTGGAAGAAGCTCCTGGCTCCTGGCTTCGGATCAGCACAGCTCCGGCCATTGCAGCCAATTGGGGAGTGAAGCAGCAGATGAAAGATCTCTGTGTCTGACTCGCTGTCTCTCTCTCACTGTAACCCTGCCTTTCAAATAAATACATACGAGAAAAATAAAAATAAAATAAAATAGAAAAGAACTGGGTCCTGCCTGGGGAAAACTTCCGCCCTGCTAGGAACACAGCACAGAGTCAGTCAGGCCTTGGAAAGGACCAAGCCACGCCCTCTCCTTTATTTATTTACTTATTTTTAAGATTTTTATTTATTTACTTGAGAGGTAGAATTACAGATATAGAGAGGGAGAGACAGAGAGAGGTCTTCCACCTGCTGGTTCACTCCCTAGATGGCCTCAATGGCCAGAGCTGGGCCAATCCAAAGCCAGGAGCCAGGAGCTTCTTCTGGGTCTCTAATGTGGGTGCATGGACCCAAGGACTTGGGCCATCTTCTACTGCTTTGCCAGGCCACAGTAGAGAGCTGGATCAGAAGAGGAGCAGCCGGGACTTGAACTAGCACCCATATGGGATGCTGGTGCTACAGGCGGAAGCTTAACCTACTATGCCACAGCACCAGGCCTATGACAGAGAGGACACCAGGCCCATGGGGGTGACCCATGGAGGCCACACCTGCAACAGGGAAGGTACTAGATCTCAGGCACCAGGGGACTCAATTCCGTGGCTCCAAGGGCTGCCACTATCAGATGCCCAGCCTGCTGGCCTAAGCAATGTCCCAGGGCAGCCCAGCCTTTCTGTGTCTTGGCTGTTGCTTCAGGCCATTCACGGGATGCACCAAAACGCTTTGTACCACCCCACTGAGTGAGACCCAAAAGGCCATTCTTCACAGCATTCCAGGAACAGGAGCTGGAGTTCTGAACCCCCCTGCGACCTGGGCTCTGGCTTGGAGGCCGCGCCCAGGGGAAAGAGGGCGACCGCAGATTGAAGTTAGCTCCCTGCTAATGCCAACCCGAGTGGCAGGTTGGCTACTGGGGCCACAGTTTCCCCACCTGTAAATTGGCCTCCGAAGGCTTCCGTCTTCTAATCTGGATGAATCTGTGGTCAGGGAAAGCCACACAGCAGGGCACATTTTAGGAGCAAAGCTATAGGATCTGTGAACTGCCTTCATTGTGTAGAATCAGAATCAAAATGCAGTGAGTGTGGCTAAAAGCTAGTTGCAGATCTCTCGCTTCTGTACAAATTAGCTTTGCTTGATAATGGCTAAGGGTGGATCTTGTGAAACTATGTGGCCCAAATTCCCAGGAACTGGTTTGACTGAAATGTGTCCTTGACTGTTATCTTACAACCATATCTTGTATCTGTTACTGCATTTGTTGTTGTTAACTGTTATCTTAGAACCTTATTGTGGTTTTCTTTTCATTGTTCACTGCATTCCAGGGGTCCGGTTTGAAATTGTGAGCCCTAGTGGACAGAATACTGTAAAGGGGCTGGCTCTGTGGCGCAGTAAGTTAATCCTCCGCCTGCGGCGCCGGCATCCCATATGGATGCCAGTTCTAGTCCCGGCAGCTCCTCTTCCGTGGCCCAGGAGT
This sequence comes from Oryctolagus cuniculus, assembly GCF_964237555.1. Taxonomy (NCBI): domain Eukaryota; kingdom Metazoa; phylum Chordata; class Mammalia; order Lagomorpha; family Leporidae; genus Oryctolagus; species Oryctolagus cuniculus. The sequence continues at coordinate 71,059,565 of NC_091446.1, read as the reverse complement.
GCAGTGGAGGATGGCCCAAGTGCTTGGGCCCTGCACCCACATGGGAGACCAGGAGGAAGCACCTGGCTCCTGGCTTCGGATTAGCGCAGCTCCAACTGTTGCAGCCACTGGGGAGTGAACCAACGGAAGGAAGACCTTTCTCTCTGTTTCTCCCTCTCACTGTCTATAACTCTACCTCTCAATTAAAAAAAAAAAAAAAAGAATACTATAAAAAGCTGTGTAACCCGCTGTTGGGGGCCGCATTCTGGTAAGGAGTGTCGGTCCCGATTGGTGGCCTGTCCCGACTGGTTACCTTGCTTCTCATTTGTCTCTCATTTGCTTCTCATTTTCGATAAAATTCATGTGTGACTGTCACTGGTCTTTGTAACATTTTGTTTTAGTTGATGAGTGGATGCCGCAATTGTTTGTTGTCAGCTGATCCAATCAAATCAACTAATTGGTGAGTGAAATACACATCAGCTACTTCTGAATTTTGTGGAATGCCAGTCTGGGTAAGTTAGAATGACAAATGTAATTTGCAACAGGATGCAGACTGTAGTTTATTTTAAAGATTTATTTATTTATTTGAAGGTCAGAGTTACACACAGAGAGAGAAGGAGGGGCAGAGAGAAAGAGGAGAGAGAGAGAGAGAGGTCTTCCATCCACTGGTTCACCCCTCAGATGACCACAACTGCTGGAGTTGTGCCGATCCGAAGCCAGGAGCTTCTTCTGGGTCTCCCATGTGGGTGCAGGGGCCCAAGGATTTGGGCCATCTTCTGCTGCTTTCCCAGGCCACAGCAGAGAGCTGGATCAGAAGTGGAGCAGCCGGGACTCGAACTGGCACCCATACGGGATGCCAGCATTGCAGGCGGCGGCTTTACCCGCTATACCACAGCGCTGGCCCCGGGGACTTTGGATTAAACTCTGCAAGCAGTCATTCTCCTGTGGAAGTAGAGACAACAGCCAGTGTGACTGCAGTCTCCTTCCTGTGCCAGACCGAAAATGCCTACCAAAGCTTGCGGCACTCGAGGCCCACGTTCCGCCCTGGGTCTGGACCCTGGACTGCAGCAGCTGGCTCCCATAGGACAGTCGTTATTTGCTGTCCTCAGCTCTGCTGCTGTCAGTTTAAGTCACGTTCATACCTCAGGGACAGGGGCTCAGGGTACCAGCTCACGGCTCTGCATTCACATCCGTCAAATGGGCTTCCCACCTGGGCCCAGCCTGTCTTCCTTCTCTGTGGCTCTCAGAGGTGGGTCAGCATCCAGGGTCAGGCGGGTGTGCCACGGCAGGGCCTGTGATCCGGAAGGCCCCGCACTTGTGATTGTGTAAGTGACCTGTACTTTGGAAATTAACAGGATCAGGGATTTTGTTTTTTTCATCACCCAAGAAAGGATCAGATGTCATCAAGGGGCCTGGGCTGGAGTGCCGGGAAGTGGATTTGGTAAGGTGATGTCATAGCAATCCTGAGTGGCTGGTAGAGAGGAGGTGCTCAGGGCATGGGTCCACCTGGGTGGGGGTGTCCCCCCCTTCTGGCCGCCTGTGTGGTGAGGTTGTGTTCACAGTGCATTCAACTAGGAGCCAGTGGTTTGCCCGGGCAAACACAGGTGATTTACTTCCAAGAAATTCAGGTCCAAGTAATCCCTTTATTAACTCAACAAATGCTACGGACAAGGCTAGCCCACTGCATGGTCCAGCCTGCCCTGCCCTGAGAGACAGAAAGCTGGTCTCTCATGAGGCTCCTCGGAGAATTGCCCGGGATGACTTACAAAATCACAGGGTTTTGGTCTCAGTGGATTACAAATGTCTGAAATTTGTCATTTTACGGGGGTTCTCGTGTGACCCAGATGTCTGGCCGGTTTTGGAAACCACAGCCCTGGGAAGCCAGTCACTATGGTAGCCTTTTGCCTGTCTCTCACCACCCCTGGTAGGCCCCATATAAAGTAAAGAGGGTCCTGCTTAACTCTATACCATCAGACCCCAAGTAGCCTCCCTCGACTGGCCAGTAACTGCAGGAGTGCATTCGGCCTAGTGGCAAAGATGTCTGCATCCCATACTGGAGCGCCGAGGTGCAATACCCAGCTCCTTGCCTTAATCCACATTTCTGCCAGTGCAATCCCTGAGGGGCAATGATGATGGCTCAGCTGGGCTTCTGCTACTCAGGTTCGAGACCTGGATGGAGCTTCTGGCTGCTGGCTTCAACTCCAGGCCTGGGGCTGTTGTGGGCATCTGGGGAGTGGATAGGAGTTCTCTGTCTCTCCAACAACAACAAAGCCTACCTGCTGACTCAAATCCTTCTCTATACATTTCCAGGGTCTTACCACCTCCCATGTCTTTAGCGAGCAGAGCCGAGATTGGACTGGCTCCGAGGAGTGGCAGAGCGTGGGAAGTGGTGGGCCTGTGAGAAGCTGACTGGGGAACTGTGAGCGTGTGGACCTGGGGCTGTTGGCCTACACCCTTCTGCGTGTTTGAGCAGGTTCTGAGGGTCTGTATGCACACCAGCAGACCTGGTGCCTGAGTCGCAGCGTCCCGCTGTTGGGGGAGGGCACAGTCCCTGGACCTGACCTCCTTAGCCTGGGACTTGCTGCACAACCCTGCTGGCCAAAGGGTGTTTCCAGGGGCTCTGGGTGAGGAGTGTAGGTGCTTGTCCATGCAGCAGATGACCCCAAATGGCCCTGGGCTGCGTTCTAGGACACTGGGGCTCCACAGAGACTGTTGGGCACTAATGCTCTCGTTCTCCCCTGGCAAAGCTCGGATCAGAGGTCACCATCGCCACTCTGTCTGTCCCTGCATGAGTCCGTATCTGACCATGGACTCTGAGGTTGGATCCAAGACAGAAGCCGTTTCTGGGGATCCCTGGCCCTAGTGTGCCAGATACGGTGGCCTTTGCTGCCCTCTGCTGGTTGTCACCAGAGATACTCCATGCACGAGACCCTCATCACTTGGGACACACCTGCTTTCCTCTCTATTTTTGCTCTGGTGGCTATGCCCATTTGGATTGTGCCCTGCCTTGAAGGGCCAGGAACAGATGCACGCTACTCCTGGGTGACCAAGGGCCAAATCCAGTAGTCCTCGCTGTCCAGGAAGCCTCTGGTGCTGGTGGGATCCTCTGCTCCTGCCAAACCTAACCTGTGCATTCCACCCCCAACCTCCTCCTTGTCTGCCCCTCACAGATCTCAGCGCCCAGGGGGATTTCAGGATCCCCTCGCCACAGGACTTGTGGCTGCTCGGTAAAGGCTCTTGGGGGCTTCTACTGGGCTCCCTCTAGGGGGATCGCCAAAGTGCAATCTTTTTTTTTTTTTTTTTTCTTTTCTCATCATCAACAGGGAAAGACTGGACTTTGCTCCGAAGCAGTTGCTTTGGGAAGACTGTACGGTTGACTAACCATCTTTGTGATGGTGTCACACACATCCTCTCGGAAGTACAAAGGGGACCTGTAACTCAAGACACCAAGGCCAGCCACAGAGGCTGCAGTGCATGGAGTGGGGTGGTGGTCACTGGCAGGTGCCAGTGGAGAAGGCATGGTTGCGCCACCAGCTGTCAGCCTGTGGTACAGCACCATCCTGTGTTGTGTTCCCAGCTGCTGAAACACCAGGGTTCTTGCAGAGATCCTAGAAGCTGCTTTGCTGGGCTCATGGATGGAGCTTACGGATATACATTCTCCTTGCTGGGCTCCCTCTGGCCAAACATTAGCACACGCCTTACCCCTCTTCTCGCCCATGTCAGAGGCGAGCACAGCTAATCAACTAGCTCCCAGACACACTGAGTTGTAGGTAAGAGCTTTTCCCGGTGAAAACATCCTCTGGAGAGCCCAGCTCGCCTCGCCGAGCGGATCCTGTGCGGGAGCAGCCCTGGGTGATCGTCTCTGTGTGAGTGGACTCTGATGCCCCTGGGCTGCAAAGGCAGGAATCGGAAAAGGCGGCGAGAATTTTGGATTCACTATGGAAAAGGCACTGGGGAGTCCAGAGGTGGAGGCGCCCGGATGAAGTGGGAAAGTGAGTAGAGATGGCTGAGCATGACACACACTCCTGTATGACCGACTAATGCTGACTAATGTACCAAGGTTCTAGGCTAAATCCTAGGGCAGGGGGAAAGCGTGCTACCCTCCTTCTCCCTAGCCAGGGAGCCGTCAACCACCTGGAGCTTCAGCGCAAGAGGTGTAGAATCCGACTCCATGACACAGAGCAAAAGCAAGAGAGGGGTGGGAGGACGTGCCAAATCCCTCAACCCTGGCCCCCTTTCAACCCGAATCAGTGCCAACAAGGAGGGGACTGTGTTATCTCAAAATTCTTGCCATCTTTGTGATTATCGGTCCTTTCTCATTGCTACGACAGTGAGTCTCTGTCATATGGCGGGTTGATTTATGACTTTTCAATTTTATGATGGTGTGAAACGGATACACATTCAGTAGGAACTCAACTCTGCATTTTGAGTTTTGAGTTTTTTTTTTTCCTCCAAGTTTCCCTCCTGATTCTGGGCAGCTGCAGTGCCGCGCAGCTCCCTGACAGCCTTGCCCCCATGACTGGAGGCACAGAGACACCACGGTGCTGTGGGAATTGTGGATCCGGGGTTTTGTGTTCTCCTATGCCATCCTACCTACAAACCAACCATCTGCGAGTGTCCGTGGGATACTCAACACTTTGTTCTACTACAGGCTTTGTGTTAGGGATTTTTTCCAGCTGTAGGCTGAGTATGTGGGAGGCGAGGCTGAGCGCAGCTGGGCTGTTTGCTAGGGCAGCGGCATTAAAGGCACTTGGATCCACAGTATTTTCAACCTCAGACGGGTTTCTCAGGATGTGATCTCACTGCAAGTCCAAGAGCATCTTTGTACGGTGGCTTCCCCTCCAGTGCAGATTTATCAGGATGTGTTTTTCTAACTTGACTTTTAAAAACTCGAGTTTCCAGGTTAATGTATCACTTCTATTACTTTATTGATTTTATATTTTATTGATTTCACTTTTATGCTTCCTTGTTTTGTCCCTCTTATTTTTCATTGTTGTTATTTTTAAAAGATGAGCTCTTAGTTCAGCTATTTTCAGTCCATGCTTTTAAAATTTTTTTTTTTTTATTTTTTGACAGGCAGAGTGGACAGTGAGAGAGAGAGACAGAGAGAAAGGTCTTCCTTTTGCCGTTGGTTCACCCTCCAATGGCCGCCGCGGCCGGCGCGCTGCGGCCGGCGCACCGCGCTGATCTGATGGCAGGAGCCAGGAGCCAGGTGCTTTTCCTGGTCTCCCATGGGGTGCAGGACCCAAGCACCTGGGCCATCCTCCACTGCACTCCCTGGCCACAGCAGAGAGCTGGCCTGGAAGAGGGGCAACCGGGACAGAATCCGGCGCCCCGACCGGGACTAGAACCTGGTGTGCCGGCGCCGCTAGGCAGAGGATTAGCCTAGTGAGCTGCGGCGCCGGCCTAAAAATATTTTTAAATAATGAAAGTAAGGTTATATTTTTAAACATAACTTAAAAGCAAAGTCATACATTTTCCTCTGAGTTTAGCTTTAACTATTTCCCATAGATCTGGGGATATTTACTGCTGTTTCAGTTAATTCAAATTTTTAAAAAAATTTTATTTTTGAGATAACACATTTTTAATTTACATTATAGTCAAGGGCTCAATGCTCCACCCAATAAAGAGTACAACAAGTGGGGCCAGCGCTGTGGCTTAGTAGATTAGGCCTCCGCCTACAGCTCTGGCATCCTATATGGGTGCTGGTTCTAGTCCCAGCTGCTCTACTTCCAATCCAGCTCCCTACCAATGTGCCTGGGAAAGCAGTGGAAGATGGCCCAAGTGCTAGGGCCCCTGCACCCACGTAGGAGACCTGGAAGAAGTACCTGGCTCCTGGTTTTGGTTCGGCTCAGCTCTAGCCATTGTGGCCATTAGGAGAGTGAACCAGCAGATGGAAGACCTCTCTCTCTGTGTCTCTCCCTCTCTCCGGCTGTAATTCTACCTCTCACATAAATAAAAATTAAAAAAAAAAAAAAGAGTACAACAAGCACTCAGCAGGAATTAGGCAAGGGCGTTTTCCATATCACTGGCAGTATCTCCTTCCGTGAATTTCCTCTCCTTATCCCATTTTTCCTGTTGCAATAGTCATCCTTGCCTTGTTGATTTGTCTGTTATACACATGGAAAATTCATGGCCTTTTCTTTAAGTTTTGCATTGCACTCTAGGCTTCAGCAGAGAGGTTCCTGTATTTCTTAGGTCGTCAGATGTGTGGATATGCGTGCCTCGGGCTTGCCCTGCTGTCAGAACCTTTAAGTAGCTCTCTCCCTCTCCAAGACTTCATAGATCATTACTTATATTTTCTCCTGATTTTGATTTTGATATGGCACCAAAAGAAAATGACCTCACGTTTCTTCTAAATGCCTATCTAATCCAGCATTGTTAATTGGCAAGCCATTGCTTTCTTGCAATTTTTGTACTCGATTTCTATAACTATGTATTTATTCATATTTGAGCCCATTTTTTAGATTTCCTGTTCTTCCTCATCATTCTGACTTCCTATACAATTAATATACTATTTTCTGATTGACCTAGTCTTTCTGACTGTGATTTTAATCAATGTTCCTGACTCTTCTAGGATTCACTTTTTCCTTAAGAGTTTTAGAATCATTTCATGAAGCCTCACAGCTTCCATAGCTCCCTCTTTGTTTTTCTGAAGATCTTACAGGCAGGACACTTGATTTCCCGATTCCTTGGAGGACTCGCGTCCCTTACCCTCCTGTGTGCACTCGGGCGCTCTCTAGCTGGGGACACTGCATCAACACCCCCCCACCCCGCTTTCCTCCCCTTCCTGCCCTGACCCATTCCTCTGGTCACAAAGCATATTTGCTTGGCCTGAAGTTGTCATCTGACCTTTCAGTGCTGGCCTGGGTCCAGCCACTTACACCTAAAATGAAGTATTGAGGGAATTTAAAAATAAATATGTAGAAGGACTGGCAGCAAGGCCTCTCTGCTCGTTCTCAGATCACAGGACCTGGTGGCCTCTTAAAAACACTTTATTAGTCCTACAAGTAAGACTTACAAGTAGGAACCAGGGATTTCATTCATTCGACTCTCACTTATTCACCCGTTCATTCCTCTACTACTAAATAAAAATGGAAAGCACCATTTTTCTCTCCTAAGTCCTTCCCCATGGCTCAACGGTGTTTCAGCCAGGCAGTGTGAGAGAGCCTACAGAGTCTTGCATGGATGGAGGGCAAATGTTTATAATGTATCCAGAAAAGGCAGGCTAGGCGTGCTGCATTTTTTAAAATTTATTTATTTATTTATTTGAAGGGCAGAGTTACAGAGAGGCAGAGGCAGAGGCAGAGAGAAAGAGAGAAAGAGAGAGAGGTCTTCCATCTGCTGGTTCACTCCCAAAATGGCTTCAATGGCAGGAGCTGCACTGATCTGAAGCCAGGAGCCAGGAGCCAGGAGCTTCTTCCAAGTCTCCCACGCAGGTGCAGAGTCCCAAGCACTTGGGCCATCTCTCACTGCTTTCCCAGGCCATAGCAGAGAGCTCAGAAGAGGAACAGTCAGGACTCGAACTGGCACCCATATGGGATGCTGGCACTGCAGGTGGCTGCTTTACTCGCTACGCCACAGCATCGGCCCCAAGCGTGCTACATTAACAGTCCCCAAATTCACTCCACTTCCAAGTGGATCTTGACGATGTTCAAAGGCAATTGTTTTCCATAAGTTTGGTCAAGTTTCTAACTGCTTAATTGTACCACTTCATACCCACAAATCCTTCTGCAGTCGCCACGGCCACAGAAGACAGTGAATTTCAGAGATGTGCCCTGGTCCTTGTGTGCCCTCACCCAGAAGTGACGCATGTCACAGGTTCATGCATGCCTTCAGAAGGCCTCTCATCAAACTGCTGCTGAAGAACTGTACACTACATAAGATTCTACATGTGGGGAGCAACTCGGACTAGACTAAGTTACTGGAATTAAGACTTATTCTATGCATCTGCTCTCCCACAATATGGCACTGGGAGAGGAGGAAACAGCTTCTACACAGCTGCCTCCAGTTCAACCAATAAACTGTAGGACCTGCTCCTGATTGGAGGAGAGCAGCATACTCGGTGTGTGGGTAGCAGAGTTGGGATTGGCGGAAGAGGACTATAAAGGAGGAGAGAGACAACATGCACCAGGAACATCTAAGAGGAACATCTATCTGAAGGAACACCTGTGCAGCCCCCGAGAGAGCTGGCCGGCGGTGTGCCGCTCCCCCGCGGAAGTGGGGAATGTGGCAGGGGGAACCGCCCTTCCACGGAGGTGGAAGGGACAGTAGCCAACCCGGGAAGAACCAGCAGCAAACCCGGGAAGGGCCGAGCAGACGAAAGAACAGCGCAGGGTCCTGTGTCGTTCCTCCACAAAGACGGGGAGCGATACTACACTACATAAGATTCCTGCAATGAGCCACACAGAGGCTTAGAAGTCAGACAATTAGGGGCCAACACTGTGGTGTAGCAGGTAAGGCCGCCTACAGTGCTAACGTCCCATATGGGTGCCTGTTCAAGTCCCAGCTGCTCCACTTCTGATGCAGCTCTCTGCTATGACCTGGGAAGGCAGTAGAAGATGGCCCAAGTTCTGCACCCACGTGGGAGGCCCAGAAGAAGCTCCTGGCTCCTGGCTTCAGATCAGCCCAGCTCAGGCTGTTGTGGCCATTTGGGGAATGAACCAGCAGATGGAAGACCTCTCTTTCTTTCTCTGCTTCTGCCTCTGTGTAACTTTGCCTTTCAAATAAATAAATAAATCTAAAAAAAAGTCAGACAATTAAAGTTGGCCGTCATCAAGAGGGTCTCTGAGTAGCTTGTTGAATGAATGAGGAGATGGATCTCCTCTACTCTGTGCTTAAAAGCTCTTAAAATTCACCCATTCATTTAGAATCTATTAATGGAGTGTCTCTTTTGTCCACTGATGGAACATAATTCTACAGATCATTTCTCTGTAATGTTAGGGATGTGCAGAGCTACAGGACCTATGAGGACATAATTGGCCATTTCCATATTTCTATCCAGTGCCTAGATAGATACTTGACATGTACATTTTTAGAAATAATATTTTATTTTCCCTCACAGATATTTACTTTTTTTTTCACTCTGGGATGTAAAACTTGGGTGTCTTGGAAAGGCCAGGAACATTAAGAAACTTGAATTAAGATGGGCATTTGGACATTTGAAGGCTGAACTTTCCAGAGCTTAGTTAGCTCAGTTGTCCACATTGCTTGTCAGGGGAATTCAGCACAAAGCTGGAGTCCTAGGGAAGCAAGTGGCAGAGGGGTCTCTACTGACCGCCACTGTGCGATGTGGGCAGCGCTGATGCCAGGAGACGTGAGAGGCAGGGGACACTGGAGACTATTCTAGCACACTGCACAGGGGTGAGGACTCTGCAGACTGATCTAGCACACTGCGCAGGGGTGAGGGCACTGCAGACTGTTCTAGCACACTGCTCAGGGGTGAGGGCGCTGCCGGCTGTTCTAGCACACTGCAAAGGGGTGAGGACACTGCAGACTGTTCTAGCACACTGCACAGGGTGAGGGCACTGCAGACTGTTCTAGCACACTGCACAGGGGAGAGGATCTTCAGACTGTTCTAGCACACTGCACAGAGGTGAGGGCACTGCAGACTGTTCTTGCACAATGTGCAGGGGTGAGGGCACTGCAGACTGTTCTAGCACAATGTGCAGGGGTGAGGGCACTGCAGACTGTTCTAACACAATGTGCAGGGGTGAGGACTCTGTAGACTGTTCTAGCACACTGCACAGGGGTGAGGATCTGCATTGTTGTAGCACACTGCATAGGGGTGAGGGCACTGCAGACTGTTCTAGCACACTGCACAGGGTAGGACACTGCAGACTGTTCTAGCGCACTGCGCAGGGTGAGGGCACTGCAGACTGTTCTAGCACACTGCGCAGGGTAGGACACTGCAGACTGTTCTAGCACACTGCACAGGGTTGAGGGCACTGCAGACTGTTCTAGCACACTGCTCAGGGGAGAGGACTCTGCAGACTGTTCTAGCACACTGCACAGGGGTGAGGATCTGCAGACTGTTCTAGCACACTGCGCAGGGGTGAGGACACTGCAGACTGTTCTAGCACACTGCACAGGGGTGAGGATCTGCATTGTTGTAGCACACTGCACAGGGGTGAGGGCACTGCAGACTGTTCTAGCACACTGCACAGGGGTGAGGATCTGCATACTGTTCTAGCACACTGCGCGGGGTGAGGGCACTGCAGACTGTTCTAGCACACTGCACTGGGGTGAGGGCACTGCAGACTGTTCTAGCACACTGCGCAGGGTAGGACACTGCAGACTGTTCTAGCACACTGCACTGGGGTGAGGATCTGCAGACTGTTCTAGCACACTGCACAGGGGTGAGGGCTCTGCAGACTGTTCTAGCACACTGCAAAGGGGTGAGGATCTGCAGACTGTTCTAGCACACTGCGCGGGGTGAGGGCACTGCAGACTGTCCTAGCACACTGCACAGTGGTGAGGATCTGCAGACTGTTATAGCACACTGCAAAGGGGTGAGGGCACTGCAGACTGTCCTAGCACACTGCACAGGGGTGAGGGCTCTGCAGACTGTTCTAGCACACTGCGCAGGGGTGAGGGCTCTGCAGACTGTTCTAGCACACTGCACAGGGGTGAGGATCTGCAGACTGTTCTAGCACACTGCGCAGGGGTGAGGGCTCTGCAGACTGTTCTAGCACACTGCACAGGGGTGAGGATCTGCAGACTGTTCTAGCACACTGCGCAGGGGTGAGAATCTGCAGACTGTTCTAGCACACTGCACAGGGGTGAGGACACTGCAGACTGTTCTAGCACACTGCACAGGGGTGAGGGCTCTGTAGACTGTTCTAGCATACTGCGTGGGGTGAGGGCTCTGTAGACTGTTCTAGCACACTGCACAGGGGTGAGGATCTGCAGACTGTTCTAGCACACTGCAAAGGGGTGAGGGCACTGCAGACTGTCCTAGCACACTGCACAGGGGTGAGGGCACTGCAGACTGTTCTAGCACACTGTGTGGGGTGAGGGCACTGCAGACTGTTATAGCACACTGCACAGGGGTGAGGGCTCTGCAGACTGTTCTAGCACACTGCAAAGGGGTGAGGATCTGCAGACTGTTCTAGCACACTGCGCGGGGTGAGGGCACTGCAGACTGTCCTAGCACACTGCACAGTGGTGAGGATCTGCAGACTGTTATAGCACACTGCAAAGGGGTGAGGGCACTGCAGACTGTCCTAGCACACTGCACAGGGGTGAGGGCTCTGCAGACTGTTCTAGCACACTGCGCAGGGGTGAGGGCTCTGCAGACTGTTCTAGCACACTGCACAGGGGTGAGGATCTGCAGACTGTTCTAGCACACTGAGCAGGGGTGAGGATCTGCAGACTGTTCTAGCACACTGCACAGGGGTGAGGACACTGCAGACTGTTCTAACACACTGCACAGGGGTGAGGGCACTGCAGACTGTTCTAGCACACTGCACAGGGGTGAGGGCACTGCAGACTGTTCTAGCACACTGCACAGGGTTGAGGTCATTGCAGACTGTTCTAGCACACTGAGCAGGGGTGAGGATCTGCAGACTGTTCTAGCACACTGAGCAGGGGTGAGGATCTGCAGACTGTTCTAACACACTGCGCGGGGTGAGGGCACTGCAGACTGTTCTAGCACACTGAGCAGGGGTGAGGGCACTGCAGTCTGTTCTAGCACAGTGCACAGGGGTGTGGACACTGCAGACTGTTCTAGCACACTGTGCAGGGGTGAGGATCTGCATACTGTTCTAGCACACTGCACAGGGGTGAGGATCTGCAGACTGTTCTAGCACACTGCACTGGGGTGAGGATCTGCAGACTGTTCTAGCACACTGCACAGGGGTGAGGGCACTGCAGACTGTTCTAGCACACTGTGCAGGGGTGAGAATCTGCAGACTGTTCTAGCACACTGCACAGGGGTGAGGATTTGCAGACTGTTCTAGCACATTGCGCAGGGGTGAGGACACTGCAGACTGTTCTAGCACACTGCACAGGGGTGAGGATCTGCAGACTGTTCTAGCACACTGCACAGGGGTGAGGGCACTGCAGACTGTTCTAGCACACTTTGCAGGGGTGAGGACTCTGCAGACTGTCCTAGCACACTGTGCAGGGGTGAGGCTCTGCAGATTGTTGTAGCACACTGTGCAGGGTTGAGGGCACTGCAGACTGTTCTAGCACACTGCGCAGGGGTGAGGGCACTGCAGACTGTTCTAGCACACCGTTCCGGGGACCTGAGACAGCTACTGTGAAAGCTCCCCCTTCCAGGTAGGGATGGAGCCCAGCCACTCACACGGTATCACCTGACATTGTGCGCGTCATCGTGTCACCTAGGGTCGAAGAGTCACAGTGCTGGCTTCACTCAGCACCCAGGCTGCTAAGAGGGAGCCTGGCTACTCTGGTTGGAGGGGGAAGGGGGTGGAGACATGCTTTACCGGCTGTGTTGACCTTTGCCCATGATGTTAGCGCAGGAGAGCCCTGTGTGCCCCAGAGTGGGAGTTAGGAAATATTTGCTGTAGTCCTCAGCATTAATCAGGCTGTGTCTCCAAGTACTGGGCTCTGTGGCATAGAATAAACCAGACCCCCATGGCCTTTGGTGCTAGTGGGTTTGAAGATTCTCTTTAGGGTTTGGACAGCTCAACATTCTGGGCTTCACTCTTTGCACAGTACTTACTCTTTCCTTCCCTTGTCCAAAATAATAATAATAATAAAATTAAAAACCCTTTGAGAGAGTCTTCCAAGACCCACACAACTTCCCCAAATCCCAGTGGCTGTGCTGCACTGTGTGGCCCCACCCCCAAGTTCAGTTGATTGGCTCGGGGGTGGGCATCCGAGACAGGCAGACCATTCGCATCAGAGTTTCAAGTTAATGTCAAGTGCGAATTTCTCATCTCGGTGCAGCACTCTCAGGGAGCAGAGGAAGCTGGCTCACAGAGGAGGAAGAAACACAAAGACGCACAGAGAGGCAGAAGGCAGGGAGATGGCAATGCCCAGTGGGCACCCATCCAGAACCCTCTGTTCTTAGAAGAAGAAGAGAAAATGCTGTTCCTTGGTCCAGTTGCTTTCTCTTCCTTGCAATGAGAAGCGCCCTTCTGAGCCCCCTCCAGGGTGCCCTCTGTCTCGGGGAATTGTTTGCTCACTGTTGTGTAACCAGTACTGCAGAAGCTGCCAGGAACTGCGGATTGTTTTCAATGACAGGAGAAAGATCCTAGCAGGTAACACGACCCGCATGCTGCCTGGAAATGCGAGTTCTGTTTTTAGACTCGTTGTCCTACATATGAGGTGTGGCTGCGGGAGAGCTCAGAGAAGGGGTCGGGTTGGGTGCGCCATTCAGAAAGAACGGTTCTTTAGTCCCTGCGAACAAAGGAGAGAGTTTCTGGCTTCCTGTCTGGAGGAAGAGACGATCTGGGTTTTGCCTCTTTTATGGGCCTGTGGTTCGTCCAGGCGCCATTCCCATTTCTTGAACACAGGTGCCTTAAATCACTTTTGAAACAGCATGCCAGCAAAATGAACCAAATATACAAGGGGTCACTGGCCTATATATTTCCAGGTCAAAAGTATAAGCTTTGGGATCACAACGACCCCCTGTGTCCCTGCACAAATCTCCTGTCATTGTGTTTTGGTTTCAATAGTTGCAAAATGAGGAAGAGCTTTAACTAGATTATCTTTGAGGAAGAGTGGGGTAAGACCATTCCTGGAAGGGCCAGCAAGAGGAGGGTTGGAGTGAAGTGGGGCATGGCCAGACGCCCTCTGCTCCAAAGTCTCCTGCAATCCCAGAGGGAGCTAGGATCACGCAGCTCATGGTCCTCCCATGAGCCAAGAGGCTCACGATGACGATAATGGAGAGAGACGGATAGTGGCTTGGAGTGCATTAATGAGAAGGCGCACACTGGGTACAGGGCTGGGTACTCTGGCTGGGGAGGCAGACACTCCCTTCCGGGTCACCTCCCTGTGCTGCGCAGCTTCCTGGACTCAGGCCTTGAAACAGGGGGTGGCCTTGGAGGCTTCTGGCTCTGGGGCTCCGGCCTGCATTGGCTAGAAAAGTCTGGGGACCTCCAGGCAAGAAGCACCAACCTGGAGAGGGGACCTACAGGGGACAAGATGAGGCTGGCTCTGGGGCTGAGTTTCAGGAGAGAAGGGAGCTGACGGTGGAAGCTCAGCCAGTCCACTGGGAAAGGAGGGGAAAAGTGACTGTTAAGGACGAGCCAGGACAAGAGTCAACGCAGGCGAGGGTGGTATTCTGGGGGCCCAGAGGAGAAAGAATTTGAGGGAAAGGAGTGATCACCAGGGCCAAGGGCAGCTGATGGTTTCTGAAGGAGGAAGGCTGCCCTGTGTGACAGGGAACTCAATCAAGACTTAGTTTCAGGGGCTGGTGCTGTGGCATAGTGGGTAAAGCCGCTGCCTGCAGTAGTGCCGGCATCCCATATGGGTGCCGGTTCTAGTCCTGGCTGCTCCACTTCAGATCCAGCTTTCTGCTATGGCCTGAGAAAGCAGTAGAAGATGGCTCAACTCCTTGGGTCCCTACACCTGCGTGGGACACTCGGAGGAAGCTCCTGGCTTCGGATTGGCCCAGCTCCAGCTATTGCAGCCATTTGAGGAGTGAACCAGCAGATAGAAGATCTCTTTCTCTCTCTCTCTCTCTCTTTCTCTCTCTCTCTCTTTCTTTGCCCCGCCTCTCTGTAACTCTGCATTTCAAATAAACAAATAAATATTAAAAAAAAAGACTTAGTTTGAGTTTTGGCAGCTGGAATGGTTCCTTCTTGCCCTGCTAGGCCTTCCAGTGGGCAAAGGCAGATGTGTAGTTCCCTGAGAGAGAGGCTGTTTGCAGTAGCCCTACCTTCTGGAGAGAAGCCCTGGATGGCAGAGGTGGGCACCTTTTTATTAGGATGTCGGCAGCACAGAGTCTGGGCGCTGACTTGCCAGCCAGCCTCCTGGGCTACAAACCCTGCCCCAAGCACCCACCATGGCTCAGAACTCGCAAACCACAAGGCGTTCCTCTCCACAAGCCTTGTCGTTCCACTTGCCGTTGGTGAAGATCTCCACACAGTTCTCCGCACCGCCGTTGTTGTTGGGTTCCCCCGGGGCCCAGTTGGAGTAGACCAAGGGCTCCCCTGTGGGGTAGGTGAACGTGCCCTCCGTCTTGGTGTCAGTCATGCTCAGGAAAGCAGCCTTGTTCTGGGCTGCGACCAGCTCTTGCAAGGCGTCATTCTCAGCTGCGTTGCGTGGGGAGGCCAATTGGCCACCGGCCTGAACACACACACGCTGTGCATCCACGAAGAGTTTTTCAAAGCCTGCTGCCTTGAAGATCTTCTCCCCAACATCTTGGCCGTTGGGGAAGACAAGGACTAGAGAAGAGGAAAGTTAGATTGGGGTTATGGCAGCACCCTGTCAGAGTGTAGGAACTCCGAAACCCCTGTGCTCCAGCTCGCCTCTGAAACCTGGCCGTACAGAATATACATATACCCACCAGAGAGGAGGAAGTGGACACACAGTGTCAGAGAAGCCCCAGCTCCATGCTACACCATGAGTTTGACCACGCTCCCTTGTTTAGAGGTGAAAGGGTTGGAACTCAATAAGATGCCCAATGTCAAGGCAACCATCAAATAAGCAGTTAGGAATTAAAACTAATGCAGTCTAATAGCAGAGGTTGATCACGCTGAGTTCCAGCCAAGGTTGTGTGCCTAATCTATTTGTTGATTACGAGGTAGAATTGGACAACTGCTGTCGTTGGAACAGAACCTGGCTCCCTGACTCATGCAGTTGCTTAATTCCCAAGGTCAAGGACTGATGGTGCTGACGGGGAGGAGACTTGATCCATCTATTGTGTTGGAAGGTGAGGCTTTCAGGAAGTGATTAGGTTGGGTTACATTGCTGGGTTAGAGCTCCAGGATCAAGTCATGGTGGCTTTATCCAGAGAGACTATCAGGGAGTCCTGTCTCCCTCCTGCCTCCTGGCTCGCCACACAACCGTCCCCCAGTGTGTGTTCTACCCTCCACCACTCTCATCAACCCCAGACTAATGAGGCTGCCTGATCTTCAACAGTGAACCTCCAAAACTGTGAAAAAATTCAACCTTCTCAGTGACTTTCACTGCAGTCATGAAAAGCTAACACGAAAACTTCTCCATGGGAAATGATTATCAAGGCTTTCCGGGCCCGATTCTGAGAATACAGGAAAATGCAATGCAGTGAGCCCAGTGTCCTCCCTGCCATTACACTGTGGGGTTACCAGAGGATGCCTGTGCTCCGTAATGGGGTGAAAAGAGAGGAGAAGAGAGAATGTGAGAGCCAGGAGCTGAAACGTGATGACCCATGCTCTGGCCTAGCTCCACGTTGGCTTCTTGTTGTGCATGTGGGTGAAGCCCCAGCAGGTCAGCCTCCCCTGGAGGCATGGAGGGAGGGGATGAAGGCTGCCTCTCATCTGCCCTGTACCCTCAGAGAACTATGCCAGCCCTAGCTCTCGGATCAACACCTGGATTCTGTGCTACCTTGGACTGTACAACATCTCTGCTCATGCCCGGCTCCATAGACATAAGCAATGTGGTCTGTGCTGGGTGTTCCCATGTCTATCACAGAAACCAGCACTAGGTAGGCAGGAGTGAGGGCTACTGAGCTGCACTGGACTCAGCATCAGTCTGTCTCAGGACGTTGGTGGCACTGAGGTTGGAGGGTGCTCAGTCGCCCAGAAGTCTTGCCCGTGCTTCTGCTAGCCTGGTGAGCAGGTGCCATGGGTCACATCCTCCTACTTGTCCCTTAAATCATTTGCTAGCTCTTGGACCATGTGGCTACCCTGCTCCAGCCCAGCCCTAGCCTTAACCCCCTCCCTGCCCGAGTCCCAGGTCCAGCCCTGCACACAGTTGCCCCAACTCTTTTCCATCCAGTTCTTGGGCCAGACCCAATATCAGGTCTGGTCAAAGGCCCATCCCCACCCCCAAACCAAGGCTCAGACCCAGCATGGGGCCCAAAATCAATGCCAGGTTCAGGTTCAGACCCAGGAACTCACCTTTCCTATATATAGAGAGGGTGGCCTGGAGTTGCTGCAGCCGTCCCTGTAAGGCTTCCACTTGCTGTCTCAGAGTAGTGATGTCTATGGGAGGAGAAATCGCTTTGAGAAGACTTGTCCAATGCAGCCTAGGGATAGCTCAGAGCCCGGGCCACGTGGGAAGGATACCCAGCTGCACACATGAGGGCTGGAGATGAGGAGCTAGACCTACCCCTGGCAAAGCCTGAATCTGCTGACGCAGTTGGCCTCTGTGCAGATTTTTTTTTATTTTTTAATGATTCTGTGATGGTCAAGCAGAACGAGTCCCTGTACCTCAATGACACTGAATCAAATGACATTTCTACTCAAATTCTTGAGACATAGTGACAACTTCATTTGAAGGGAGGGGACAGGAACACAAGGTCCTCACTCCCGTTCATTGGGTTAGTTGATGCTCAAAACTATCCTACGAGGGGCCGGTGCTGTGGTGCACTAGGTTAACCCTCTGCCTGCGGCGTGGGCACTAGTTCAAGTCCCGGCTGCTTCTCCTCCGATCCAGCTCTCTGTTATGGGCTGGGAAGCAGTAGAAGATGGCCCAAGTCCTCGGGTCTCTGCACATGTGTTGGAGACCCAGAAGAAGCTTCTGGTTCTGGCTTTTGATAGCTCAGCTCCAGCCGTTGTGGCCATTTAGAGAGTGAACCAGCAGATGGAAGACTTCTCTCTCTCTTTCTCCCTCTCACGGGCTGTAACTCTACCTCTCAAATAAATAAATAAAATTCTTAAACAAACAAACAAACAAAAAACTGCCCTATGAGTAGGGAAGCCAGCTCTTGTTTCCTGATGGTCAGATGAAGAAACAGCCCAGGTTTGCACTCCCATGAGTCCCAGCTGGCTAAGACCAGAGCCCAGTGTTCTTGCCTTGCAGTCTGTCCTGGTCCCCCACCCCGCCTGTAGTTAATGTAGTTACTTTCCGGAGGAGGGCCTGCCCCAGGCTGGAGAGGCCTCCTCCCCACTCATGCCCTAGGGGATTCCCAGAGCCAGGAGCCTCTCCCTTACCTGGAAGTCCGCTTTCACCTTTGGCTCCTCTGTCTCCAGGAGCACCTCTGTCCCCCTTCATTCCTGGGGGACCCCTGGCACCTGGGGCTCCCTGTGGACCTGCAGCTCCAGGAGACCCTGGGGTCACAGAAGAGCAGTGGGAGCTATGTACCTGTTTCCCAGCATTTTCACCTTCCCTGTGCATGCACACACACACACACACATACACACACACACATACACACATACACACACACATACACACACACATACACACATACACACACATGCTGTCCTCACTGCCCAGCATGACATACTCCTCACATACAGAGCGTGCCCAGGCCCCAGCCACACCCCTTCTCTGCACTCTGAAAGTCTATCACACAGCAATCTTCCCCTGTGCACTGCATTCCCCAGTATCCGACGACCAACTCGCCTAGGCACAGATTATCCCCGTGGCTTAGCACCGCTCCCTGTCTGGATATGTAGCAGTTCCCAGAGCTCCAATGCCTACACGCCTTGGATGTAGACTCTCCCAACACCCAACAATGCCAGCTCTGACTTCAGCGCGGTGGCAGCGGAGGGGTTAGATGTTGGCACCTCCAAGAAGGCTCAAGACAACCAACTCCAGCCCCGCGGGAGCTCATTTGACCACTTACCAGTACTTCCAGGGGCGCCACGCTCACCAGGGGAACCTCTCTCCCCCTTCAAGCCCGGGGGGCCTGTTGCTCCTGCAGAGCCCTGTGTGCCCGGGGCACCAACTTCCCCTGAAGAAGGCACACAAGGGACAAGTGAGCTGAGACCATGTTCCAGCATGAGAATTTCCTCACTAGCAGAGCATTTTACCCACAACCCAGGGTGAGAGAGGGAACTGGGGAGACGTCTCATGGCTGCCTGGGGCTCCTCTGTGGCAGGTTAGAGGCAAATACTGCTCATGTGTGAATGCTGGGTGCTTGGCAAAGCCCTCATGCCCTGGACCCTTCCTGGCACTATCAGGATGCCTCCGGCCACATCACAGGCCACTCCTGCCATTCCTCCCTTCTCCCTCCCAGACTGCCCACAAATCGTCCATCTACCTTTGGGCCCAGCCTCTCCTTTTGGGCCTGGTTTTCCTTGAGGTCCTAGATTCCCCTGCTTCCCCAAGGCACCCTCTCTTCCAGCTGGACCAGGCACTCCCGGAAGTCCTGGAGGTCCTGGGGGAAAGGTGTAGCTCAGTTAGGAATACTGTAGGTCATATATAATACAGGCCAAGAGGCGGCATCATCCAACCACCTGGCAGTAGGCCCAGGGAGCCCTGCAATAACCCCGTGGTGTCTTCTTCCCTCTTCCTGGGATGAGCTCTGTGCACATCCTGGTGGCAGCAGCACCACCTGCAGACATCTGAGTTCTATGCCCAGGTGCTCACCAGGTGGTCCAGCGTCTCCCTTTGGTCCAGGTTCTCCAGCAGAGCCATTGTCCCCTTTGGGCCCCACTGGGCCAGCTGGCCCAGGCATGCCTGCTGGCCCTGCAGCTCCTGGGAAACCTGTAGCAGCAGAAGAAATGGACATAAACCTGGCCCTGAGCCCAGGAGGGGCCAGCTCCCTGCCAGCAGGGTCAGGTCCCCTGCCATTTCACTGACACACACTGGGGTCCAGCGGCGATCCAGAAAATGGGTGTCAACATGCCCCCTCTGAGCATCTAAGACTTCCGAGAGCTGGAGGCAGATTCAAGCCAGGGCCTGTCTGCCTCTCCACGTGGTACCCTTTCCCCTGACTTAGGGCGGCTGTAAGATGGCAGGAAGTCTGTCAACATTTACCTGTGATCATGGACTTCTTGATTGCTTTTATAAACATCACAGGAACCAAAGCTTATATAAGGAATGGCACCATACATGTTGTGATAACCTTAGTTCCTTGTCTGCTCATTTATCTACTCACTAAGAATCCATCTCTGCAACACCTACTTTAGGCATAGCATTGGGCCAGATGCAAATATTAGCATCAGGTCCTAGTCCACAAGAGATTTATAATAAAATGTGAGACAAGGATAACAGACATGGAAGACAATTCATAATACATCGTGTCTCTCATTCTATGCCAGCACACATGTGCATGCACACACACACACACACACACACAGGGAGAGAACCGTCTGCCTAGAGGAGGAAGCGAGACTTGCATGGCAAGAATTTAGAAGGACTGGCCGAGAGATGGTGGTATTTAAGACTTTGTCATCATGCCGCTGTGCCGGAAAAGGCCAGCTCTTCCTGGAGTAAGAGTGTGGTGGGATGGGAGAGTGGAAGATCCTGTGCTGGGCACTGCCCTGCTGCAGGTTCAAACCCTCCCTAGGGATGCTATGGGAGCTCAGAAGGGTGCAGGATGGGCCCTGCCTCTCACATTCGGCAGTGAACTGTGCTAGGGCCTGCAATGCCCTGACCGAGGGGAACAGCTCACTGTCTGGACGGGAGTGTTAGAGGCTGCCCATTCTTGGTGCTCAGACCATAAGTGGCTGTGAGAGCACTGAGACAGAAGGGGGCGCCCTCCTGAGCAGCAGCACCCAGGCCTCCCAAAGCACTACTTTTGCATTCTGGTATCCCCAAAGGCCTAAGGTGTACGCTAGAGATGCCCAAAATGACACCGTGTAGCCCAGCATTTAGGTCCCTTTTGACTGCCCTAAAATTTCTTCTCTCCTTCCATATCACAGTCATTCATTCCACAAAAGCTGGCGAAATAGTAGCAAACAAAACAGACCCCCAAAAAATCTCTTCTTCACGGAGCTTCAACTCAACCACATCATGGAAACAGATTCTAAACGACTAAAATGTATATTCTATGGTCTGTTAGATTATAATAAGTGGCACAGAGAAAGAACTCCAAAGAGCAGGGAGTGTTGGGGATGGTGGTGTCTGTTTTAAGGAGGGTGGTTGGGGAGCGTCACTGGGCAGGTGTTCTGTAGAGGTGAAGAGTGAGCCACAGGGCCATCCGTGAGAGCGAGTGACAAGGTCTCCAGAGGAAGGGGCTGAGTGTGGAGGGGCATCTGCTGGAAGCCAGGGTGGGTGCAGCTGGGTGGACGTGGGGAGGAACATCCCCAGGTGAACCTCACTGAATCATTCCAGGCAGGAGCACCGGGGGTGCTGAGGAGTAAGGGAACCATCCCCGACAAGACAGGGTCTGGGTCTTGGCCGGCGCCGCGGCTCACTAGGCTAATCCTCCGCCTAGCGGCGCCGGCACACCAGGTTCTAGTCCCGGTTGGGGCGCCGGATTCTGTCCCGGTTGCCCCTCTTCCAGGCCAGCCCTCTGCTGTGGCCAGGGAGTGCAGTGGAGGATGGCCCAAGTGCTTGGGCCCTGCACCCACATGGGAGACCAGGAGGAAGCACCTGGCTCCTGGCGGCCATTGGAGGGTGAACCAACGGCAAAGGAAGACCTTTCTCTCTGTCTCTCTCTCTCACTGTCCACTCTGCCTGTCAAAAAAGACAGGGTCTGGGTCTTACTTGCTGTCCATGATATGTGGAGCATCAGCACAGCACCCCGGCTCCGCATTGTCCCTGCTCCAGGGCCTCTCTGGCTGAAGACCACATGCTTCAGGGGATTTTGCCACATGTGTCAACTCCAGCCCCCCCCCCCCCCCATCTATGTGCATCAGGATTCTGAGGAGGCTCCGAGCCCCCCAGGCCTTTCTCAGATGCAGCGTAGTTGAGTGAGTAGAGTGGAACTTCCTCTCCTAGCCTGACTGTGCACGCTCCTCTGTCCGAGCACCAACTGAAAGCCAGGCTGGGATGTAGTGGGCTGGGCTATCCATATAGGAAAGGGAGGTCTTGTCCATACTCTCTGGGTGATGGGTCACTGTGGAAAAGGACCCAGTCCAGGGTCCCTCTGGGAGTCGGAGAGAGAAGGCCAGGACTCAGCGAGAGAGCGAGTCCATGGAATTCCACTTTTCTGCGGTCGGAGCTATGTGACCCTAATGATGTGGAGGGCTGTTTTCTCTTTGTAAAGGACACTCACTTTTCCCATTACCCCACCAGACCTAAGGGTGTCACATAGCAGCTTAAATGTCATTATTTTCCTTCTTCCTCCAGCCAAATAGAAGCCCTGATAGAGTCCTTTGGTTTCTGTTGCTGCTTCATTTTGTTTTGCCTTTTTTTTGCCAATAAGACCCAAATCCTCCCCTATTCCCCAGGAAGGATAAAGCATTACCAGGGACAGCCCCCATTATTCATCAGTACCTCCGGGAACCTCAGGAAAATTCACCTAATTGGTACAGAAGGAAGATGTAGCTTTATCTTGAAGACCTAATAAAAAGCAATGCACTTACTCCTCATGTAGGATCTCTGTCCTTAATGTGCTGTACATTGAGACTTAATGCTATAATGAGTACTCAAACAGTATATTTTGCTTTGTGTTTCTATGGGGGTGCAAACTGTTGAAATCTTTACTTAATGTATACTAAACTGATCTTCTGTAAAAAAAAAAAAAGAAGAAATTATCAATTCCCAACTTGACTCTCACTGGGATTAAACATGACAATAGGTCTGATCTGATTTCATCATCATTTAAAAAATCATCTATTATTTTTCACTTTATGTTTGTGTGGGAGCAAACTGTTGAAATCTTTACTTAATGTATGCTAAACTGATCTTCTGTATATAAAGAGAATCGAAAATGAATCCTCATGTGAATGGAAGGGGAGAGGGAGTGGGAAAGGGGAGGGATGCGGGTGGGAGAGACGATATGGGGGGGAAGCCATTGTAATCCATAAGCCGTACTTTGGAAATTTATATTCATTAAATAAAAGTTAAAAGAAAAAAAAGAAAAAAAAAACAATGCTCTTTGCTCAGTTATTTGCCACTGGATGGCAGTGATTATCCCCTTTGACAGAGAGGCTAACTGAGACTCTGTAACTCTGAGTGACTTGTCCCAGGGGTTCCCCACTGTGTAGACGGCGCTAGCCCTATGTTCTCTTTGATGCAGAAACTCTGCCTTTATGGGGCTGTTGCTGTGGTACAGTGGGTTGACACCCTGGCCTGAAGTGCTGGCATCCCATATGGGCACCAGTTTGAGTCCCAGCTGCTCCATTTCCTATCCAGCTCTCTGCTATGGCCTGGAAAAGCAGCAGAGATGGCCCAAGCCCTTGGGCCCCTGTACCTGTGTGGGAGACCAAGAAGAAGCTCCTGGCTCCTGGCTTTGGATCAACATACCTCCGGCCGTTCTGGCCAATTGAGGAGTGAACCAACAGATGGAAGAGCTCTCTCTCTCTGCCTCTCCTCCCTCTGCATAACTCTGACTTTCAAATAAATAAATAAGAATCTTAAAAAAGAAAGGAAGAAAGGAAGAAAGAAAGAAAAGAAACTCATGCCTTTGTCACCTTCCTGAGGGTATTTGTTTAGCTTTTCTGCATCAGTTTCCTTCCCCATCAAGGGAGATTAGCCTATTCCTTGTAAAACCTTTAAGAGGATTAAATGAACTACTCCACTGAATGCCCCAGCATAGGGCCAAGCAAAGAAATGTGAGCTTCCCATCTCCCCCTGTAATGTGTTAGGGAAAATGCTGTTGATTAGGCCTGAATGTTTGCCCACTTTTAATGCGGTGAAGTTTAATTAAATATTAAAGATATTTAACACTCTGCGTAGGCATCATTAGTCAATGAACACCTGTTAGCTATCTGAAAAGGGCTCTAGAGGGCCCTAAATATCAGTAACTTACCAACTATTTGGGGGTAATTTACTAACTATTTGCTTGTCCTTAGGGAGGGAGCCAGCTGGGGCCTTGGGGAGGAACCCGGAGGGTTGGGTGATACAGGGAGGCAGCTGGGGGCTCAGGAAAGCCTCTCACTTGCCAGCCGATGGAATGGACATGGTGCTGCAGAAGAGGGAACCAACCCCTGGAAGGAAGATCCCATCTCCGGGTTTTCCGTCACAAGCTATCCAGATGGGCTGGATCGGTGACAATTCCAACGCCCACCCCGCCCACCAGGACAAGCCCTGGGTCCCAGCTCTACCTGGATCCCCCTTCTCGCCCCGGGGGCCCTCTCTGCCATCCCGCCCATCTCGACCAGGAAGGCCATTCTCCACTGGGCCACACATGACCAGGGTGCAGGCGTTGCTCACTGTCCTCTGGGAGTAGGTCCTCATCTCTGCTTCCAGGCATCCCCGGGGCTGGGCAAGCAGGAACAGTGGGGTCAGGAGGAGGAGCAGCATGGCCTGCGGAGAAGAACAGAGAGGAAAGGACATGATTTCAGCTCTAGCACACGGTATAGGGCATGGCCCAGCTCCTGAAGGTCAGAAGCAGCCACTCCTTACCCCTCCCACTTCCTGCTATGGAGCTCAAAGCAGCCAGATGCTCAAAGTGGTTTGGAGACAAGATGGGCACATGGTCCAGCCTTGGAGAGCACTGGGACTCTCACATGGGTTGACCACAATGTCCTCGTTCTCACGTCCCCCACGCCATCCTCCATTCTGCCTTTTCTTGGGCACTGCCATTGGCACAGCGGCCAGCATGGTGCGTCTTCACTGAGGCTGCATATTCCATCCCCAAGGACCCAGTGAGTGCTCCCTCTGGGCAGGACTTTTGCCTTCTTGGACTCCTTCACCTTGTCTATACCAGGAGGTGGTTGGCTCAGCTCAGACAGGCAAACTTTTACTCCCTCACTGACATGCTGCCTTGAGTGTGTTAGCAATGGCAACTTACAGTGTTGTGAAAATGAGCGGGGGGTGGGGTGGGAGGGAAGGGCACTGTGGCATAGCGGGTAAAGTCACCGGCTGCAGTGCTGACATCCCATATGGCAGCCGGTTCAAGTCTCAGATACCCAATTCCGATCCAGCTCTCTGCTGTGGCCTGGAAAAGCAGTGGAAGTTGGCCCAAGTCCATGGGCCCCTGCACCCATGCATGACACCCAGAGGAAGCTCCTGACTACGGGTCGTCACAGCTCTGGCTGTTTTGTCCATCTGGGAAGTAAACCAGCAGATGAAAGACCTCTCTCTTTGTCTTGGCCTCTACCTCTCTGGAACTCTGCCTTTCAATTAAGGAAGGAAGGAAGGGAGGGAGGGAGGGAGAGAGGAAGGAAAGAAGGAAGATGAACCAGGGTTCTCAATGCCTAGTGACATCTGACTGAGCTCAGTCTGCAAGTGCAGCTGCATTTGCCAGGCGATTTGTCAGTTCTGAACCAGAGGTGGCCCCCAAGGAGAAGAAAGCCCCCGAGGGAACCCAGGGCACGTTTTCATCCAAGTTTAACCCACCAAGTTAGCAGCTGCAGAGACTCAGCCCCTCAGCTCTTCCCAGTGTACCTGAGAGGGCTGGAAGAGGGGACTTATGAGGGAAGGTGATACACCAGGTGGCCCCGGCCAGGGGAAAGGGCCTGTGGGACGTATGAGCAACTACCCAACAGGACATTCAGTTACCACCTGACAGGAGATGGTAACAGAGCACAAGGTAAGCGCAGGACCCGGGCCACTCTCTGCATCTGGGTGTCTTCCTGCCAAAGAGAGAAACCGTGAAGTAATGAGGGTGGAAGTGGGAGTCTCAGAGGCTGGACACAGAGCCAAAGGGTGCCCTGCAAAGACAAAAGGGTCAGCAGGCCAGCTCGGTCAATGTCAGGAGAGGGGCTACCTGGCCAGAGGGCCCCTCTCCAACAGCTGATAATGCGCCGTGTAGGCGACCCCTGTAACTCACGAGCCTCTCGCGCTGTTGAATTTGCCACCTCCTCAGGTGCCCCGCAAGCCTCTAGAAACACTAAGCTGAGCTCACAGGCTTGCACTCGTCCTGGTAGAGCCTTCCTGATCACCCAGGGGCCGACCCAGGCCAGAACAAGGGCAATGTCCCCTGTCCCACAGCTGCGTCAACTCTGGGACCCTGACACTGATTTGGGGGAAAAATGAAAGCAATACACCTTCTCCCACCAGCTCAAGATGGCTCAGAAATGCCATCACCCATTGCTGAAGGAAGAATCCAGACACAGGCAGGCTCAGAGGTCTCAGGCCTGAGATTCAGGTGGACAAGGCAGCCACAGCCCCTCAACCCATGCAGGGTTCACTTTAAGCTAAGCCTCCAGATAAGATTTTATAGGAAAAAAAGGACTCCTCTGGACACATGGTTGGAAAGCCAGAGTCCTAATTCATTAAGAATCATTTTAAGTCAAGTCTAGAGGCCAAGAGAGAAGCATCGGGATGGGTGTCGAACCCAAGCCTGTGAATGCCGGATCTGTTTCTCCTCCACTTCTCTTTCTGAAGAAACCAGGAGCAGACAAGGAGCCAAGAGAGAAGGTGGAATTGCACTGCCCACCTGAGGCTTCCAGGCAAGAGCATCTAAGAGAGGGTGTCCCATCCTACTCACCCACCGCACCCCCGTTCAGCAAGCAAGTGCCCTGCTGGTTCCATGCCGCTTAGTGGAGGGCAGACGGGCACCTCCCCACCCCGTGTGCCCCCACCTCCCAAACCCAACTGCAAGACCAGAAGAGCTGCAGACCCTCCTCCCTTCAACTCCAGCATGGAACACTGTCCAGACGGCCACAGGATATTCATAGGCCACAGGGAAAAGAAAACGAGACACTCACAGGCTACTTCCTCTGGGGCCCCAGGAGCTCCAGACAAACTGGTCCTGGCTTGGCAGGTGCGCACTCTTTATGCCTGTCCTGTAAGCTGAGCTGCCAGGCCCTGGTCTTCTGAGAACTCCCTTCAAGAAGTGGAGGCAGTTTTCTTCCTTGTTGACTCACTCCCTCTTACCCCCAACTGTGTGCTAAAACCCTGATGCTGATAAACGGAACACTTCCCACATCATCACGTTAGGGTGATTCCCATCTGCACCCCACTGAGGCCCTGGGAGCCCAAAACAACCCCCTCAGTGTCTGTATTTTAGAGATGTCCATGAATCTGAGGTCCAGACATTACTGAGTTGCACAACGACCTAGAGTGACTTCAAAAAGAAACTCACATCTGCAGATCTCAAGAGCCAGGACCTGCCTTGTGCAATTTCCTTCTCCATCTCAACAGCCCGGATTGTGAAAGAGCTGCTTGGCATATCCGGGCAGGGGTGAGGCAGGTGCAGGAGCTGCAGAAGCAGCAGCCTTGGAAGGGGGTTGGGGGAGTGACTCGTGGAGCTGCCACCTGTCCCTCTTTGGCAACCTGCTCCAGGCCTCAGAGAGCCCCCATTTTCCTCTTGTGAGATTGACTTCAGAACCAGGCCTGACCTTGCCTTTGTTCAGACTTGTATTTTCCACTTCCTCCCCTGGTGTCTGCCTTGTGCATTGAGATAAATTAGGACCCCTGAGCTGTGAACACTCTTGTCACAGACCCACGCGAGGGAGCTATTAACTTACAGTGCTTGGGGGGTAGTGGTTCACCCTCTGCCACTGCTGTCATCTTTGCTCCTGTCTTGAGTCTTGTGACTTGATCTTTTGCATCAGTTTTGCCTAATTTTGCATGCAAGCAGACCTATTTCTCCAATATCCCCCCTTGACCACCCACAGGTGCTGCTCACTTGCTCATGGCTTTGGATACTCCTGGTGGCATCTCCTTGCATAATGTTAAATCTACAACATCACGTTTCCCAGACTGGCGAAGAAAGGTTGTTTTAAAAAATATTTATTTCTCTTTTTTTGAAAGGCAGATTTACAACAGAGGCAGAGACAGAGGAAGAAGTCTTCCATCCACTGGCTCACTCCCCAAATGGCAGCAATGACCGGTGCTGGGCCAGGCTGAAGCCAAGAGCCAGGAGCTTCTTGCGGGTCTCCCACAAGGATGCAGGGGCTCTCCTCTGCTGTTTTCCCAGGCATATTAACAGGGAGCGGGATCAGAAGTGGAGCAGCTGGCACTTGAACCCAGGGTCCACTCTGGTGCCTGGCTCAAGTTGGGAGGCCTTGAGGATGGGTGGCAGTGGCCAAGTCTTCTCAGGAACCACTTTCCACTGGAGGACCAGGGGCTGAGCTCTAGGGTGGACCCACAGGCTTTCATGAATGACGCTTTGAAAAGGCACCCTGTTCTCTGCGCTGTTGTGATTCTGCTGCATTGGAAACTGGTCCTGGGAGGGCGGCTCCTGCCAGTAATCCGGAGGCTGCTGGGGCTGCTGAGGGTGCGTTCCCCAGCCATTCTGCTGCCATTCTTCACATGGTGGGTAACGAAAAGAGCTCTTCTGCTCCTGCAGCTGTTGCATCGCTCCCTGAGCACTGGGAACACCGGGTAGCAGGGAAGGCCAATCAGGCTGCATGACCCTCATCTCTGACCTGGACCTCCCAAAATACGGTGCAGATGAAAAAGGATGAATAAACCTTGCTCCTGGAACGCCACGGGGAAAAGATCCACCTCCTACGTTCCCTTGATTCTCCAGAGCATAGCTCGGTGCCTCTTGAGCACCTCGAACCCCAGAATCCCAGGAGCCGTAGAGCGGGCTGGGAACCTCCCATGTGGGTGGAGTGGAGCAGACAGCTCCGCCCTGCACAGATGCCTGGGCAGCCTTGGGAGACCGCTCCTGGGAATTCTGCAGGCTTACACCTGGGGGACCTTGGACAGGGAGTGCATACGGCATCCTGACTTCAAGCACTCTGCGTCTCTTCCTGGCTGGTAGCCTGGCTCTTTTATTTTGGAACCAGTTCTAAAAAAGAAACAGAAATTATTTTCGAGTCTATATATCCCACAATGTAAGAGAATTTTGTAGTTCATCTTAGGATCAGTGTCATCACTGATTTGCTTCGTGACATTGAGTAAGACATGAAAAATGCAAGCACGCTTTCCTAGGGCTTCCTGTGTTATTATATTTATAATATGAGAATGCATTTACAGTAAATATGATATGTAAATGTATATATAAGTATACATTTATAATAATTAAAATCATGTAATTGTGCACAATTCTGGATTCCCATCTGCCTTCACAGGAGGCACGGGCCCTTATGTATGAGCAAATCCCTACTTTTCCAAATCTTCTACCAACCTATTTGCACCCTCTGCATTTAGACGTGAAGCAGCTGTTCTCAAAATACATTCTCTTAGCTTGCTTATTTTACTCCAACTGCTTTTCCAGAATGAATTCCTAATTCAACGTATTCTAAATCGTATTTTAAATGTCATTTTCTTCAAAGGCCATACCCAAAACAAACAAGCGTCTGCCATAACTTAGCAGTGTTACTTCATACCTTACCCTAAGTGTTTCGTGGAACCTCTACTCCTCTTTTTTCCTTTGTAAAATGAGGATAATTGGGGCCAGCGCTGTGGCGTAGTGGGTAAAGCTGCCACCTGAAGAGCTGGCATTCCTTATGGGCACCAGTTCAAGTCCTGGCTGCTCTACTTCCAATCCACCTCTCAGCTATGTCCTGGGAAAGCAGTGGAAGATGGCCCAAGTGCTTGGGCCCCTGTACCCACATGAGAGACCCAGAAGAAGCTCCTGGCTGCTGACTTCGGATCAACATAGCTCCGGCCGTTGAGGCCAGTGGGGGAGTGAACCAGTAGATGGGAGACCTTTCTCTCTCTGCCTCTCCTTCTCTCTCTCTGTGTAACTCTGACTTTCAAATAAATAAATCTTTTTCAAAAATAACACATAATATGTTTTAATATAGTCACATCCACAATGAGATGAAGAAGAAATGGGACCAAATGTCAACCCTGTCTTATGTGATGAAATGCTGTTATACTTTTTCATAATTAGTTGCTTTTTTATTATTGTCCACAAAGACATATTCATGTAAATACCTATGTAGTTTATGTACCTCGATTGTGTAAAACGAACAATGGAGTTTTTTGACCAGTTCCTCCTTGGTCGTATAGTCGGGATAAGGACTCTGCAAATGATTGATTCAGTATGTGCAGTTCCTCAGGTGTAAATTGATGGCGTGCTTTTCCTTGTCTTCTTCCATGTTGTGTTTCTATGTTGTCATGACCATCTCCTGAAAAATACAGAGAGAGAAAACATGAGAATATTAGCAAGATCCAGAAAAACAAAAGACCTCTGTGATAGAATAAAATTTTAGAAAGGTGATACCTTCCCTCTTACCTAGTCATAATAAAATGAATAATGGACTGTGGGCATATCTTTTGAAACTTATGGTGAGAAGATGATAGTATTTAGGTCATAAAGATAACAGGAGTGAAGAAGGTTTTCTTTAGCAAAAATTGATATACTACAAAGACAGAGATGGTGGGAAAACACCCAGCCACATTAGTACTTGAGGCAATGCAAATAAAGCAGCTGACAACAATGTGGTAAACAATAATTTAAATATATGGGGGCAAAGTGTCAAAGGACTAACACGGATTGACAAGGATAGGTCTGGTACCCCTATTGCTTGTTATCACCGCGTGGGCTTTTTTGCTCAATGCAATGAAGTTGAAAGTGGGCATACCCTCAAATGTGTCACTAAATGGCACTTGAAGATTTAACACCAAGTCCACAGGTCATATCCTTCACCCATGTCAGACATGCCAGCGGGAGGAAAGCACCGAGGGTCTAAACCTGTCCTCCGGTATGTGCTCATCTGTTGGATGCTGGAAGGGGAGTAGACTTTACGGACAAACCAATGTGTGCACAGTTCTCTGCTGCAGAGGCCACTAGAAGAACTGACACGAGGCAATCCTGTTTTTCCTAACTCAGAATTTAAGTGAAAAAACTTACAAGGACTGCAAACCGAATTAACAACCTTCATATGCCTGCTTCTAAGGGTATAACCTAGCTGCCAGGGGTTGGGCTGCAGTATGTTAAGCTGCCCCTGGGGACATCAGCATCCCACATGAGCAATGATTTGAGTCCATCTGCTCTACCAGTCCAGCCCCCCGCTGAATCCCCTGGGAAAGCAGTGGAAAACTGGCCAAGTGCTTGTGCCCCCACCACCCATGTGGGAGACCCAGATGGAGTTCCATGCTCCTGGCTTCTGCCTGGCCCAGCCCTGGCCATTGAGGCATTTGGGGAGTGAACCTGCAGATGGAAGACCCCTCTCTCTTTTCTCTTTATCTCTCTCTCTCTCTCTCTGCCTCTCTGTAACTCTGCCTTTCAAATAAATAAAACAAATATTCAAAAAAATTTTTAAAGAAATATCTTAAGCATTTAGCAGTGAAATGGGGTTTTGTGGGTTTTTAAAAAATATTTATTTATTTATTTGCAAGTCAGTGTTACTCAGAGAAAGGAGAGGCAGAGAGAGAGATCTTCCATCTGATGGTTCACTCCTCAATTGGCCTCAATGGCTGGAGCTGCACTGACCCAGAGCCAGGAGCCAGGAGCTTCTTCCTGGCTTGCGTGCAGGGGCCCAAGAACTTGGGCCATCTTCTACTGCATTCCCAGGCCATAGCAGAGAGCTGGATTGGAAGTGGAGCAGCCACTTCTCAAAGTGGCACCCATATGGTATTCCACCACTTCAGGCCAGGGCACTAAACTACTGAACCTTAGCACCAGCCCCCAAAAGGTATACAAGCAATTTGTATCCCTTTAACATACATTTAGAAACACACTTGTTGTTGTTTTGTTTTAAATTCGGGGCTGGTGTTGTGACATGGCAAGTTAAGCCTCTGCCTCCAGTCCAGCATCCCATATGGGTGCAGCTCAAGTCCCAGTTGCTCCACTTCCCATCCAGCTCCCCGCTAAAGCCCTGGGAAAGCAGCAGAGGATGACCCAAGTGCTTGGGCCCCTGCACCCATGTGGGAGGCTGGGAAGAAGCTCCTGGCTTCGGCCTGGCCCAGCCCTGGCCATTTGCTGCCAACTGGGGAGTGAACCAGTAGATGGAAGATCCCTCTCTCTATCTCTCTGTAACTGTGCCTTTCAAATAAATATAAATAAATATTTTTAAACATATAGATTATATGAGTAATTTGTGTAAAGCATTTTGTATGAACCCAAATTCAAACAGAGAACACACTGTTGGTTGTAACTCTTTCCTTCCAGAAGAGGCAAAGAGGGGATAAGGGCACTTTCTGTTCCCAGCAAAACTTCCCTGGGGAGCATCTATCTCTGAAATGCTCCAGGGTATCTGGTCCCTATCCCTGTTACCGGAAGAAATGCAGGGTTCTTGTCTTCATGCAAGAAGAATTCAGGCGTGAGTCAGAGTGTAGTGGGAGGTAAAATAGCAAGGTTTATTAGGGAAGGGGCATCCATAAGGATGGATGGGCACCTCTCCAGACAGGACCTGGGAAAGAGTGCAGTCGCTGGGACTGGGCGGGGGGAGGGGAGGAAAGAGTGAGGTTACATGGTTGAGTGGAGAGAGTACACCTGGCCAGAACAGGCGGGCAGCTCAGCAGAGAGGCAGAGGGCTGAGTGTGCAGTCTGGTTGAGGCCAGGGGTTTTTAAGGAGATGGGTCTTTGTCTTCACACATCTCCTCCTGAAACAAAGGATTTTATGGCTGTAAATATTAAGAAGCTCCTATCTGAGTTTTCCCTTGAAGGTATCAGACAGGAGGAAGCCTAGCTAGCACCATCCTGAGTTCAGAGGAAGGGTGAGGAGGACCCCCTAGAGAATGGGGATCCGGAGCAGGGTGTTTGAAATGCAGACACTGGGCTGCATCTGGGAGATTGTGGATTTGTCAGGCAGAAGGGGTGGGGACCCCCCCCCCACCTGGAAGGTTATCAGGAAGAAGGGGGTAGGGCAGAATGTGAATACCGGGCTGCCCCTGAAACATTGTCAGCAGATGCATATGCTGAACATAGATGTCTTCTCTTTAGGCCTTTATGTCACACACACACATAAGCTCATAACTGACTTCCTACCTAACATTCTCCCCTCAAGAGGCAATACCCAAAATTCTTCTTTGGGATTATGGGTGGAGTTCCATTTTCTGTAACTTCTTCGAAGCTGGCATGTGAGCATCGAGGAGGATTTGGGTATTTCCTCTTGCTATTTGTCTTATGGTGTGCAACAGTGGCCTTGGAAAGACTGTCCTGCTCGGTCCAGAGGGCTGCTCAGGTCGTCCAGTGGAATGGGCTGGAAGCCTTGTCTGACGACCATTTGGAATTTGACAGCTTTTAGTCTGTTAGAGACAAAACAAACAAGGGCATTAAAAACACACAGTCCAAAGAGAAGCAGCAAGATTACAGAGTTATTGGGCCAAGGAGAGGAAATAGCCAGGATTTCCATGACCAGATGTCAGGCCAGAAATCCCAGTCCTGCTTGGCCTGGTCCCGGAGCTGTTTGGCTTTATCCAGAAAAAGTACAAATTTGGGTCTGTACCTGTCCAGTCTGATTGACCCAGAGACAACATTCTTCCTGGAACATGGCACAGATACCTCTCAGAGAAGCAGTTAGCATGTCCAATATGTCTTTCTTTTATAACCTTTTGTAACTTCCACGCACCCTCTTCAACTTACTTGAAACATTCCATCATTTCCATTCCAGTCTAGAGTAAACTAGCCATCAGGATAAAGTCATTCTTACAAACCATGTCCTTTCCTCATTTTAAAAAAACTCTTTGCTTCTTAACCTTTCTTACCAAGAACACTCTTTCCTTCTTAACCTTTCTTACCAACCACACATTTCTATACTCGTGATGTTTTCCATAGAGCCTCGTTGGCTCTTTCTACCTTACTGGAAGACTGAGGTCTCCATGCAGAGTGAAGGGATCAGGTTATTCCTAGGGCCTTACAAATCCCTTGTGTAACCTGGGAGATGAGGGAAGACCCATTGTCGCTTTGTAAAGATTTTGGAAGACCAAAGCATGGGATAACTTCCTTCAGGACAGTTTTGCTCACTTCCTGAGCTCTTTTACTTCTGGCTGGGAAGGCTTCTACCCATCCAGTAAAGGTGCCTATAAGTACAAGCAGGCAGGTACCTATAGCATTGACAGAGGCTGTGTAAAATCTGTTTGCCAGCCTTCCTTGGGGTAAGTTCCCTTTTGCTGTATAGACCCCTGGGAGTTATTTTCTCTTATCCTTACCTAGTTCTAGAGCTCTAGTTAAGTGATCAGTTCTGCTAACTGAGCAGAACTTCCTGGGGGCAGAGCACGCTTCAGTAACGTGCCATGCCATAACTGTTGCATACCCTGAGAAGCAGGTCCCGTCTGACAAAGCTGCTTCCATCTATGAACCAAACTTCATCTGTGATAGTCAGGGAGCTGTCTTTTAGGTCCCTTCTGCTGGCATAGATCAAGTCTATAGTCTCAGCACAGGAGTGGAGGATACCCCTTTCTCCTGGAACTGGCATTAAAGTAGCTTGGTTAGATTAGAGCAATGCCTTATTTTTACCTGAGGGTTTTCTAGAAGGAGGACCTGATATTTTAGTATTCTGCTATCTGCGAGCCAGTGAGAGCCCTTTTGCTCTAATAGAGAATTTATTTGATGTGGGGTATAAAGGGCGATGTCTTGTCCCACTGTAATTCTAGATACCTCCTCTGTCAGCAAGGCAGCTGCTGCCATTGTCTTTAGGCAGAGAGGCCATCCTTGTGCAACCATGTCTAAGGTTTTAGAAAAGTATCCCACAGGTTGCTTAACAGGTCCCAGATCCTGAGTTAACCCTCCTAAGGTGCCTCCCTGCCTCCCAGTGATGTACAGCTGGGAGGGTCTCTCTGGATTTGGCAGTCCTAGCACAGGGGCTTTAGTCATAGCATCCTTTTGCTGAGCAAAGGCTGTGGTTTCTCTTTCCCTCAAAGGAGGGGGCTCTGCTTTGGCTGCCTGTCAGGAGCCTGGTTTAGGAACTGTGCTGTTTCCCTGTATCTAGGAACCTGATAGAGAAAACTGGGACTGCCTGAAGTTTGCAGAAGTAGGAATTTGCTGCATGGCCCATATCCTCTCTAGGGCTGGTTTTCTCTCCCCAGGGGTGAGGATAAGGGTTAAATAATTAAAACTCTAATGGACTAGCAATGCTTTGTTTTCCTCTTGTCGCTCCCCCTCTTCGTGGAGGAACGACACAGGACCCTGCGTTGTTCTTTTGTCTGCTCGGCCCTTCCCGGGTTTGCTGCTGGTCCTTCCTGGGTTGGCTACCGTCCCTTCCACCTCTGTGGAAGGGCGGCTCCCCCTGCCACTTTCCCCACTTCTGCGGGGGAGCGGCACACCGCCGACCGGCTCTCTCGGGGGCTGCTCAGGTGTTCCTTCAGATAGATGTTCCTGGTGCATGTTGTCTCTCTCCTCCTTTATAGTCCTCTTCCACCAATCCCAACTCTGCTACCCACACGCCGAGTACGCTGCTCTCCTCCAATCAGGAGCAGGTCCTACAGTTTATTGGTTGAACTGGAGGCAGCTGTGTAGAAGCTGTTTCCTCCTCTCCCAGCGCCATATTGTGGGAGAGCAGATGCATAGAATAAGTCTTAATTCCAGTAACTTAGTCTAGTCCGAGTTGCTCCCAGTTGCTCCCCACACCTCTGGATACCTAATTGCTAGTTTTGCTAGAAAGTTAAGCCAATGTACAAGACTAGAGTCTCAGGCTGGGAAAAGACAAACCAACAAATCATTTACATTTAACCATCTACATTATGGATTATTGTGCACCCCCCTCAAGAGATAGGCCCTTTAAGTCCTCAGTGAGGACCTGTCCAAATAGGTGCAGGACTATCTGAGTTAGCTGTTACTAAAAGCCCTGTTTTTAGGAACTGGCAGGGAGGGCTTTCTAAGCTTAATACTGTTGGATAGACTTTTAAGGCCTGGCTGGGTGTGTGAGGCCCAGACCTATCCATGAGGTGCTGGAAGAGAATCACAAGAGATGCAAATCTCCTTTAAGGGAGGCACCCTGTTGACTTGCATTACATGGCTGGAGTAGGAGGAGAGCTGAATAGGAGGCTGATAGAAATAGGCAACTTACGTTTCACTGACCCTAAGCCATCCCCAATAGCAGTGGCTGGAGCTGGAAGCTGGGCAGAGGCTGGGCAGAGCCAATGGCTTTTTAGCTCAGGGCCACAAGGTCCGCAGTTCTGAACCAGGAGTCCTTCGACACCCAGGGCCGTTCCGTGTCCAGTGGCTTTGCTCTTGGCAGAGCTGACAGAAGGCAGTTGCTGTCATGACAGCTGCTTGCCCAATACCCTGGCTCCTTATATCAGCAACAGGTGCCATTTGGGGTGCACTGGCCTTGCTGGGTCTCCTTGATGGCAGATCACCGTGCAGAACAGCTATTGATTGGCCTGTTGCCCATCCCTACATCACTCCTGCTGCTAGCTTGCTCCTCATTCTCCTGGTCTCTAATAAAGTAGACCATGGAGGCAGCCTCTATGATGTCAGTCAAGGGGGTGCTCAACCCATCCCTGATTTTTGAAGATTTCTTTAATATCAGGGTGAGCTAAAAACCTATGGTCATGGGCAAATTCTGACACTTAGTATTTTCCTGCAAGTTAAGACCATACCCATGAGGAGAACTATGACCTTTTAGGGAAGATCAACTGTGGTGACCTGCTTGCATACTTTGAGGTCATCAGTGCAATTTCCTATCTATCCCTCAGTTTGGTGTAAAGGGGAAGTTCTGCCCATTTACCGCATACACTGAAAAATCAATCTAGCTGTCACATTATTTCATAGTTTAACCTATTTTTCTGGCTATGCTGTTTGGTCCTCTATACTGTGGCCAGGCATTATTATAGAAAAGGTCAGTCATCCCTTACATAAGGTCTGGGGATCAAACTGTACATCACAATGGAGAGTCCTGCAGAACTATAGTAACTTCCCTTCTGGAAGAGAAAAGAGAAGTGAGGCAGCAAATTGGGTCTCTAGCCTGACTTCCTGGGCTTTCAGATTTAACTGGCATTTGACCAGTGTTTACTGCATAGCCTGACTTAGAGGAGAAGTTGTGGCAGACGTCTCTGCCATCCTTTGGCTTCCAGATATTTACCATGTAGCCAGTGGGTTATGGGCCTGGGTTTCCGGGTTTAACTAGTCTTACCGTGTAACCCATAAGTTTAAGTTTTTGGGCTTCTGGGCTTTCACTGTGTAGCCTGTGGACACTAGAGCTTCTTGGGATCCTGGAACCCAGTTCTCTAGCATCTGCCGCATAACCATCCCCCGTCGTCTCTAAGTCTCTTTTGGAACACTTTCTCCCTTTTGGCTAGACCTCCCATTTGATGCACATTTGAACTAGCAATACATTTGAACTAGCAATGCCTGGTTGTTCAGCATTAGCTGGACAGAGACTTTGTCAGTCCCTCTTTAAAGGATCTGGCTTCTGAGCCAGAGACTGGAGCAGCTAGAAAGAAACACGTTTATAACTGAAGTTTAGCATCATTTCACATCTTGGCACCACTTTTAATCTAAACAGCTGATTGGTTATTATCTCTGCAAGATGAGAGATATCTCTTTCGACATCTCCAGGGGCCCTCTGGGGATGTCAAAAGTCCAGATAATTTAGAACTTTGATTTTCAGAACGTCTGTTAAAGGTGCCAAGAGAACTTAGAGTATCTGGTCAAAATTCCTTAACATCCTGAAATGATAGCCATTCAATAGTCAGGGTGATTTTAACACTTTTAGACCAGATCTAATCATAATGATATTTAACAATGCTTTTCATCAATCTGAACTTAACAGAGACAGTAGAGTACACAATAGATTACTTTGGCAGAACATGAATGCTATGTCTCTTGTTGTCGAATAAACCAGAAATAAAAACCTTGAACATTAGAGTTAGCACACAAAATCATCACATAACTCAGAATTATTTAACAGAGTCAAAAAGAGCTTACAGGACCTAACTTTAGAAATGGCAGAGTAACCGATTAAGCAGACACTGTTAAAAAGAGACGTTACAGTTTTTGCAAAAACAGATTTAAGATTTACGATTGAGACCATTTACTAACATTAGTACACATTTTTTAAAAGCCCCATTGTTGGCCGGCACCGTGGCTCACTAGGCTAATCCTCCACCTTGCGGCGCCGGCACCCCGGGTTCTAGTCCCAGTTGGGGCGCCGGATTCTGTCCCAGTTGCCCCTCTTCCAGGCCAGCTCTCTGCTGTGGCCAGGGAGTGCAGTGGAGGATGGCCAAAGTACTTGGGCCCTGCACCCCATGGGAGACCAGGATAAGTACCTGGCTCCTGCCGTCGGATCAGCGCGGTACACCAGCCGCAGCACTCCAGCCACGGTGGCCATTGGAGGGTGAACCAATGGCAAAGGAAGACCTTTCTATCTGTCTCTCTCTCTCACTGTCCACTCTGCCTGTCAAAAAATAAAAATAAAATAAAATAAATGAAAATCCCATTGTTATAATAGAAGATCAGACTTCAACTTTAGGTCAGTGTAATTTTGGCATTAACACTCAACTTAAAGAAAACTCTGTAAACAATTTTAAAATTGTAAACCTTTTAAAACTTTTCATGACTTGCTCACACCTTCTGAAACTTTACATGTGTAGTTACTTTTACATAGTCTTGAATTGTCATGTATGGACAACCTATGAGAATACATGCTAACAAACTCAGTCTCTCTTATCAAATTTGAGATGTTAAAAGTACACATAATACATTTTCCCAAGTTTTACTTAGCACCGATGCCTAGATAACTTAAAACAGAGTTATTAATGAATACCACACCATTATCTGAATTAAAAGTCAAAATTACATTTCCCATGCTTTTAAGTAACATAAGGATAACACCTGAACAGCAACAGGGACACTAGTGCATGTTTACAACTTTGAAAAGATCTTCATCATTAAGAGAAACAAGTTTAAAGCATATCAAAGACATGTAAAACTGAGCAAGTGAGCCAATGAGCAAACCTAAGGGCGTTTGCATTAACTCAATTCTCTGAACCAATCTGTATTGGCTTACTTTAGTTAACAACATAAAGGCCTGTATACACAGAATTTACTTCTCATTTTCATAAGACCACTCTAGCTGGAAAGCAAAAACATGAATACAGCATAGGTCTGACACCATTTACAACATTTTAATACATTTCACATAATCTGAGTTGACTCAAACAGCTGTTACTTTAACAAATTTTAGAGTCTCGTCCTTTGAGAGTTCCAGGGATCTGATTGGAAGCTCAAAGTTGGAAGACTTGGTTTAGAATTTAAGCTGTCAGAGAGTCAAGTGGTTTAGTCAACAATTAGTATGTTTCTGATCAGTTGGGTAATCACTCAAACATTAAAACAGACAAATAATGTAAACAACTTCGCGTTGCAGTTTTCCCAATCAAGACTCATAATGGCAATAGAAAAACACAAAACCTTCAAGGCACGTGAACGAATGCTCTCATCAGATGAGTCAGGGACAGCAGCACAGAAAAGAACTAGTCATCAGCATATGAGCCCATTGCTTAGGCTTCCATGAACTGCAAAGAGAAACCCATCAGGTTGGAAAGGGTTAATGGATTACGTGTTCTGGCTCCCTTAGGTAAGGCCAGCAGT
Source organism: Oryctolagus cuniculus (assembly GCF_964237555.1). Taxonomy (NCBI): domain Eukaryota; kingdom Metazoa; phylum Chordata; class Mammalia; order Lagomorpha; family Leporidae; genus Oryctolagus; species Oryctolagus cuniculus. Next base: position 71,020,366 of record NC_091446.1, on the reverse strand, counting down.
AGTATTGAATTGGAAATTCCTCCAGGGGAGAAAAAAAGCAGCCCTGGGTGGGTGGGGGGAGTGCTCTCCCTAGAGATATCTGGCTATGCCTGCCTGGGTGCAGCAGGCCACAAGGACTGGAATAGAGTGCAGAGAAAGGCTGGGATCCCCCATTTACAGGGAAGACTGCGCACGCCGGGGCCTAGCAGGACTGGCCGTGGGGTTGGGTAGGTGTGCCATTTCACCAAGAGTGCTGGGAACCTCCTATAATTCAACCAAATCCAGATCAATCAGGACTACTGCAGACACTCAGTCAATTAAAACAGATGGTTAACTTCAGCTCCTTTCCAGATTCAGTCCTCAGGCAATCAAAGCTTAGCAACAGTAATGGTTCACAAAAACTTTAAGACGCACCAGAGCTACCATAAGCTGCAAAGACAGAAAACCTTCTACCAGGTTGGAAAAGGTTAACATGTAACAGCTTTTCCCTAGGTGGAGAGACCTGTGGAATTCCCTCTCCCTTTCTCCAGGCCAGCAGTGTAGGAATGGAGATGAGCAGAGCCTAGCCAAGAGTGGGGGAGGGAGACGGAAAGCTACAGAGGATGAGACTTGAGCGACTGCCCTCACCTTCCCCTACAAATCCCAGCTGGAGGAGAGCATAGGGAAAAGCCCTGATGTCTGGGGCTGAGTGGGTGTTTGAAATCTCCTATCACTCAAGATTGCCCACTACCTAGTTGTCCGAGTTTACCTGGAGGGCCAATATTAGCCTCGGCCGAAGCTAAGCCCTGCTCGCGTAGCAGTAGGCAGCGTGACCAGGCATCCCTCCGAGAGAGAGACCTGGTCCTCGGGTCACAGTCCGGCTGCCGGGAAGCCAAAGAAAGCTCAGGGGGTCTCCAGGCTCTCAGCCAACTGCCCTTCCTAATTTCCCTCCCCTTCCTTACAATCCCTCTGGAGTTTCGGCCATAGCTAAGCTGTAGCCTGGGGGACTCCGTGTTCTCAGAGAGCTGTGGGGTGCTGGACACTCAGTGGTCACTTCCACAGATCTGGTCCTGCTTGAGGGAAGGAATACTGACCTCCAATGTCTTCTCAAAGTCCCTCCGTGGTCACCAAAATGTTACTGGAGAAAATGCAGGGTTCTTGTCTTCACGCAAGAAGAATTCAGGCATGAGACAGAGAGTAGTGGGAGGTAAAATAGCAAGGTTTATTAGGGAAGGGGCATCCATAAGGATGGATGGGCACCTCTCCAGACAGGACCTGGGAAAGAGTGCAGTCGCTGGGACTTGGGGGGGGGGGAGGGGAGGAAGGAGCGAGGTTACATGGTTGAGTGGAGAGAGTACACCTGGCCAGACCAGGCGGGCAGCTCAGCAGAGAGGCAGAGGGCTGAGTGTGCAGTCTGGTTGAGGCCGGGGGGGGGGGTGGGGGGGATAGGGTTAAGGAGATGGGTCTTTGTCTTCACACATCTCCTCCTGAAACAAAGGATTTTATGGCTGTAAATATTAAGAAGCTCCTATCTGAGTTTTCCCTTGAAGGTATCAGACAAGAGGAGCCTAGCTGGTACCATCCTGGGTTCACAGGAAAGGTGAGTAGGACCCTCTAGAGAATGGGGATCCGGAGCAGGGTGTTTGAAATGCAGACACTGGGCTGCATCTGGGAGATTGTGGAAGATTTGTCAGGCAGAAGGGGTGGGGACCGCCCCCCACCTGGAAGGTTATCAGGAAGAAGGGGGTAGGGCAGAATGTGAATACCGGGCTGCCCCTGAAACATTGTCAGCAGATGCATATGCTGAACATAGATGTCTTCTCTTTAGGCCTTTATGTCACACACACACATAAGCTCATAACTGACTTCCTACCTAACACCCCCAGCCCGGCCACTCACTAGAGCTCCACAGGAAAAGTTCCCAGTATTTCTGACCAGCAATGTGTATACCTTTAACACACATTTTTTTTTAAACTTTTATTTAATGCATATAAATTTCCAAAGTACGACTTATGGATTACAATGGCTTTCCCCCCATACCGTCCCTCCCACCCACAACCCTCCCCTTTCCCACTCCCTCTCCCCTTCCATTCACATCAAGATTCATTTTTGATTATCTTAATATACAGAAGATCAGCTTAGTATACATTAAGTATGGATTTCAACAGTTTGCTCCCACACAGAAACATAAACACACATTTTAAAAACACACTGGTTGTTGTTTTGTTTGAAATCAAATTTGTTTGTTTAAATAAAATCTCAGCAGTAAAACTGGCAGCTGAGCCCACAATCTTCACCTGGGAGGCCCCTCCCTCCCCTGTGATCCAGAGCAGCTTCTGGAAGGGCTTCACACCCTAAGGGCACCATTGTTCTGGGGCCTTGGATTTTGCCTCCAGGACAGAGTGAGGAGCTGAGAGGGCTCCCCCTCCACCATGGGCACTTTCCAAGGATTTTCTGAAGACCTCCTAGAGCTGGGAGGCCTCTGCGAGTTGATTGAGATGTCACACTCACAAGCTGCCAGACAGACTGGTGCTGACCCAGGACTTTTCTCACCCAGTGCTTGTTTAGAGAAAGAAGTCAGGGCCAGAACCCCAAGACCTTGCAACTCCAGGTTGTTTTTTTTTTTTTTCACAGGCAGAGGTAGAAAGAGAGAGAGAGAGAGACAGAGAGAAAGGTCTTCCGTCCATTGGTTCATTCCCCAAATGGCCATAACGGCCGGCGCTGCCTGAAGAATCTAACTCGGCTCCAATAGAAGAAGTCCTCAGAGAAACGAATATCATGAAACACCTATTCTTGGTTTCAAAGTGTTTTTTTGCATGAAAACATTTCTGAATTCCACTTTTCCACTGACACTGTGAAGTTCCCTGCTCCAGCAATACACGACCAAAGCTGGTTCCTACCCCTACCCTTCCCATCTTTCCCCACACCTCCCACCCCTTCATTCTGAAGGGAACCCAAGACACTGTTCTACCTAAACTACTTGCACGTACATCTTTAAAATGCAGAAAACTTTTTAAGGCAACCCCAAGTTGGGTTAATTTTTAAACACCTGAGCCTTTGGGAAATCCTACCCCTGCATTCAGCCAGGTGGTAGCCAGAGACAATGACACCTGTGACACTAGTGGCCCCTGGACCACGAGCCTGTACTTCTGATAGACGAAAGCTCAAACCCCCACAGAACACCAGGACAGAGAGAACCCAGCCTTTCGGACAAAGCCGCACACGGAAACTCACCATTGGAAGCCATGTCTGGGAGCCCTCCTGAGACTGTCTTCCTGGGCAGTGAAGTGAGGGAGGCTTGCACAGTATTCATTTAATATAAACCTGGGATGGCCACCCTAGGCACGCCTTAGATCCAGCCCCTCTCCAGCCCCTGCCACACCCTACACACAGCTCCCCCTAGGCACAACTGGCCTTCCAAAATCTCCATTTGTATCTCCAGTCACTGAACACCCACTGGAACTAATTTTCTCATTTAGCCCTGGCCAAATGATAACTGATAACTGAGAGTTTGGAGGCTGGTGAGGCCAGAGACTCACAGCGAATGAGGACGTTAAAGAATATAAGACTGCAGGCATTGTGGCAAAGCTTGTTAAGCTGCCACGTAGGATGCCCCCAGCCCATAGCAGAGTGTGGGTTCCAGTCCCAGTTACTCTGCTCCCAATCCGGCTTCACACCAAAGTAACCAGGGAAGCAGCAGGTGATGGCTCAGGTGCATGGGCCCTATAGCCTACACTGGGAGACCTGGATGCATTTCTAGGTTCCTGGCTTCAGCCTGACCCAGCTTTGGCTGTTGTAGACATTTGGGGAGTGAACCAGCAAACAGAAGGTTTCTCTCTCTCTTGCTCTCTCTCACTCAGCCTCTCAGGTACACAAAAATAAACGGTTTTCAAAAGTCAGCATAAGGGGCCAGCATTAAGGTATAGCGGGTATGGCAGCATCCCACACGGGTGCTGGCTCATATCCTGGCTGCTTCACTTCCCATCCAACTCCCTGCTAATGGCTTGGGAAAGCAGTGGAAGATGCCCCAAGGGCTTTGGACCCTGCCACCCACATGGGAGACTCAGAAGAAGCTCCAGGCTCCTGGCTTTGGCCTGGCCCAGCCTTGCCTGTTGCAGCCATCTGGGAAGAAGATTCTTCTCTCTCTCTCTCTCTCTGTAACTCTTTCAAATAAAACAAATCTTAAAAAGTCAATATAAGTCTAACATCATACAGTAATTAAATCATTGAAATAATTCATTCAAAACAGCCAAAACCTCCATAGAATAGTTTGAGAACTGGACGTCTGAAAGGACACTAGGGCTGAGAGAAAATGAACTAAAATTAAGTTGGGGAGCCGATGCTGTTGCATAGTGGGGAAAGCCACGGCCTGCCGTGCCGGCATCCCATATGGACACTGGTTCATGTCCAGGCTGCTCCACTTCCGATCCAGCTCTCTGTTACAGCCTGGGAAAGCAGTAGAGGATGGCCTAAGTGCTTGGGTCCCTGCACCACATGGGAGGCCTGGAAGAAGCTCCTGGCTCCTGGCTTCAGATCAGTGCAGCTCCAGCCATTGCAGGCAATTGGGGAGTGAACCAGAGGATGGAAGATCTCTTTCTCTCTCTCTCTTCCCCCCTTCTCCTTCTCTCTCCGTGTAGCTCTGACTTTCAAATAAATAAATAAATCTTTAAAAAATTTAAGTTGGACCTAGCCTGGTTTCCCTGGCTTTTTTTTTTTTTTTTTTTTTTTCTGTAATTCAAAGTTCAGTACCTTAGCACCGAGAATTTCCACTAGATGGTGCCTTTCCCTCTTCCATCAAACTTGTTTCAAAGAATATTTTGACCAGGTAAATTCACTTGCTGTTATGCTCTCCCCAACTCCAGGCAGTCACTTCTATTCTCATGCCATTATTTAGACATCACTGGCAAAGGTCAACATACCAGCTCCCACACTGCCCAATCTTAGGGTTCACCTTCTAAATCATCAACCTCTATTGGACAATCTCTCTTTTTCTACCTGAACAACTCAGGAGAGTTTTCATATTTTTCCTGTGGACCTTGACTTCGCGGGATGTTCACGGAGTAGTGCATTGACCTTGCTTTGTTAAGATTTACAGGCGTTGCTGGGGCATAGTAGGCTGAGCCTCTACCTGCATCACCAGCATCCCAGTTCCAGTCCCAGCTGCTTCTCTTCGGATCTGGCTCTGTGCTGTGGCCTGGGAAAGCAGTGGAAGATGACCCAAGTGCTGGGGCCCCAGCACCCGCATGGGAGACCAGGAAGAAGCTCCAGGCTCCTGGCTTTGGATTGGCCCAGCTCTTACTGTTTCAGCCATTTGGGGAGGAAACCAGCAGATGGAAGACTTTTCTCTCTGTCTCTCCCTCTCTCTCTCTATAACTCTATCTCTCAAATAAATAAATAAAACCTTTAAAATGTTATTTATTTATTTATTTGAAAGCAAGAGAGTGAGAGAGAGAAAGAGATCTTGCCTCTGTTGGTTCCCTCCTCAGATGGCTGCAATGGCTGGAACTGTGCAGATCCTAAGCCAGGAGCCAGGAGCTTCCTACAGGTCTCCCACACGTATGCAGGGCCCAAGGACTTGGGCCATCCTCCACTGCTTTCCCAGCCCACAGCAGAGAGCTGGATCAGAAGTGGAGCAGCCAGTTCTCAAACTGGCACCCATATGGGATTTCAGTGCTTCAGGCTAGGGTGATAACCTGCTAAGCCACAGCTTATCCTATATGCCTGCCTATGACACCAACACACATCCAATCCTGTGTATTGAGCCCTGCAGTGTAGGTGTGACCAGCACAAATATAGTCCCTGAAATAAGTATTCAGGTGAACTTTAGAAACACATGCCTCCCAATTATCACCTACAAGGAAAAGCCAGAACTTGGGGGAATTCCTGGCAGCTTTATGACCTGGCTCCCACTCCCGTTCAGCTTGGCCTTGGAGAATCACCACTGGCCAACTGTGAGCTCCCACCAGGCTTGTACATGTCTGAGAACTGAAAAACTCCGTCCTGCCAGCCTGACACCTGTTTCAAGTGCTACAGGAAGAGTTCCCAGTGATGCTGGAAGAAATTTGACCACAATCAAGTTATCAGCATGGCAATTTTGATAAAGGTCATCAGTTTAAAAAAGAATAAAACAAAGTGTGGTAACAAATGAATTTGAGATTCTGGTGCTCTACAGAGTGGACTTGTGTTTCCTAAATGTCTTTTCTCTGGACTTTTTATTATTATTATTATTTCCCAGAAGTTTGGAATTTTTTTCACTTTTGGGATCAATGACTTATATATTCATTTCCCCCATTGTTTCTGTGATGTCAACAGTTTAACTTAAAGTCCAAACCTATGTTCAGTTCTTGGTTTACCCGTTCAAAATGTAGTATTTTCAGAGCCAGAGTTGGGTGCAGTGGGTTAGGCTGCTGCTGTCTGCAATGCCAGCATCCCACATGGACATCAATTTGATTCCTGGCTGCTCCACTTCTGATTCAGCTCCCTATTAATGTGCCTGGAATGCAGTGCAAGAAGGCCCAAGGCTTTGGGCCTCTGCACCCACTTAGGATACTAGAAGAAGCTCCTGGCTTCAGCCTGGCTCAGCTCTGGCCATTGTGCCCATTTGGGGCATGCACTGGTAGATGAAAGATCTCGACCTCCATATCTCTCCCTTCCCCCCGCTTCGTCTCTGTAACTCTGCCTTCAAATAAATAAATAAATCTTTATTATTATTTGAAAGGTAGACTTACATAGAGAGAAGGAAAGACAGATCTTCCATCTGCTGGTTTACTCCTAAAAGGCTGCAACAGCCAAGCCTGGGCCAGGCAGAAGCCAGGAGCTTCATCCAGGTATCCTGTGTGGGTGCAGGCGAAGTAACACCTTGACAGTAGGGATTCCATTTTGGGGAACCTGAGACTCCATTCTGGGAAGGTGCCCTCCCCCCCACACATACACCATGAGGCTCTGCTCTGAAACTATGGTCTAAAACAGTTGAACAATAGCAGTCCACTACATCACACTGGCAGAGCATAGAAACCCCCTAGCATGATCGCTCAAGCTTGGAAGTGGATAGGCTGCACCTGGGTTAATGATAAAAATGTAATTTGTCTATGCCCTACATATGATTAAAACCAATACCTGGATTAATGTCAAGATTATAATTGAAATTGTTAAGATTGCAACTGGCATTGTCAAGATTATAATTGATACTCGTTTCGCATCGGTTTTAGGTCAGCTTGACCCCCATAACCATGTATTCCCCCCGATCCTAGCAACCATGTATTCCCATCCCAATTTTGCAGTTTTTGCCTTTATAAACCCTGTTGCTTTGGGCTTCAGGGTCGAGAGTTCTTTTGGGCATGAGCCCACTCTCCACCGCCGGCAATAAAGGACCATCAAATTTTATCAATGTGTGGTGCTCCTTTGTTTACACTCACTCAGGTACAACACAGGGGCCCAAGCAACTGGATCACCCTCTGCTGCTTTCCCAGGCACATTAGCAGGGAGCTGGATCAGAAGTGGAGTTCCAGCTGTTGAGGCCATCTGGGGAGAGGACCAGCGGATGGAAGACCTCTCTTTCTCTCCCTCTCTGCCTCTGCCTCTCTGCCTTTCAAATAAATAAATACATCTTTAATAATAAGTGGCACCACTGGGAAACAAATGGATGCCCATATGGGATGCTAGTATCGCAAGCAGCAGCTTAACCTAGTGAACAACACTGGCCCTAAGAAATCTTTTTTTCTTTTAATGTAGCATTTTTTTTCCATGACCTGACATGTTAAAGCCACAGCCCATCAGTTTGGTGAATCCGGTAAACTGTAAACTGGTGATTCATCAAACTGACTTCCAGCACACTGAGTTTTCCTAATGATTTTCTGTCAAATGCCCACTTAATGAGATTGCAGTTTCTTTTTTTTTTTTTTTTTTTTTTTTTGGACAGGCAGAGTGGACAGTGAGAGAGAGAGACAGAGAGAGAAAGCTCTTCCTTTGCCGTTGGTTCACCCTCCAATGGCCGCCGCTGCAGCCGGCGCACCGCGCTGATCCGAAGGCAGGAGCCAGGATCCAGGTGCTTTTCCTGGTCTCCCATGGGGTGCAGGGCCCAAGCACCTGGGCCATCCTCCACTGCACTCCCTGGCCATAGCAGAGAGCTGGCCTGGAAGAGGGGCAACCGGGACAGAATCCGGCGCCCCAACCGGGACTAGAACCTGGTGTGCCGGCGCCGCAAGGTGGAGGATTAGCCTATTGAGCCACGGCGCCGGCTTGAGATTGCAGTTTCTTTATCTTTTTCTCTTTATCTTTCTTTTCTTTTCTTTTCTTTTCTTTTCTTTTTTTTTTTTTTTGACAAGCAGAGTTAGTGAGAGAGGGACACAGAGAAAGGTCTTCCTTCCATTGGTTCACCCTACAAAGGCCACTACAGCCAGAGCACTGCGCCGATCCAAAGCCAGGAGCCAGGCGCTTCTCCTGGCCATCCTCCACTCTCTACTCGGGCCACACCAGAGAGCTGGACTGGAAGAGGAGCAACTGGGACAGAATCCGGCACTCCAACTGGACTAGAACCTGGAGTACCAGCGCCACAGGCAGAGGATTAGCCTAGTGAGCCGTGGCGCCAGCAATGAATGTGCATTTTCCCAAACCCAACTTTAGCTACCTGCTTGACCCTTTCTCAGACATCTCAATGCTTAATCCACTAGACTGCAACAATAGTAAGAACAACAGCCAACATTACTTTTTTACTCTGTGCCGCCTCTCACCTAACCATGAAGCAGTTATGAACGAATGTCCTCCATACCCAATTCCTGCAGGAAACCTACTGAGCATCATCATCATCAGTCATCACAATGATTTGAGCTTTACACCCTTGGGCAAGAAACCGCCCTGGTCCCACCCATATCTCAATACCACCTCCTGGGGCCAGCGCTGTGGCACAGTAGGCTAAGGACCTGGCCTGGAGCGCCAGTATCACATATGGGCGCCAGTTTCAGAACTGGCTACTCCACTTCCGATCCAGCTCTCTACTATGGCCTTGGAAGGCAGTGGAGGATGGCCCGGGTCATTGGGTCCCTGGACCCGATGAGACTGGGGGTGGGGTGTTGGGGGAGATTCTGGCTCCTGGCTTCAGATCAGCACAGCTATGGCCATTGTGGCCAATTAGGGAGTGAAACCGGCAATGGAAGCTCTCTCTCTCTCTCTCTCTCTATCTATCTTTCTCTCTCTCTTTCTGCCTCTCCTCTCTCTGTGTAACTCTGACTTTCAAATAAATAAATAAATAAATAAAAATTTATCAGATTTGTGAGCTGGAAGATCAGGCCTCCACCCCACCCCGAGTGACCTCATGCCCCTATCTGACCACACCTCTGTGCCCACCTACCAATCAGGGTAATTAACCTCTTGTCTGGAAAGGCAGGGACAGCCCTGCTATGAGTGGCATTAGGAATCAGAAGAGTTTTGATCTGCGGACAATTTCACAGTTTCTTCTAGCAATGAAATTTAATTTCACATTGTTTCTTCTAGCAACCAAAAACTACCCTAATTCTCCAGATGCATGATGCTTTCTTCATGTTGTTCTCCCCATCCGATGACACTGGGAGAGTGTGGGGTGTTTGCTGTGACTCAGCACATGCCCATCCTGCTCTGCAGACATCTCATCACACTCCTCTGGCACTACTGGACAGCCCTCTACTGCTGCACTACGTGTGAATTTACATGTGGGAGAGGAGAGTTCGAGTCCTGGCTGCTCTGCTTCCAACCCAGCTTCCTGCTAATGTGCCTGGGAGGCAGCAGAGGGTCCAAGTACTTGGGTTCCTTTCTCCACACGGGAAACTCAGATGGAGTCTTCCTGACTGTGGCTTCAGCCTGGTTCTGGCCCCACCCCAGCTGTTGTGAGCATTTGGGGAATGCACCAGAACATGGAATGGTTGTCTCTGTCTCTCTCTCTCTCTCCTGCCTCCCATCTCTGTCACTCTGCCTATGGTAACTAAGCGTACCTAAAAGGTATATATAGAAGTGAAATTGCCACTCTGAGATGCAATGATGGTTTACAGCCCTTGTCTCTACAGTTTGTTGAACTCTTTACTTAGTGTAGGGATAATGAGTATAAAGTATATATAAAGTATATATAAAGTATAAAGTAAACTGAAAATAAATCTTTGTAAAAATTAAGATTGGATGGCTGGCGCCGCGGCTCACTAGGCTAATCCTCCGCCTTGTGTGCCGGCACACTGGGTTCTAGTCCTGGTCGGGGCACCGGATTCTGTCCCAGTTGCCCCTCTTCCAGGCCAGCCCTCTGCTGTGGCCAGGGAGTGCAGTGGAAGATGGCCCAAGTGCTTGGGCCCTGCACCCCATGGGAGACCAGGAGAAGTACCTGGCTCTTGCCATCCGATCAGCAGGGTGCGCCAGCCGCAGTGCACCACCTATGGCGGCCACTGGAGGGTGAACCAAAGGTAAAGGAAGACCTTTCTCTCTTTCTCTCTGTCCACTCTGCCTGTCAAACAAAAAAAAAAAAAAAATAGGATTGGGACTAGGAGAGGGAGGAGGAAGAAGGATGGGAGCGTGGGTGGGAAGGATCACCATGCTCCTAAATGTATATATGAAACACATGAAATCTGTATATAATATTTGTATATTAAACTCGTTGCTGGAGACCAGCGTTACCCTGATACTCAAGCCAGACAAGAACAAAACAAGAAACGATAGGTGAACATCTCTGATGAACATAGATGGAAAATTTTTAACATACTGCCAAATCAAAACTTACAGCAATCAAAAACATCCGTCATGGTCAAGTGGTCATAGTTCAAGGATGCCTATATGTGGATGCCAGGGCCACAGGTGGTGGCCTAGCCCACTGCACCCAGCGCCGGCCCCTATTTATCGTTTTTTAAAAAACATGTATGTATTGGAAAGACAGTGTTACAGAGAGCGACGCTTGGAAAGGATGTCCCCTACAGATAGTGACCAGGCCAAGACGGGGCTGGCCGGGCCTCCACCAGCGCTTGGCGAGCCGGGGGCCCTCTCCCTCCCTCGGGCTGGGCGGAGCTGCCGCCCAGGTCCGCCCCTGCTGGTCCCGCGTCCACCACACTAGTAGCGCAGCCGGCCGCGATGCCAAGAACACAGCTGCAGCGATGGCGATGGCGATGATGGCAGGCAACGCGGCCTACTTCCAGAGGGGCAGTCTGTTCTGGTTCGCGGTCATCATGCTCTCCTTAGGCTACTGCACGGTAGGGGCCTCGGAGTTGGGACAACCGCCTGGAGCAAGCGCTCCTCTCATCCATGGGTCCGCCTCCACTTGGAGGAGAGCCCGCGCAGGCGCAGTTCCAGCTCTTCCCCAGAAGGAGGCGCAGGCGCAGGCGCAGGCGCTGGCGCTGGCGCTGGCGCTGGCGCAAGCGCAAGCAAAGGTTTTTGGTAGGTGTTCCTGGCCCTGCGAAACCAGTTGGCCTGGCTTTCCTCACGTGGGGGCGGGCACGTCTCCCCACCTGACCACTGAGAGCCATGGTACTGGCAAACACGATGGCCGGAAGGGATGCTACCGCCTATTGCGTACCGCCTGACCATTGCCATCCCTGCTCACGGGGCTGGGGCTGGGATACTTTGCGGTGAGGGGCGGGGCGCGAGCGCGGGCACTTGTGTTTTGGCCCTCCGGGCTGTCATAGCGCGAGGGGCGCCGTGGGAACGGCGTCGGTACGCATGCGCGCCTGGCGGTTGCCTAGGTTACGAAGCCAGCGGGCGCTAAGCCGGGTTTTAGAAGGTTTAGAGTGTTTGAAGCAGGGGGAGTTGCTTGGAAAACAGCGGATAAAGCCAAGGGATGGCTAGGATTTCACTGGTGAGCAAGAACCGGTGTGACAGCAGGAGGACAGCTCTACTGCGGGGAGGAGTGACTTTCGTCTCACTTCCAGGATAACGAACGGGAAAGAAGCCCGGAAACCGGTTGGGGGTAAATCGGTATCATGTAGGAGGAAGGCGAAGCTAGTTTGGATCTTTCCCGGGAGATCCTGGAACCTGGACGGGTGTCATTTCCACAGCGGCGTCGCTCTGACCACCTCCGCCCTCCTTTCACCTTGTGCAGGATGGAGGCGTGGGACTCTAGTTTTCCCGAGTGCCCTTTCTGTGCCAGGATCCCGCGACCCTGTTCGAACACACAAGCTGGGAAACTGAAGATTCGAGTTGGGATTTAGTGGAACTGGCAGATGCCAGCCCCTCTCCACCGCGTGGTTAGGAGGCCGCAGTGATATGTTGTACTTTATTGGAATATTGACTTTAAACAGCATCCTGGGAGAAGTAGTGTTGCCTTTGGTGCAGATCTAAGTGGAGCACTAAACTTTGGAGGGGTTGACAGTGATTCACAGAAAGGCTTGTAACAGAGCCTGAGGAGGAGTTGGTAAGGTCACCACAAAAACCTTACATGAACGAGGAGTTGCTGTTAAACCTTCGCGAGCCTGATTTTCCGAGTGTGTCTGCGTGGTGTGCAAGAGTGGAAGAGCATGATTCTAACTGCGAGACTGAGCCCAAGCCACCGTTTGCAGGACAGAAGCTGGCCAAAGCACGCAGACTCTTAAAGTCTAGGAAATAATGTTTGGGGTGGAATTCATGAAAAATCGGATCCACTCCGCCAGTGCACGGAGCCTGATCATCACCTCGTTTCTTTGGTGTAAACTGCCATTGGAGCTGCTTTTTAGAAATAGAGGATGGAGATTCGGGTGCCCTCCTTCAGACCCTGTTTCCCCGGTAGTTACTTTGGTAGAATCATTGTTCTTTCCTACCTGCCGGTCTTCAGGTGCCCTAATGGTTTCTCTGTGCCTCTGGTTCTCTTTCAGTGGTTGTCCTCTGGCCGCAGAGCATCCCTTATGAGAGCCTTGGGCTCCTGGGCTCGTTCACTCAGTCCCTGGTGGACCATCATCACACCCTCCTGCACAACAGGTAAGGAGAGCTACAGAAACGACACACTGGTCTCGATGGAGACCTTGAAGGCCTACACACCAAGTAGCTACTAGAGCAGGACTGTGGGGGACAGCATGACAGAGAGGTGCCAGTAAGAAGTGCTGGATTGGGCTGGCGCTGTGGAGTAGCAGGTAAAGCTGCTGCCTGCAGTACTGGCATCCCAAATGGACACTGGTTCTGATCCAGCTCTCTGCCACAGCCTGGGAAAGCAGATGATGGCCCAAGTCCTTGGGCCCCTGAAACCACGTGGGAGATCTGGAAGGAGCTCCTGGCTTCAGGTTGGCACAGCTCTGGTCATTGCAGCCACCTGGGGAGTGAACCAGCAGATGGAAGGACCCTCTCGCTATTCTCTTTCTCTCCCTCTCTGTCTGTCTGCCTCTCTGTAATTCTGCCTTTTAAATAAATAAAATAAACATTCAAATAAAATTTTTAAGAAGTATCTTAAGCATTTGGCAGTGAAATGGAGCTATGTGGGTTTTTTTTTAAACATTTATTTATTTGAAAGTTAGAGTTACACAGAGAGAGGAGAGGCAGAGAGAGAGAGAGGTCTTCCATCCAATGCTTCACTCCCCAAGTGGCTTCAATGGCTGAGCTGTGCTGATCCCAAGCCAGGAGCCTGGAGCTTCTTCCAGGTCTCCCACGTGGGTGCAGGGGCCCAAGGACTTGGGCCATCTTCCACTGCTTTCCCAGGCCATAGCAGAGAGCTGGATTGGACGTGGAGCAGCCGGTTCTCAAAATGGCACCCATATGAGATACTGGTGCTTCAGGGGAGGGCGTTAACCCACTGTGCCACAGCGCCAGCCCCCCAAAAATTTTCAAAAAGTGTTATAGTGCCGGGGCCTGAGGCTCACTTGACTAATCCTCCACCTTCAGCGCCGGCACCCCAGGTTCTAGTCCCAGTTGGGGCACCGGATTCTGTCTCCATTGCCCCTCTTCCAGTCCAGCTCTCTGCTGTGGCTCGGGAAGGCAGTGAAGGATGGGCCAAGTGCTTGGGCCCTGCACCCACATGGGAGACCAGGAGGAAGCACCTGGCTCCAGGTTTCGGATTGCTACAGCGCGATGGCCGCAGTGCCCATTTTGGGGGTGAACCAACGGAAAAGGAAGACCATTCTTTCTGTTTCTCTCTCACTGTCTAACTCTGCCTGTCCAGAAAAAAAACTTATACATTCAGGGCTGGTGTTGTTTCATGGCAAGTTAAGCCTCTGCCTCCAGCCAGCATCCTATATAGGTGCTAGCTCAAGTCCCAGTTGCTGCACTTGTCATACAGCTCCCCGCTTAGCCCTGGTAAAGCAGCAGAGGATGACCTGAGTGGTTGGGCCCCTGCACCATGTGGGAGGCCGGGAAGAAACTCCTGGCTTCAGCCTGGCCCAGCCCTGGCCATTTGCTGCCATTTGGGGAGTGAACCAGTAGATGGAAGATCCCTCTCTCTATCTCTCTGTAACTATGCCTTCCAAATGAATATAAATAAATGTTTTTAAACATATTGATTATATGAATAATTGGTGTAAAGCATTTTGTATAAACCCAAATTCAAACAGAGAACACACTGTTGGTTGGAACTCTTTCCTTCAGAACAGGCAAAGAGGGGATAAGAGCGCTTTCTGCTCCCAGCAAAACTTCCCTGGGGAGCATCTATCGCTGAGGTGCTCCAGGGTATCTGGTCCCTACCCCCAGCCCGGCCACTCACTAGAACTCCACAGGAAAAGTTCCCAGTATTTCTGACCAGCAATTTGTATACCTTTAACACACATTTTAAAAACACACTGGTTGTTTTGTTTTAAATCAAATTTGTTTGTTTAAATAAAATCTCAGCAGTAAAACTGGCAGCTGAGCCCACAATCTTCACCTGGGAGGCCCCTCCCTCCCCTGTGGTCCAGAGCAGCTTCTGGAAGGGTTTCACACCCTAAGGGCACCATTGTTCTGGGGCCTTGGATTTTGCCTCCAGGACAGCGTGAGGAGCTGAGAGGGCTCCCCCTCCACCAGCCCCCAGCCCATAGCAGAGTGTGGGTTTCAGTCCCAGTTACTCTGCTCCCAATCTGGCTTCACACCAAAGTAGCCAGGGAAGCAGCAGGTGATGGCTCAGGTGCATGGGCCCTATAGCCTACACTGGGAGACCTGGATGCATTTCTAGGTTCCTGGCTTCAGCCTGACCCAGCTTTGGCTGTTGTAGACATTTGGGGAGTGAACCAGCAAACAGAAGGTTTCTCTCTCTCTTGCTCTCTCTCACTCAGCCTCTCAGGTACACAAAAATAAATGGTTTTCAGAAGTCAGCATAAGGGGCCAGCATTAAGGTATAGTGGGCAGGTGGCAGCATCCCACATGGGTGCTGGCTCATGTCCTGGCTGCTGCACTTCCCATCCAACTCCCTGCTAATGGCTTGGGAAAGCAGTGGAAGATGGCCCAAGGGCTTTGGACCCTGCCACCCACATGGGAGACTCAGAAGAAGCTCCAGGCTCCTGGCTTTGGCCTGGCCCAGCCTTGCCTGTTGCAGCCATCTGGGAAGAAGATTCTTCTCTCTCTCTCTCTCTCTCTCTCTCTCTTTCTCTCTCTCTCTCTGTAACTCTTTCAAATAAAAAGAAATCTTAAAAAAAGTCAATATAAGTCTAACATCGTACAGTAATTAAATCATTGAAATAATTCATTCAAAACAGCCAAAACCTCCATAGAATAGTTTGAGAACTGGACATCTGAAAGGAGACTAGGGCTGAGAGAAAACAAACTAAAATTAAGTTGGGGAGCCGATGCTGTTGCATAGTGGGGAAAGCCACGGCCTGCCGTGCCGGCATCCCATATGGACACTGGTTCATGTCCAGGCTGCTCCACTTCCGATCCAGCTCTCTGTTACAGCCTGGGAAAGCAGTAGAGGATGGCCCAAGTGCTTGGGTCCCTGCACTGCATGGGAGGCCTGGAAGAAGCTCCTGGCTCCTGGCTTCAGATCAGTGCATCTCCAGCCATTGCGGCCTGTTGGGGAGTGAACCAGAGGATGGAAGATCTCTCCCTCTCTCTCTTCCCCCCTTCTTCTCTCTCTGTGTAGCTCTGACTTTCAAATAAATAACTAAATCTTTGAAAAAAATTAAGTTGGACGTAGCCCGGTTTCCCTGGCTTTTTTTTTTTTATTCCTGTAATTCAAAGTTCATTACCTCAGCACCGTGAATTTCCAGTAGATGGTGGCCTTCCATCTTACATCAAAGTTGTTTCAAAGAATATTTTGATGAGGTATATTCATTTGCTTTTATGCTCTCCCCAACTCCAGGCAGTCACTTCTATTCTCATGCCATTATTTAGACATCACTGGCAAAGGTCAACATACCAGCTCCCACACTGCCCAATCGTAGGGCTCACCTTCTAAATCATCAACCTCTATTGGAAAATCTCTCTTTTTCTACCTGAACAACTCAGGAGAGTTTTCATATTTTTCCTGTGGACCTTGGCTTCAGGGGATGTTCACTGAGTAGTGCATTGACCTTGCTTTGTTAAGATTTACAGGTGTTGCTGGGGCATAGTAGGCTGAGCCTCTACCTGCATCACCAGCATCCCAGTTCCAGTTCCAGTTGCTTCTCTTCAGATCTGGCTCTGTGCTGTGGCCTGGGAAAGCAGTGGAAGATGACCCAAGTGCTGAGGCCCCAGCACCCGCATGGGAGACCAGGAAGAAGCTCCAGGCTCCTGGCTTTGGATTGGCCCAGCTCTTACTGTTTCAGCCATTTGGGGAGGAAACCAGCAGATGGAAGACTTTTCTCTCTGTCTCTCCCTCTCTCTCTCTGTAACTCTATCTCTCAAATAAATAAATAAAACCTTTAAAATGTTATTTATTT
Source organism: Oryctolagus cuniculus (assembly GCF_964237555.1). NCBI lineage: Eukaryota > Metazoa > Chordata > Mammalia > Lagomorpha > Leporidae > Oryctolagus > Oryctolagus cuniculus. Next base: position 71,003,684 of record NC_091446.1, on the reverse strand, counting down.
ATTGAAAGCCAAAAACAGAGAGAGTAAGAGATCTTGCCTCTGTTGGTTCCCTCCTCAGATGGCTGCAATGGCCGGAACTGTGCAGATCCTAAGCTAGGAGCCAGGAGCTTCCTACAGGTCTCCCACATGCATGCAGGGCCCAAGGACTTGGGCCATTCTCCACTGCTTTCCCAGCCCACAGCAGAGAGCTGGATCAGAAGTGGAGCAGCCAGTTCTCAAACTGGCACCCATATGGGATGCCAGTGATTCAGGCTAGGGCGATAACCTGCTAAGCCACAGCTTATCCTATATGCCTGCCTATGACACCAACACACATCCAATCCTGTGTATTGAGCCCTGCAGTGTAGGTGTGACCAGCACAAATATAGTCCCTGAAATAAGTATTCAGGTGAACTTCAGAAACACATGCCTCCCAGTTATCACCTACAAGGAAAAGCCAGAACTTTTGGGAACTCCTGGCAGCTTTATGACCTGGCTCCCACTCCTGTTCAGCTTGGCCTTGGAGAATCACCACTGGCCAACTGTGAGCTCCCACCAGGCTTGTACAATTCTGAGAACTGAAAAACTCCGTCCTGCCAGCCTGACACCTGTTTCAAGTGCTACAGGAAGAGTTCCCAGTGATGCTGGAAGAAAATGCTTTGACCACAATCAAGTTATCAGCATGACAATTTTGATAAAGATCATCAGTTTAAAAAAAAAGTGTGGTAACAAATGAACTTGAGATTCTGGTGCTCTACAGAGTGGACTTGTGTTTCCTAAATGTCTTTTCTCTGGACTTTTTATTATTATTATTATTATTTCCCAGAAGTTTGGAATTTTTTTCACTTTTGGGATCAATGACTTATATATTCATTTCCCCCATTGTTTCTGTGATGTCAACAGTTTAACTTACAAGTCCAAACCTATGTTCAGTTCGTGGTTTACCTGTTCAAAATGTAGCATTTTCAGGGCCAGAGTTGGGTGCAGTGGGTTAAGCTGCTGCTGTCTGCAATGCCAGCATCCCACATGGACATCAATTTGATTCCTGGCTGCTCCACTTCTGATTCAGCTCCCTATTAATGTGCCTGGAAAAGCAGTGCAAGAAGGCCCAAGGCTTTGGGCCTCTGCACCCACTTAGGATACTAGAAGAAGCTCCTGGCTTCAGCCTGGCTCAGCTCTGGCCATTGTGCCCATTTGGGGCATGCACTGGTAGATGAAAGATCTCGACCTCCATATCTCTCCCTTCCCCCCACTTTGTCTCTGTAACTCTGCCTTCAAATAAATAAATAAATCTTTATTATTATTTGAAAGGTAGACTTACATAGAGAGAGGGAAAGACAGATCTTCCATCTGCTGGTTTACTCCTAAAAGGCTGCAACAGCCAAGCCTGGGCCAGGCAGAAGCCAGGAGCTTCATCCAGGTATCCTGTGTGGGTGCAGGTGAAGTAACACCTTGACAGTAGGGATTCCATTTTGGGGAACCTGAGACTCCATTCTGGGAAGGTGCCTCCCCAACACACACATACACCATGAGGCTCTGCTCTGAAACTATGGTCTAAAACAGTTGAACAATAGCAGTCCACTACATCACACTAGGCAGAGCATAGAAACCCCCTAGCATGATCGCTCAAGCTTGGAAGTGGATAGGCTGCACCTGGGTTAATGATAAAAATGTAATTTGTCTATGCCCTACATATGATTAAAACCAATACCTGGATTAATGTCAAGATTATAATTGAAATTGTTAAGATTGCAACTGGCATTGTCAAGATTATAATTGATACTCGTTTCGCATCGGTTTTAGGTCAGCTTGACCCCCATAACCATGTATTCTCCCGATCCTAGCAACCATGTATTCCCATCCCAATTTTGCAGTTTTTGCCTTTATAAACCCTGTTGCTTTGGGCTTCAGGGTCGAGAGTTCTTTTGGGCATGAGCCCACTCTCCACCGCCGGCAATAAAGGACCATCAAATTTTATCAATGTGTGGTGCTCCTTTGTTTACACTCACTCAGGTACAACACAGGGGCCCAAGCAACTGGATCACCCTCTGCTGCTTTCCCAGGCACATTAGCAGGGAGCTGGATCAGAAGCGGAGTTCCAGCCGTTGTGGCCATCTGGGGAGAGGACCAGCGGATGGAAGACCTCTCTTTCTCTCCCTCTCTGCCTCTGCCTCTCTGCCTTTCAAATAAATAAATACATCTTTAACAATAAGTGGCACCACTGGGAAACAAATGGATGCCCATATGGGATGCTAGTATCGCAAGCAGCAGCTTAACCTAGTGAACAACACTGGCCCTAATAAATCTTTTTTTCTTTTAATGTAGCATTTTTTTTCCATGACCTGACATGTTAAAGCCACAGCCCATCAGTTTGGTGAATCCAGTAAACTGTAAACTGGTGATTCAGCAAACTGACTTCCAGCACACTGAGTTTTCCTAATGATTTTCTGTCAAATGCCCACTTAATGAGTTTGCAGTTTCTTTATCTTTTTCTCTCTCTCTCTTTTTTTTTTTGGAAAGCAGAGTTAGACAGTGAGAGAGGGAGACAGAGAGAAAGGTCTTCCTTCTGTTGGTTCACCCTACAAGGGCCACTACAGCCAGAGCACTGCGCCGATCCAAAGCCAGGAGCCAGGCGCTTCTCCTGGCCATCCTCCACTCTCTACTCGGGCCACAGCAGAGAGCTGGACTGGAAGAGGAGCAAATGGGACAGAACCTGGCGCTCCAACCAGACTAGAACCTGGAGTACCAGCGCCACAGGCAGAGGATTAGCCTAGTGAGCCGTGGCACCAGCAATGAATGTGCATTTTCATAAACCCAACTTTAGCTACCTGCTTGACCCTTTCTCAGACATCTCAATGCTTAATCCACTAGACTGCAACAATAGTAAGAACAACAGCCAACATTACTTTTTTACTCTGTGCCACCTCTCACCTAACCATGAAGCAGTTATGAACGAATGTCCTCTATACCCAATTCCTGCAGGAAACCTACTGAGCATCATCATCATCAGTCATCACAATGATTTGAGCTTTATACCCTTGGGCAAGAAACCGCCCTGGTCCCACCCACATCTCAACCACCTCCTGGGGCCAGCGCTGTAGCACAGTAGGCTAAGGACCTGGCCTGGAGCGCCAGTATCCCATATGGGCTCCAGTTTGAGAACGGGCTACTCCACTTCCGATCCAGCTCTCTACTATGGCCTTGGAAGGCAGTGGAGGATGGCGCGAGTCCTTGGGTCCCTGGAACCGATGAGACTGGGGGTGGGGTGTTGGGGGAGATAATGGCTCCTGGCTTCAGATCAGCACAGCTATGGCCATTGTGGCCAATTAGGGAGTGAAACCGGCAATGGAAGCTCTCTCTCTCTCTCTCTCTCTTTCTGCCTCTCCTCTCATGTGTAACTCTGACTTTCAAATACATAAATAAATAAAAATTGATCACATTTGTGAGCTGGAAGATCAGGCCTCCACCCCACCCCGAGTGACCTCATGCCCCTATCTGACCACACCTCTGTGCCCACCTGCCAATCAGGGTAATTAACCTCTTGTCTGGAAAGGCAGGGGTAGCCCTGCTTGTGAGTGGAATTAGGAATCAGAAGAGTTTTGATCTGCGGACAATTTCACAGTTTCTTCTAGCAATGAAATTTAATTTCACATTGTTTCTTCTAGCAACCAAAAACTACCCTAATTCTCCAGATGCACGATGCTTTCTTCATGTTGTTCTCCCCATCCGATGACACTGGGAGAGTGTGGGGTGTTTGCTGTGTCTCAGCACATGCCCATCCTGCTCTGCAGACATCTCATCACACTCCTCTGGCGCTACTGTACAGCCCTCTACTGCTGCACTACGTGTGAATTTACATGTGGGAGAGGAGAGTTCGAGTCCTGGCTGCTCTGCTTCCAACCCAGCTTCCTGCTAATGTGCCTGGGAGGCAGCAGAGGGTCCAAGTACTTGGGTTCCTCTTCTCCACATGGGAAACTCAGATGGAGTCTTCCTGACTGTGGCTTCAGCCTGGTGCTGGCCCCACCCCAGCTGTTGTGAGCATTTGGGGAATGCACCAGAACATGGAATGGTTGTCTCTGTCTCTCTCTCCTGCCTCCCATCTCTGTCACTCTGCCTATGGTAACTAAGCGTACCTAAAAGGTAATCTATAGAATTGAAATGGACACTCTGAGATGCAATGATGGTTTACAGCCCTTGTCTCTACAGTTTGTTGAACTCTTTACTTAGTGTAGGGATAATGAGTATAAAGTAAACTGAAAATAAATCTTTGTAAAAATTAAGATTGGATGGCTGGTGCTGCGGCTCACTAGGCTAATCCTCCGCCTTGTGTGCCGGCACACTGGGTTCTAGTCCCGATCGGGGCACCAGATTCTGTCGCAGTTGCCCTTCTTCCAAGCCAGCTCTCTGCTGTGGCCAGGGAGTGCAGTGGAAGATGGCATAAGTGCTTGGGCCCTGCACCCCATGGGAGACCAGGAGAAGTACCTGGCTCCTGCCATCAGATCAGCGTGGTGCGCCAGCCGCAGTGCGCCACCTATGGCGGCCACTGGAGGGTGAACCAAGGTAAAGGAAGACCTTTCTCTCTTTCTCTCTGTCCACTCTGCCTGTCAAACAAAAAAAAAAAATTTAGGATTGGGACTAAGAGAGGGAGGAGGAAGAAGGATGGGAGCGTGGGTGGGAAGGATCACCATGCTCCTAAATGTATATATGAAATACATGCAATTTGTATATAATATTTGTATATTAAACTCGTTGCTGTAGGCCAGCCTTACTCTGATACTCAAGCCAGAAAAGAACACAAGAAAGGATAGGTGAAAATCTCTGATGAACATAGATGGAAAATTTTTAACATACTGCCAAATCAAAACTGACAGCAATCAAAAAGATCCATCATGGTCAAGTGGTCATAGTTCAAGGATGCCTATATGTGGATGCCAGGGCCACAGGTGGTGGCCTAGCCTACTGCACCCAGAACCGGCCCCTATTTATCGTTTTTTAAAAAAGATTTATGTATTGGAAAGACAGCGTTACAGAGAGCGACGCTTGGAAAGGATGTCCCCTACAGATAGTGACCAGGCCAAGACGGGGCTGGCCGGGCCTCCACCTGCGCTTGGCGATCCCCGGGCCCTCTCCCTCCCTCGGGCTGGGCGGAGCTGCCGCCCAGGTCCGCCCCTGCTGGTCCCGCGTCCACCACACTAGTAGCGCAGCCGGCCGCGACGCCAAGAACACAGCTGCAGCGATGGCGATGGCGATGATGGCAGGCAACGCGGCCTACTTCCAGAGGGGCAGTCTGTTCTGGTTCGCGGTCATCATGCTCTCCTTAGGCTACTGCACGGTAGGGGCCTCGGAGTTGGGACAACCGCCTGGAGCAAGCGCTCCTCTCATCCAGAGGTCCGCCTCCACTTGGAGGAGAGCCCGCGCAGGCGCAGTTCCAGCTCTTCCGCCCCGGAAGGAAGCGCTGGCGCAAGCGCAAGCAAAGGCTTTTGGTAGGTGTTCCTGGCCCTGCGAAACCGGTTGGCCTGGCCGTCCTCACGTGGGGGCGGGCACGACTCCCCACCTGACCACTGAGAGCCATGGTACTGGCAAACAGGATGGCCGGAAGGGATGCTACCGCCTATTGCGTACCGCCCGACCACCTTTGCCCTCGCTGGTCATGGGGCTGGGGCTGGGATACTTTGCGGTGAGGCAAAAGGCGCGAGCGCGGACACTTGTGTTTTGGCCCTCCGGGCTGTCATAGCGCGAGGGGCGCCGTGGGAACGGCGTCGGTACGCATGCGCGCCTGGCGGTTGCCTAGGTTACGAAGCCAGTGGACGCTAAGCCGGGTTTTAGAAGGTTTAGAGTGTTTGAAGCAGGGGGAGTTGCTTGGAAAACAGCGGATAAAGCCAAGGGATGGCTAGGATTTCACTGGTGAGCAAGAACCGGTGTGACAGCAGGAGGACAGCTCTACTGCGGGGAGGAGTGACTTTCGTCTCACTTCCAGGATAACGAACGGGAAAGAAGCCCGGAAACCGGTTGGGGGTAAATCGGTATCATGTAGGAGGAAGGCGAAGCTAGTTTGGATCTTTCCCGGGAGATCCTGGAACCTGGACGGGTGTCATTTCCACAGCGGCGTCGCTCTGACCACCTCCGCCCTCCTTTCGCCGTGTGCAGGATGGAGGCGTGGGACTCTAGTTTTCCCGAGTGCCCTTTCTGTGCCAGGATCCCGCGACCCTGTTCGAACACACAAGCTGGGAAACTGAAGATTCGAGTTGGGATTTAGTGGAACTGGCAGATGCCAGCCCCTCTCCACCGCGTGGTTAGGAGGCCGCAGTGATATGTTGTACTTTATTGGAATATTGACTTTAAACAGCATCCTGGGAGAAGTAGTGTTGCCTTTGGTGCAGATCTAAGTGGAGCACTAAACTTTGGAGGGGTTGACAGTGATTCACAGAAAGGCTTGTAACAGAGCCTGAGGAGGAGTTGGTAAGGTCACCACAAAAGCCTTACATGAACGAGGAGTTGCTGTTAAACCTTCGCGAGCCTGATTTTCCGTGTATGTCTGCGTGGTGTGCAAGAGTGGAAGAGCATGATTCTAACTGCGAGATTGAGCCCAAGCCACCGTTTGCAGGACAGAAGCTGGCCAAAGCACGCAGACTCCTACAAGTCTAGGAAATAATGTTTGGGGTGGAATTCATGAAAATCGGATCCGTTCCGCCAGTGCACGGAGCCTGATCATCACCTCGTTTCTTTGTGGCACACATCCATTGGAGCTGCTTTTTAGAAATAGAGGATGGAGATTCAGGTGCCCTCCTTCAGACCCTGTTTCCCCGGTAGTTAGTTTGGTAGAATCGGTGTTCTTTCCTACCTGCTCGTCTTTCAGGTGCCCTAATGGTTTCTTTGTGCCTCTGGTTCTCTTTCAGTGGGTTGTCCTCTGGCCACACAGCATCCCTTATGAGAGCCTTGGGCTCCTGGGCTCGTTCACTCAGTCCCTGGTGGACCATCATCACACCCTCCTGCACAACAGGTAAGGTGACCTGCAAAAACAACACGCTGGTCTCACTGGAGACCTTGAAGGCCTGCAGTTGCCTTTAGGTATTGAAAATGGATCTAGTTCACGTTTAGGAATCTTTCCAGATTTCTGTTAGATTTTATCATTAGAAATCCCCCTTAAACTAGACTGTTCCCTGCTGCCACTTTAACTGCAGGTGAAACTTCAAGCAGATGCATAGGTAATCCTAGTCACTCTGAGATGTCAGGAAGTCCAGCTGTTAAAGCCATAAGCTTTGTTCTAAATCAGATCATCCGATCATCGAGCAGGGGCTGAGGAGCCTGGCTTAGCGAACAGGGTGCAGCTGGTGCCTTCTCTCTCGTTCTTTTTTCCCTTGTTCCCCAGCAACAGCTGCCTTTGGACCCCTTGGAATGGTGGGAATAGTTAGGGCATGGAGGACATAGTCTTCAGTGGGTGCTGCCTGGGGACCAGGCGTCTGGGAGCTGGGTATGCTGCAGACACAGTGCTGACTGTTTGTCTCTGGGAGGTCCTCAGAGGGATCCTCCTGTGCAGTTCTCTATGGCTGCTGCACGTGCCTCCTCCAGCCTGCCTCTTGCAGTTCCATCCTTGGCATTTGTGTTTAGGGGAAATCATCCTCTTAGTGAGGTTACCTTTGTGTTGGGCCTCCAGGTCAGATTACCATTTAACCCTCCCAATCCCCCATATCAAGTGCCCTCCTGCAAGACCTGCAAGGCTCACAGTAAGCAGCCTCCAGTTCTCCCCGCGGGACCTTCTGCAAGTGGGGTCCTCAGGGAAGTCCTGTTCCTTTGCTCTCCCTCCGTGCAGGCTGAACCCATCTCTATGCTTTGGAGTGACACAGTCGCCCTTTGCCAGAGTGCAAGGGGATTTCCAGGTGGCTTTGTTGAAACTGTTCTCTGGGCTTGAGACTGTGGTAGGAAATGCCCAAGTGTTCTGAGACTCCTTCCCAGTGGCCTCTTGGGCCTCCCTGAGGTCTTAGCCGAGGATGTTTGGCCCAGCCCCACAGCTTGACAGCTCTTGTGACTGGCATTTGGAGCCTCTAATGAAAACCAAAAGACTGTGTTGTGTTGTACACTTCTTTGAAGGGAGAAGGAGAACAAGCCCAGGGAGGTTGCGTCTCTCTTACTGTGTTCCTAAAACCAGTCCTTTAAGGATCTAACGTGTTAGAATGTGCCATAGCTCACTATCAATCAGAATTAATACTCCTTTTGATTTGTGAGATCAATGAAAGAGTAAATAAATTTGAATGCATGAATACATGAAGACATGGTATAAATTTGGAGCTTCCCAAATCCTACTGCCCAGGAATAACTACTTGTAATATTTTGTTGAGTTCCCTTTTGTTTTAATCCATACCTGGTAATTTTTAATTCAGTCATCATCCTGTAGGAAAGAGTACTTTGTGCTGTATGTAGATACAGAACTGACCTTGGAGGTGGCAGGAAACTAACATTTACTAAGCACCTTCCATGTGCCAGTCCCTAAACAGGAGCTCACGGACACAATCAGGTTATAAAATAATCTCTTAAATCCCATGTTTTAAAAATACATACCTTTCTGAATTTCTTTTAACCAGAGATACGATTGGACTATATGTTTAACTTATGAGGGAAGGTGACATGCCAGGTGGCCCTGGCCAGGGGAAAGGGCCTGTGGGACGTACGAGCAACTACCCTACAGGACATCCAGTTACCACCTGACAGGAGATGGAAACAGCACGGGGTAAGCGCAGGACCCGGGCCACTCTCTGCATCTGGGTGTCTTCCTGCCAAAGAGAGAAACCATGAAGTAATGACGGTGGATGTGGGAGTCTTAGAGGCTGGATATAGAGCCAAAGGGAGTCCTGCAAAGAAAAAGGTCAGCAGGCCAGCTCGGTCAATGTCAGGAGAGGGGCTACCTGGCCAGAGGCGCGCCTCTCCAACAGCTGATGATGGGCCATGCAGGCGACCCCTGTATCTCACCACCATCTTACACTGTTGAATTTGCCACCTCCTTAGGCTACCCACAAGCCTCTAGAAACACTAAGCTGAGCTCAAAGGCTTGCACTCGTCCTGGTAGAGCCTTCCTGATCACCCAGGGGCCGACCCAGGCCAGAACGTGAGCAATGTCCCCTGTCCCACAGCTGTGTCAACTCTGGGACCCTGAGACTGATTTGGGGGGAAAAATGAAAGCAATAGACATTTTCACACCAGCTCAAGACGGCTCAGAAATGCCATCACCCATTGCTGAAGGAAGGATCCAGACACAGGCAGGCTCAGAGGTCTCAGACCTGAGATTCAGATGGATAAGGCAGCCACAGCCCCTCAACCCATGCAGGGTTCACTTTAAGCTAAGACTCCAGAGTAAGATTTTATAGGAAAAAAAGGACTCCTCTGGACACATGGTTGGAAAGCCAGAGTCCTAATTCATTAAGAATCATTTTAAGTCAAGTCTAGAGGCCAAGAGAGAAGCATCAGGATGGGTGTCGAACCCAAGCCTGTGAATGCCAGATCTGTTTCTCCTCTACTACTTTTCTGAAGAAACCAGGAGCAGACAGGGAGCCAAGAGAGAAGGTGGAATTGCACTGCCCACCTGAGGCTTCCAGGCAAGAGCATCTAAGAGAGGGTGTCGCATCCTACTCACCCACCACTATTTAGCAGAAATAGCAGAGCTATTTCTCCAATATCCTCCCTTGGCCACCCACTGGTACTGCTCACTTGCTCCTGGCTTTGGATATTCTTGGTGGCATCTCCTTGCATAATGATAAATGTACAATGTCACATTTCCCAGACTGGTGAAGAAAGGTTGTTTTAAAAAATATTTATTTTTCTGTATTTGAAAAGCAGATATACAACAGAGGCAGAGACAGAGACAGTCTTCCATCCACTGGCTCATCCCCAAATGGAAGCAATGACTGGTGCTGAGCCAGGCTGAAGCCAAGAGCCAGGAGCTTCTTGTGGGTCTCCCACAAGGATGCAGTTGCCCTCCTCTGGTGTTTTCCCAGGCATTTTAGCAGGGAGCAGGATCAGAAGTGGAACAGCTAGGACTCAAACTCAGGGTCCACTCCAGTACACCGTAGGGTGGGAAGATCCTGGGGATGGGTGGCCGTAGCCAAGTCTTCTCAGCAACCACTTTCTACTGGAGGACCAGGAGCTGAGCTCCGGGGTTGCCCCACAGATGTCCATGGCTGATGCTTTGATAGGGCTCAGTGTGACTTTGGGACATTGTAGGAAGGGCATGCAAAGAGGATGATGTGCCCCCTACCCCCACCCAGACTCTCCTGTGGGTCTGGATCACACAGTCTCTGTTGAGGAAACCATCAGCATGTCTGTGGCTGCTGTGAATCCACTGTGGTGGCGATTGGACAACCAGGCTCACCAAGCTAAGAGGGACCTCGGTGGAGATGGAGAACTTAAAAATACCTTCGAAATGTCCTCTAGGAGTTGATTTTGACCACATCTCACCTGAGTCAGGTACACTAAGGTACACTTTGTCCACCAAGAAATTCTGCAGTACAACCACCCTGCCAGCAGAATTCACAGAGGAACATGCAAAGACCTTAAAGGGGAGGCACAGAGCTGAACAGGGACTGCCCCAACCCCTTAGCAGGCTCCCCATTGCAGCTGCCCGGACACACGTCACCCTGCTGTTCCTGATTCTGGCTCCCTGCTGGAAGTATTGCACTGTGCCGCACTGCACAGTGGGCCCCTTGGAGCCTCCACACACCAGACAGAGTGAAGGTCTGTAGTAGCCAGACGCAAAGTCCCAGTTCCCACCAGAAACAATTCTTGGGCTTTTCTCTGCACAGTTTCAGATGCAAGGTGCTAGGGCCAGAGACTCAGTGCCTGCTGCCTCAGGTTGTCACTGGGTGGTGCCTGACAACTCAAGTGACCAGGACAGGACCTGACACACTTGCACACTTCCGGTCCCCAGTCCTGCTTTGAAAGAGGTCGCAGGAAATGACTGGCTGGCTTTCCAGGGTTCTGTGCATAAGGAGCAACTGTGTATTGAGAAGGCCCCAAACTACAGGACAAATATGGCCGCATGCCCACCCCTCCAGCTTGGAGTGGACACCTCTCATCAAGTCCTAGAGCAGCTCCCCTGCCCCTCCATATATCAGACAAAAGGGGTTCATTTGCCTGGGGAGTCAACAAATGATTGGACTCCCACGACAATTCAAAGGACTGCTTTATTGTGACAAGGAGATTGGAAAGTACAGCTCCCTAAAACTACTGCCTCTGTGAGAAGCCATTTTTGAGGGATTGTAGAGTGAGGGCGTGGCTGGGATAGAGGAAAAAGAGAAGCAAGAGGGCCCTACCTGCTCAAGCAACCCACAGCAGCACGCATCGTGTGTTCAAAACCCAACTCCTGCTGGGCTCTTGCAGCTCTCCTTGCTGTGAGGCCCAATCCCTGGGGGTACAGCATTGCAAGATCACCCTTCTTGGAATATTCTTGGGAAAACAAGAAAGAGAATAAATTGTTAGATGCTGTGCCCCTGCCCATGCCCCTGCCTGTTGTCTAAATACTACTGTCTGAGTTACAGAATTTTTTTAAAGATGTATTTATTTGAAAGGCAGAATGACAGAGAGACAGACAGGCAGACAGAGTCTTCCATCCACTGGTTCACTCCCCCAAAAGGCCGCAACAGCTGGAGCTATACCAGGAGGAGGAGCTTCTTTCGGGTCTCACACATAGGTGTAGGGGCCCAAGGACTTGGACCATCTTCCACGACTCTCCCAGGTGCATTAGCTGGGAGCTAGATCAGAAGTGGAACAGTTGAGACTTGAACTGGCAACCATATAGGATGGCGGCTTTACCCGCTGCACCAGAGCACCAGCACCTGTAGAGATCTTTTTTTTTAATATTTATTTTTTATTTGAAAGTCAGAGTTTCACAGAGAGAGAGAGAGAGAGAGAGAGAGAGAGGACTTCCATGTGGTGGTTCACTCCCCAGTTGGCTGCAATGGCCTGAACTGTGCTGATCCACAGCTGGGAGGCAGGAGTTTCTTCTGGGTCTGCCACACAGGTGCAGGGGCCCAAGGACAAGGGCCATCTTCTGCTTTCCCAGGCCATAGCAGAGAGCTGGATTGGAAGCAGAGCACCAGGTTTCATACCGATGCCCATATGGGATGCCGGTGCTCAGGCCAGAGTGTTAACCCGCTGTGCCACAGTGCCGGCCTGGGAAGTAATGTTTTTTCACAGTTCCCTACTGGGAGGCAGCAACATACACTGCTCAAGACCAGGGACCGCACCCATGGTGAAATTTAAAGGACTCCATGCAATCTGGGTTTTTCTCCAAACTTTTCTTCCAAGGGACAAATAGCTGGCAATAAAACACCAAGATTAGAAGATGCTAGTCTAAAACTTGAAAATAACACATTTTCCATACACAAATACTCTAGGAATGAAAGCCCTAATGGTACTTCAGATGATTTATAGCAGTAAATTTAAAACCCTAGATGAAATGGACTTAGTATTAGCAAACATAATCACAAATTTTACTCAAGGAGAAATGATAGTTTTCTAATCACCTATAATGAGACCAGCAGGCAAAATCTCCCTATAATGAATCTATCAGAGCCGTCATTGTAAAATCCAAACCTTTAATGAAGGGCTAAGTGCAGTGTTGTACAAAATTATAGAAAATAGTAAGAAAGGTAGCATAACTAACTCCTATAATCCTAGTTTAACATGACACAAACCCCTACAATAACTACCAGTACAAAATGTCCTTCAAGAATATAAATGCCAACATGATAGAAAATATGTTCACAACCCTAACCAGCCACGCACACAAAGGATGTACACTATGAGCTAGTTCCTTTCTTTCAAGAACCTTCGACTCCCAGGTACACAATTGTAGTATCACAGGCATCTGCTGACTCAAAAGCCCAACGCCATTTCCTGCAGCCACATTTCTAGTCCCAGAAGTTGGCACCGGTGTGTTCCTCTTTCAAAATGTCCTGGATTTCAGAACTGGGCATCTCGGGCACCACCTTGCTGCGTATCTTGCTCGTGAGATTCTGTTGGAGAACCGAGTACCCGCAGAGCTGTGCTCAACACCTGCAAGAACATGAGCTCTACATCACCTTGACTATCTCCAGGCTGCTGCTGGGACAGAGGAAAAGGCACCCTGTTCTCTGCGCTGTTGTGATTCTGCTGCATTGGAAACTGGTCCTGGGAGGGCAGCTCCTGCCAGTAATCCGGAGGCTGCTGGGGCTGCTGAGGGTGCGTTCCCCAGCCATTCTGCTGCCATTCTTCACATAGTGGGTAACGAAAAGAGCTCTTCTGCTCCTGCAGCTGTTGCATCGCTCCCTGAGCACTGGGAACACCGGGTAGCAGGGAAGGCCAATCAGGCTGCATGACCCTCATCTCTGACCTGGAACTCCCAAAATACGGTGCAGATGAAAAAGGATGAATAAACTTGCTCCTGGAACGCCACGGGGAAAAGATCCACCTCCTACGTTCCCTTGATTCTCCAGAGCATAGCTCGGTGCCTCTTGAGCACCTCGAACCCCAGAATCCCAGGAGCCGTAGAGCGGGCTGGGAACCTCCCATGTGGGTGGAGTGGAGCAGACAGCTCCCCCCAGCACAGCCACCTGGGCAGTGTTGGGAGACCACTCCTGGGCACGTGGAGCGTTGTAGACAGCTCCGCCCAGCACAGCTTCCTGGGCAGCATTGGGAGACCACTCCTGGGCACGTGGAGTGGGGTAGACAGCTCTGTCCAGCACAGCCACCTGGCCAGCGTTGGGAGACCACTCCTGGGCTTGTGGAGTGGTGTAGACAGCTCTGTCCAGCACAGCCACCTGGGCAGTGTTGGGAGACCACACCTGGGCACATGGAGCGGTGTAGACGGCTCCACCCAGCACAGCTGCCTGGGCAAAGTTGGGAGACCACACCTGGGCACGTGGAGTGGCGTAGACAGCTCCACCCAGCACAGCTGCCTGGGTAGTGTTGGGAAACCGCTCCTGGGAATTCTGCAGGCTTACACCTAGGGGACCTTGGACAGGGAGTGCATATGGCATCCTGGCTTCAAGCACTTTGCGTCTCTTCTTGGCTGCTAGTCTGGCTCTTTTATTTTGGAACCAGTTCTAAAAAAGAAATGAAACAGAAATTACTTTCGAGTCTATATATTCCCCAATGTAGGAGAATTTTGTAGTTCATCTTAGGATCAGCGTCATCACTGATTTCCTTCGTGACCTTGAGTAAGACATGCAAAATGCAAGCACGCTTTCCAGGGGCTTCCTGTGTTATTATATTTATAATACGAGAATGCATTTATAGTAAATATGATATGTAAATGTATATATAAATATACGTTTATAATAATTAAAATCTTAATTGTGCACAATTCTGGATTCCCATCTGACTTCAAAGGAGGCACGGGCCCTTATGTATGAGCAAATCCCTACTTTTCCAAATCTTCTAGCAACCTATTTGCACCCTCTGCATTTAGACCTGAAGTAGCTGTTCTCAAAATATGTTCCCTTAGCTTGCTTATTTTACTCCAACTGCTTTTCCAGAATGAATTCCTAATTCAACGTATTCTAAATCATATTCTAAATGTCATTTTCTTCAAAGGCCATACCCAAAACAAACAAGCATCTGCCATAACTTAGCAGTATTACTTTATACCTTACCCTAAGTGTTTCATGGAACCTCTACTCTACTTTTTCTCCTTTGTAAAATGAGAGTAATTGGGGCCAGTGCTGTGACATAGGAGGTAAAACCGCCACCTGCAGAGCCGGCATTCCATATGGACACCAGTTCAAGTCCTGGCTGCTCCACTTCTGATCCACCACTCAACTATGGCCTGGGAAAGCAGTGGAAGATGGCCCAAGTGCTTGGGCCCCTGAACCCACATGAGAGACCCAGAAGAAGCTCCTGGCTGCTGACTTCGAATCAACATAGCTCCGGCCATTGAGGCCAGGTGGGGAGTGAACCAGCAGATGGGAGACCTTGCTCTCTCTCTCTCTGCCTCTCCTTCTCTCTCTCTGTGTAACTCTGATTTTCAAATCAATAAATCTGTTTCAAAAATAACACATAACATGCTTTAATATAGTCACATCCACAATGACATGAAGAAGAAATGGGAACAAATGTCAACGCTGTCTTATGTGATGAAATGCTGTTATACTTTTTCATAATTAGTTGATTTTTTATTATTGTCCACAAAGACATATTCATGTAAATATCTACGTAGTTTATGTACCTCGATTGTGTAAAACGAACAATGGAGTTTTTTGGCCAGTTCCTCCTTGGTCGTATAGTCGGGATAAGGACTCTCTGCAAATGATTGATTCAGTATGTGCAGTTCCTCAGGTGTAAATTGATGGCGTGCTTTTCCTTTTCTTCTTCCATGTTGTGTTTCTATGTTGTCATGACCATCTCCTGAAAAATACAGAGAGAAAAAACATGAGAATATTAGCAAGATCCAGAAAAACAAAAGACCTCTGTGATAGAGTAAAATTTTAGAAAGGTGATACCTTCCCTCTTACCTAGTCATAATAAAATGAATAATGGACTGTGGGCATATCTTTTGAAACTTATGGTGAGAAGATGATAGTATTTAGGTCATAAAGGTAACAGGAGTGAAGAAGGTTTTCTGTAGCAAAAATTGATATACTACAAAGACAGAGATGGTGGGAAAACACTCAGCCCCACTAGTAATTGAGGCAATGCAAATAAACCAGCTGACAACAATCTGGAAAACAATAATTTAAATATATGGGGGCAAAGTGTGAAAGGACTAACACGGATTGACGAGGATAGGTCTGGTACCCCTATTGCTTGTTATCACTGTGTGGGCTTTTTTGCTCAATGGAGTGAAGTCGAAAGTGGGCATACCCTCCACTGTGTCAATCAACTAAATGGCACTTGAAGATTTAACACCAAGTCCACAGGTCATATCCTTCACCCATGTCAGACATGCCAGTGGGAGGAAAGCACCGAAGGTCTAATCCTGTCCTCCGGTATGTGCTCATCTCCTGGATGCTGGAAGGGGAGCAGACCTTATGGACAAACCAACGTTGGCACAGTTCTCTACTGCAGAGGCCACCAGAAGAACTGACACGAGGCAATCCTGCTTTTCTTAAATCAGAATTTAAGTGAAAAAACTTACAAGGACTGCAAACCAAATTAACAACCTTCATATGTCTGCTTCAAAGGGTATAACCTAGCTGCTGGGGGGTTGAGGTGCAGTATGTTAAGTTACCCCTGAGGACATCAGCATCCCATATGAGCAATGATTTGAGTCCATCTGCTCTACCAGTCCAGCCCCCGCTGAAGCCCCTGGGAAAGCAGTGGAAAACTGGCCAAGTGCTTGGGTCCCCACCACCCATGTGGGAGACCCAGATGGAGTTCCATGCTCCTGGCTTCTGCCTGGCCCAGCCCTGGCCATTGCAGCCATTTGGGGAGTGAACCAGCGATGGCAGTTCTCTGTGTGTGTCTCTCTCTGTCACTCTGTCTTTTAAAAAGGTTAATCTGAACATACTATAGACTACCTAAGGCAAAACCGGAGACACTTCATCACAGAAACTGTGACATTCAAAATATAGTGTGGACATCGCTAACGTGCAGGCATGGGGAGAGAGAGAGAGGGAGACAGGGGGAGAGGGAGGGGGAGGGAGAGGGGGAGGGGAGAGAAGAGGGAGAGATAGGGAGATGGGGAGAGAGGGAGAGAGAAAGAGGGAGGGGGAGAGGGAGAGAGGGAGATAGAAGGGGGGAGAGCGAGAGCAGAGCTGAGGAAAGGGTCAGGGAGTCAGCCACCAAACCTCCAAATACACAAACCCCGAAAGCCCGTTGCTGTTCTCCTCGACTCCCCTTCCTTCAGCTTTCTCTAGCCTCTGCTCCCAGAGCACACCTGCACACCTGCACACCAAGTAGCTACCAGAGCAGGACTGTGGGGGACAGCATGACAGCGAGGTGCCAGTAAGAAGTGCTGGATTGGGCTGGCACTGTGGAGTAGCAGGTAAAGCTGCTGCCTGCAGTGCTGGCATCCCATATGGACACCGGTTCAAGTCCCAGCTGCTCCACTTCTGATCCAGCTCTCTGCCACAGCCTGGGAAAGCAGATGAAGGCCCAAGTCCTTGGGCCCCTGCACCCACATGGGAGATCTGGAAGGAGCTCCTGGCTTCAGGTTGGCACAGCTCTGGTCATTGCAGCCATCTGGGGAGTGAACAAGCAGATGGAAGGACCTTCACCCTATTTTCTTTCTCTCCCTCTCTCTCTGTCTGCCTCTCTGTAATTCTGCCTTTTAAAAATAAAATAAACCTTCAAATAAAATTTTAAGAAGTATCTTAAGCATTTGGCAGTGAAATGGAGCTATGTGTATTTTTAAAAAATATTTATTTATTTATTTGAAAGTCAGAGTTACACAGAGAGAGGAGAGGCAGAGAGAGAGAGAGGTCTTCTATCCAATGCTTCACTCCCCAATTGGCTGCAAAGCCTGAGCTGTGCTGATCCGAAGCCAGGAGCCCGGAGCTTCTTCCAGGTCTCCCACGTGGGTGCAGGGGCCCAAGGACTTGGGCCATCTTCCACTGCTTTCCCAGGCCATAGCAGAGAGCTGGATTGGACGTGGAGCAGCCGGTTCTCAAAATGGCACCCATATGGGATACTGGTGCTTCAGGGGAGGGCGTTAACCCACTGTGCCACAGCACCAGCCCCCCCAAAATTTTCAAAAAGTGTTATAGTGCCGGGGCCTGAGGCTCACTTGACTAATCCTCCACCTGCAGCGCCGGCACCCCAGGTTCTAGTCCCGGTTGGGGCACCAGATTCTGTCCCCATTGCCCCTCTTCCAGTCCAGCTCTCTGCTGTGGCTCTGGAAGGCAGTGAAGGATGGGCCAAGTGCTTGGGCCCTGCACCCGCATGGGAGACCAGGAGGAAGCACCTGGCTTCGGATTGCAACAGCGCGCCGGCCACAGCGCCCATTTTTGGGGTGAACCAACGGAAAAGGAAGACCATTCTTTCTGTTTCTCTCTCACTGTCTAACTCTGCCTGTCCAGAAAAAAAAATTATACATTCAGGGCTGGTGTTGTTTCATGGCAAGTTAAGCCTCTGCCTCCAGTCCAGCATCCCATATGGTGTCAGCTGAAGTCCCAGTTGCTCCACTTCCCTTCCAGCTCCCTGCTAAAGCCCTGGGAAAGCAGCAGAGGATGACCCAAGTGCTTGGGCCCCTGCACCCATGTGGGAGGCTGGGAAGAAGATCCTGGCTTCGGCCAGGCCCAGCCCTGGCCGTTTGCTGCCATTTGGGGAGTGAACCAGTAGATGGAAGATCCCTCTCTCTATCTCTCTGTAACTATGCCTTCCAAATGAATATAAATAAATGTTTTTAAACATACAGGTTATATGAATAATTGGTGTAAAGCATTTTGTATAAACCCAAATTCAAACAGAGAACACACTGTTGGTTGGAACTCTTTCCTTCAGAACAGGCAAAGAGGGGATAAGAGCGCTTTCTGCTCCCAGCAAAACTTCCCTGGGGAGCATCTATCGCTGAGGTGCTCCAGGGTATCTGGTCCCTACCCCCAGCCTGGCCACTCACTAGAACGCCACAGGAAAAGTTCCCAGTATTTCTGACCAGCAATTTGTATACCTAAACACACATTTTAAAAACACACTGGTTGTTGTTTTGTTTTAAATCAAATTTGTTTATTTAAATAAAATCTCAGCAGTAAAACTGGCAGCTGAGCCCACAATCTTCACCTGGGAGGCCCCTCCCTCCCCTGTGGTCCAGAGCAGCTTCTGGAAGGGCTTCACACCCTAAGGGCACCATTGTTCTGGGGCCTTGGATTTTGCCTCCAGGACAGCGTGAGGAGCTGAGAGGGCTCCCCCTCCACCATGGGCACTTTCCAAGGATTTTCTGAAGACCTCCTAGAGCTGGGAGGCCTCTGAGAGTTGATTGAGATGTCACACTCAAAAGCTGCAAGACAAACTGGTGCTGACCCAGGACTTCTCTCACCCAGTGCTTGTTTAGAGAAAGAAGTCAGGGCCAGAACCCAAGACTTCAGAACTCCAGCATTTATATTATTTTATTTTATTTTTTGACAAGCAGAGTTACTCAGTGAGAGAGAGAGAGAGAGAGAGAGAGAGCGAGCGAGCGAGAAAGGTCTTCCGTCTGTTGCTTCACTACCCAAATGGCCACAACGGCCAGCGCTGCCTGAGAATCTAACTCGGCTCCAATAGAAGAAGTTCTCAGAGAAATGAATATCATGAAACACCTATTCTTGGTTTCAAAGGTTTTTTTGCCCCAAAACATTTCTGAATTCCACTTTTCCACCGACACTGTGAAGTTCCCTGCTCCAGCATTACATGACCAGTGCTGTTTCCTCCCCCTACCCTTCCCATCTTTCCCCACACCCCCCACCTCTTCATTCTGAAGGGAACCCAAGACACTGTTCTACCTAAACTACTTCCAGGTACATTTTTAAAATGCAGAAAACTTTTTAAGGCAACCCCAAGTTGGGTTAATTTTTAAGCACCTGAGCCTTTGGGAAATCCTACCCCTGCATTCAGCCATTCGGTTGCCAGAGACAGTGACACATGTAACACTAGAGGCCCCTAGACCACGAGCCTGCACTTCTGAAAGACGAAAGCTCAAACCCCCACAGAACACCAGGACAGAGAGAACCCAGCCTTGCCGACAAAGCCGCACACAGAAACTCACCATTGGAAGCCATGTCTGGGAGCCCTCCTGAGACACTCTTCCTGGTTAGTGAAGTGAGGGCTGCTGGCACAGCGTTCATTTAATATAAACCTGAGATGGCCACCCTAGGCACACCTTAGACCCAGCCCTTGCCACACCCTACACACAGCTCCCCTTAGGCACAACTGGCTTTCCAGAATCTCCATTTTTAAATCATAGCTTCCATTCACTGAACACCCATGGTAACTAATTTTCTCATTTAGCCCTGGCCAGGCCCCAGGTGATCTGCATCACTGACAGCACTGATAACTGAGAGTTTGGAGGCTGCTGAGGCCAGAGACTCACAGCGAATGAGGACGTTAAGAATATAAGACTGCAGGCATTGTGGCAAAGCTTGTTAAGCTGCCACGTAGGATGCCCCCAGCCCATAGCAGAGTGTGGGTTCCAGTCCCAGTTACTCTGCTCCCAATCCGGCTTCACACCAAAGTAGCCAGGGAAGCAGCAGGTGATGGCTCAGGTGCATGGGCCCTATAGCCTACACTGGGAGACCTGGATGCATTTCTAGGTTCCTGGCTTCAGCCTGACCCAGCTTTGGCTGTTGTAGACATTTGGGGAGTGAACCAGCAAACAGAAGGTTTCTCTCTCTCTTGCTCTCTCTCACTCAGCCTCTCAGGTACACAAAAATAAATGGTTTTCAGAAGTCAGCATAAGGGCCCAGCATTAAGGTATAGTGGGTATGGCAGCATCCCACATGGGTGCTGGCTCATGTCCTGGCTGCTGCACTTCCCATGCAGCTCCCTGCTAATGGCTTGGGAAAGCAGTGGAAGATGGCCCAAGGGCTTTGGACCCTGCCACCCACATGGGAGACTCAGAAGAAGCTCTAGACTCCTGGCTTTGGCCTGGCCCAGCCTTGCCTGTTGCAGCCATCTGGGAAGAAGATCTCTCTCTCTCTCTCTCTCTCTCTCTCTCTCTCTCTCTTTCTCTGTGTAACTATTTCAAATAAAAAGAAATCTTAAAAAAAGTCAATATAAGTCTAACATCATACAGTAATTAAATCATTGAAATAATTCATTTTATTCTCAAAACAGTCACCTCCATAGAATAGTTTGAGAACTGGATGTCTGAAAGGAGACAGCGGCTCAGACAGAACAAACTAAAATTATGTTGGGGAGCCGATGCGTAGCGGGTAAAGCAGTGGGTGAAGCTGCCACCTGCAGTGCCAGCATCCCATATGGACACTGGTTCATGTCCAGGCTGCTCCACTTCTGACCCAGCTCTCTGCTATGGCCTGGGAAAGCAGTAGAGGATGGCCCAAGTGCTTGGGTCCCTGCACTGCATGGGAGGCTTGGAAGAAGCTCCTGGCTCCTGGCTCCTGGCTCCTGGCTTCAGATCAGTGCATCTCCAGCCATTGCGGCCAGTTGGGGAGTGAACCAGAGGATGGAAGATCTCTCTCTCTCTCTTTTTTTCCCCCTTCTTCTCTCTCTGTGAAGCTCTGACTTTCAAATAAATAAATAAATCTTTAAAAAAATTAAGTTGGCCTAGCCTGCTTTCCCTGGCCTTTTTTTTTTAAATTCCTGTTAAGTCAAAGTTCAGTACCTCAGCACCATGCATTTCCATTAGATGGTGCCTTTCCCTCTTCCATTAAACTTGTTTCAAAGAATATTTTGACCAGGTAAATTCACTTGCTTTTATGCTCTCCCCAGCTCCAGGCAGTCACTTCTATTCTCATGCCATTATTTAGACATCACTGGCAAAGGTCAACATACCAGCTCCCACACTGCCCAATCGTAGGGTTCACCTTCTAAATCATCAACCTTTATTGGACAATCTCTCTTTTTCTACCTGAACAACTCAGGAGAGTTTTCATATTTTTCCTGTGGACCTTCGCTTCGCAGGATGTTCACGGAGTAGTGCATTGACCTTGCTTTGTTAAGATTTACAGGTGTTGCTGGGGCATAGTAGGCTGAGCCTCTACCTGCATCACCAGCATCCCAGTTCCAGTCCCAGCTGCTCCTCTTTGGATCTGGCTCTGTGCTGTGGCCTGGGAAAGCAGTGGAAGATGACCCAAGTGCTTGGGCCCCAGCACCCACATGGGAGACCAGGAAGAAGCTCCAGGCTCCAGGCTTTGAATTGGCCCAGCTCTTGCTGTTTTGGCCATTTGGAGAGGAAACCAGCAGATGGAAGACTTTTCTCTCTGTCTCTCCCTCTCTCTGTCTGTAACTCTGTCTCTCAAATAAAGAAATAAAACCTTTAATATTTTATTTATTTATTTATTTGAAAGCCAGAAAGAGAGAGAGAAAGAGATCTTGCCTCTGTTGGTTCACTCCCCAGATGTCCACAACAGCTGGAGCTGGGCCAAGACAATGCCAGGAACCAGGAGCTTCTTCCAGGCCTCCCACATTGGTTGCAGGGGCTCAAGCACTTGGGCCATCTTCCACTGCTTTTCCCAGGGCATTAGCAGGGATTTGGATCAAAAGTGGAGCAGCTAGAACTTAAACCGGTGCTCACATAGCATGGAAACTTTACCTGCTACATCACATGGCTGGCCCCTGTACTGATTTTTTTAAAAATAGCTCTTACACCAGTAAGATCCCAAGGTAATCAGAGACAGACCTCTTAAAGGTCCCATCTGAGGTGCCAACTTTTATTGGAGTATGGGGTGCCAATTATATTACCGTTTGCTTCTTAATGAATTCACAATATTAATGAGCATCATGGGTTCTTGCCTAAGAAATCTGGATTTATACCAAGTACCAGGAGCCAGCCATGTCGAGGAAAATGTCTGCCAGAAAGGAAGGAGCAGGTGGCCCAAAGACGATGTGCAAGCCTGCAATGGTGAAAGAGACAGAGGGCCAAAAAGGGCTGGCCCACCAGGTCCCAGGCCTTTAATCAACTTCCAAAGGGGAGTGGTTAATTACCCTGATAGGCAGGTGGGCACAGGGGTGTGGTCAGGTAGGGGCATACCCATCCTGCTCTGTAGACATCTCATCACAACTCCTGTGTTGCTACTGTACAGCCCTCTACTGCTGCACTACGTGTGAATTTACATGTGGGAGAGGAGAGTTCGAGTCCTGGCTGCTCTGCTTCCAACCCAGCTTCCTGCTAATGTGCCTGGGAGGCAGCAGATGGTCCAAGTACTTGGGTTCCTCTTCTCCACATGGGAAACTCAGATGGAGTCTTCCTGACTGTGGCTTCAGCCTGGTGCTGGCCCCACCCCAGCTGTTGTGAGCATTTGGGGAATGCACCAGAACATGGAATGGTTGTCTCTGTCTCTCTCTCCTGCCTCCCATCTCTGTCACTCTGCCTATGGTAACTAAGAGTATCTAAAACGTTATCTATAGAAGTGAAATTGCCACTTTGAGATGCAATGATGGTTTACAGCCCTTGTCTCTACTGTTTGTTGAACTCGTTACTTAGTGTAGGGATAATGAGTATAAAGTAAACTGAAAATAAATCTTTGTAAAAATTAAGATTGGGACTAGGAGAGGGAGGAGGAAGAAGTGGGAGCGTGGGTGGGAAGGATCACTATGCTCCTAAATCTGTATATATGAAATACATGAAATTTGTATACCTTACATAAAATTAAACTCGTTGCTGGAGGTCAGCCTTACCCTGATACTCAAGCCAGACAAGAACACAACAAGAAACGATAGGTGAAAATCTCTGATGAACATAGCTGAAAAATTTTAACATACTGCCAAATCAAAACTGACAGCAATCAAAAAGATCCATCATGGTCAAGTGGTCATAGTTCAAGGATGCCTATATGTGGATGCCAGGGCCACAGGTGGTGGCCCAGCCCACTGAACCCAGCGCCGGCCCCTATTTATCGTTCTTTAAAAAAGATTTATGTATTGGAAAGACAGCGTTACAGAGAGCGACGCTTGGAAAGGATGTCCCCTACAGATAGTGACCAGGCCAAGACAGGGCTGGCCGGGCCACCACCTGTGCTTGGCGAGCCCGGGGCCCTCCTCCCTCCCCGCGGGCTGGGCGGAGCTGCCGCCCAGGTCCGCCCCTGCTGGCCCCGCGTCCACCACACTAGTAGCGCAGCTGGCCGCGACACCAAGAACGGAGCTGCAGCGATGGCGATGATGGCAGGCAACGCGGCCTGCTTCCAGAGGGGCAGTCTGTTCTGGTTCGCGGTCCTCACGCTCTCCTTTGGCTACTGCACGGTAGGGGTCTCGGAGTTGGGACAACAGCCTGCAGCCAGCGCTCTGTCATCCAGGCGTCCGCCTCCACTTGGAGGATGGCCGCGCAGGCACAGTTGCTGCTTGGATCCTCCCAGTAGAAAGGAGAGGAGAACACGGAAGGTGGCACAGGCGCAGTCCACTGCCAAGGCTTTTGGCAGGTGTTCCAAGCCCTGCGAAAACAGTTGGCCTGGCTTTCCTCACGTGGGGGCGGGCACGACACCGCACCAGACCACTGAGAGCCATGGTGCTTGCGAACACGAAGGCCGGAAGGGTTGCTACCGCCTACTTCCCTACGGCCAGCCATTGCCCTCGCTGGTCACGGGGCTGGGGCTGGGATACTTTGCGGTGAGGGGCGGGGCGCGAGCGCGGGCACTTGTGTTTTGGCCCTCCGGGCTGTCATAGCGCGAGGGGCGCCGTGGGAACGGCGTCGGTACGCATGCGCGCCTGGCGGTTGCCTAGGTTACGAAGCCAGCGGGCGCTAAGCCGGGTTTTAGAAGGTTTAGAGTGTTTGAAGCAGGGGGAGTTGCTTGGAAAACAGCGGATAAAGCCAAGGGATGGCTAGGATTTCACTGGTGAGCAAGAACCGGTGTGACAGCAGGAGGACAGCTCTACTGCGGGGAGGAGTGACTTTCGTCTCACTTCCAGGATAACGAACGGGAAAGACGCCCGGAAACAGGTTGGGGTAAACCGGTATCATGTAGGAGGAAGGCGAAGCTAGTTTGGATCTTTCCCGGGAGATCCTGGAACCTGGACGGGTGTCATTTCCACAGCGGCGTCGCTCTGACCACCTCCGCCCTCCTTTCGCCGTGTGCAGGATGGAGGCGTGGGACTCTAGTTTTCCCGAGTGCCCTTTCTGTTCCAGGATCCCGCGACCCTGTTCGAACACACAAGCTGGGAAACTGAAGGTTCGAGTTGGGATTTAGTGGAACTGGCAGATGCCAGCCCCTCTCCACCGCGTGGTTAGGAGGCCGCAGTGATATGTTGTACTTTATTGGAATATTGACTTTAAACAGCATCCTGGGAGAAGTAGTGTTGCCTTTGGTGCAGATCTAAGTGGAGCACTAAACTTTGGAGGGGTTGACAGTGATTCACAGAAAGGCTTGTAACAGAGCCTGAGGAGGAGTTGGTAAGGTCACCACAAAAACCTTACATGAACGAGGAGTTGCTGTTAAACCTTCGCGAGTCTGATTTTCCGAGTGTGTCTGCGTGGTGTGCAAGAGTGGAAGAGCATGATTCTAACTGCGAGATTGAGCCCAAGCCACCGTTTGCAGGACAGAAGCTGGCCAAAGCACGCAGACTCTTACAAGTCTAGGAAATAATGTTTGGGGTGGAATTCATGAAAAATCGGATCCATTCCGGCTGAAAAGCCCATGAGAGTATTTCAGGCATGGAAAGCCAAGACACTCTGGCAAAAAAAAAAAAAAAAAAAAAAAAAAAAAAAAAAAATACAACAACAACAACAAACAAAACCTAAATGAAAGATTTCTGTGAGTGAGATCCCAGTGGAAAGAACAGGTCTTCAAAGAAGGAGGTACCTTTCTCTGAAGGGAGGAGAGAACTTCCACTTTGGCTATGACCTTGTCTAAATAAGATAAGAGTCAGTGAACTCAAAAGACTTCCATAGCCTTGGCAACTCATGTCTGGAGCATAGAGAGATTACTGATGCCATAAACAGGAGTGTCACTTTGTAAAGTCAACAACAGGAGTCACTGTGCACTTACTCCTCATGTAGGATCTCTGTCCTTAATGTGCTGTACATTGAGATTTAATGCTATAACAAGTACTCAAACAGTATTTTTCACTTTGTTTCTATGGGGGTGCAAACTGTTGGATTCTTTACTTAATGTATACTAAACTGATCTTCTGTATATAAAGAAAATTGAAAATGAACCTTGATAAGAATGGAAGGGGAGAGGGATCAGGAAAGGGAAGGGTTGCGGGTGGGATGGAAGTCATTGCGGGGGGGGGGGGAGAAGCCAATGTAATCCATAAGCTGTACTTCAGAAATCTATATTCATTAAATAAAAGTTAAAAGAAAAAGAAAAATAGGATCCATTCCACGCGTCCATGGAGCCTGATCATCACCTCGTTTCTTCTGCGTAAGCTTCCATTGGAGCTACTTTTTACAAATAGAGGATGGAGATTCAGGTGCCCTCCTTCAGACCCTCTTTCGCCGGTAGTTAGTTTGGTAGAATCGGTGTTCTTTCCTACCTGCCAGTCTTCAGGTGCCCTAATGGTTTCTCTGTGCCTCTGGTTCTCTTTCAGTGGGCTGTTCTCTGGCCACACAGCATCCCTTATGAGAGCCTTGGGCTCCTGAGCTCGTTCACTCAGTCTCTGGTGGACCATCATCACACCCTCCTGCACAACAGGTAAGGAGAGCTGCAGAAATGACACGCTGGTCTCACTGGAGACCTTGAAGGCCTGCAGTTGCCTTTAGGTATTGAAGAGTGGCGCTAGTTCATGTCAGGCAATCTTTCCAGATATCTGTTAGATTTTATCATCAGACAGTCACCCCCTTAAACTAGACTGTTCCCTGCTGCCACTCTAACTGCAGGTGAAACTTCAAGCAGATGCATAGGTAATCCCAGTCACTCTGAGATGTCAGGAAGTCCAGTTGGTAAAGCCATAACCCATAAGCTTTGTTCTAAATCAGATCATCTAGTCTCATCGAGAAGGGGCTGAGGAGCCTGGCTTGGGGAAGAGGGTGCAGTTGGTGCCTTCTCTCTCGTTCTGCTTTTTTCCCTTGTTCCCCAGCAACAGCTGCTTTTGGACCCCTTGGAATGGTGGGAATAGTTAGGGGAAGGTGGGTGTAGTCTTCAGTGGGTGCTGCCTGGGGACCAGGCGTCTGGGAGCTGGGTATGTTGCAGACACAGTGCTGACTGTTTGTCTCTGGGAGGTCCTCAGAGGAATCCTCCTGTGCAGTTCTCTATGGCTGCTGCACGTGCCTCCTCCAGCCTGCCTCTTGCAGTTCCATCCTTGGCATTTGTGTTTAGGGGAAATCATCCTCTTAGTGAGGTTACCTTTGTGTTGGGCCTCCAGGTCAGATTACCTTTTAACCCTCCCCACCCCCCATATCAAGTGCCCTGCTGCAAGACCTGCAAGGCTCACAGTAAGCAGCCTCCAGTTCTCCCCGTAGGACCTTCTGCAAGTGGGGTCCTCAGGGTATCCCTGTTCCTTTGCTCTCCCTCCGTGCAGGCTGAACCCATCTCTATGCTTTGGAGTGACACAGTCGCCCTTTGCCAGAGTGCAAGGGGATTTCCAGGTGGCTTTGTTGAAACTGTTCTCTGGGCTTGAGACTGTGGTAGGAAAGCCCAAGTGTTCTGAGACTCCTTCCCAGTGGCCTCTTGGGCCTCCCTGAGGTCTTAGCCGAGGATGTTTGGCCCAGCCCCACAGCTTGACAGCTCTTGTGACTGGCATTTGGAGCCTCTAATGAAAACCAAAAGACTGTGTTGTGTTGTACACTTCTTTGAAGGGAGAAGGAGAACAAGCCCAGGGAGGTTGCGTCTCTCTTACTGTGTTCCTAAAACCAGTCCTTTAAGGATCTAACGTGTTAGAATGTGCCATAGCTCACTATCAATCAGAATTAATACTCCTTTTGATTTGTGAGATCAATGAAAGAGTAAATAAATTTGAATGCATGAATACATGAAGACATGGTATAACTTTGGAGCTTCCCAAATCCTACTGCCCAGGAATAACTACTTGTAATATTTTGTTGAGTTCCCTTTTGTTTTAATCCATACCTGGTAATTTTTAATTCAGTCATCATCCTGTAGGAAAGAGTACTTTGTGCTGTATGTAGATACAGAAATGACCTTGGAGGTGGCAGGAAAGTAACATTTACTAAGCACCTTCCATGTGCCAGTCCCTAAACAGGAGCTCACGGACACAATCAGGCTATAAAATAATCTCTTAAATCCCATGTTTTAAAAATACATACCTTTCTGAATTTCTTTTAACCAGAGATAAGATTGGACTATATGTTTGACTTTATATCTGCTATCATCAATTAATGACTATGCCAGTGTTTTGTTTTGCTTTGTTTTGTATTTCATTTTAAAGATTTATTGTATTTATTTGAAAGAGTTGCACAGAGAGAGAAGCAGACACACACACACACAGAGAGAAGGGTTTTCCATCCTCTGGTTCACTCCCCAGTTGGCTGCAATGGCCAGTACTGCACTGATCCAAAAAAGAACCAGGAGCTTCTTCCGTGTCTCCCATGTGGGTACAGGCCCAAGCACTTGGGCCATCTTCTACTGCTTTCGCAGGCCATAGCAGAGACCTGTATGGGAAGTGGAGCAGCAGGGACACAGCACTGGCCCCGCCATGGTGTTTGTTTTTGTTTTTTCCACCGTGCCATGTTTTTAAAATAACCTTGAAGGCAGGCACTTGGCCTTGCAGTTAAGATGCTACTTGAGGGATGACACTGTGGTGTAGCAGGTAAAGCCTTCGAGACTTGCAATGCCAGCATCTCATATGGGTGCTGGTTGGAGTCCTGGCTCCTCCACTTCCGATCCAGCTCCCTGCTAATGGTTTGGGAAAGCAGAGGAAGATGGCCCAAGTCCTTGGGCCCCTGCAGCTGTGTGGCAGACATGGAGGAAGCTCCTGGCTCCTGGCTTCGGGTTGGTGTAGCTCCGGCCATTGTGAACATAGAGAGTAAACCAGCAGATGAGGACTTTCTCTCTCTCTCTCTCTCTCTCTCTCTCTCTCTCTCTCTCTCTCTCTCTGCCTCTCCTCTCTCTGTATAACTCTGATTTTGAAATAAATAAATAAGAATCTTAAAAAAAATAAAAGAAACTCATGCCTTTGTCATGTTCCGGCTGGCTGTTTTTTAGCCTTTCTGCATCAGTTTCCTTCCCCATCAAGGGAGATTAGCCTATTCCTTGTAAGACCTTTAAGAGGATTAAATGAACTACTCCACTGAATGCCCCAGCATAGGGCCAAGCAAAGAAATGTGAGCTTCCCTTCTCCCCCTGTAATGTGTTAGGGAAAACGCTTTTGATTAGGCCTGAGTGTTTGCCCACTTTTCATGTGGTGAAGTTTAATTAAATATTGAAGATATTTAACACTCTGCGTAGGCATCATTTTAGTCAATGAACACCTGTTAGCTATCTGAAAAGGGCTCTAGAGGGCCCTAAATATCAGTAACTTACCAACTATTTGGGGTAATTTACTAACTATTTGCTTGTTCTTGGGGAGGGAGCCAGCTGGGGCCTTGGGGAGGAACCAGGAGGGTTGGGTGATACAGGGAGGCAGCTGGGGGCTCAGGAAAGCCGCTCACTTGCCAGCCGATGGAATGGACATGGTGCTGCAGAAGAGAGAACCAACCCCCTGGAAGGAAGATCCCATCTCCGGGTTTTCCGTCACAAGCTATCCAGATGGGCTGGATTGGTGACAATTCCAACGCCCACCCCGCCCACCAGGACAAGCCCTGGGTCCCAGCTCCACCTGGATCCCCCTTCTCACCCTGGGGGCCCTCTCTGCCATCCTGTCCATCTCGACCAGGAAGGCTGTCTTCCACTGGGCCACACATGACGTGGGTGCAGACGTTGCTCACTGTCCTCTGGGAGTAGGTCCTCATCTCTTCTTCCAGGCATCCCCGGGGCTGGGCACGCAGGAACAGTGAGGTCAGGAGGAGGAGCAGCATGGCCTGGGGAGAAGAACAGAGAGGAAAGGACATGATTTCGGCTCTAGGACACGGTATAGGGCATGGCCCAGCTCCTGAAGGTCAGAAGCAGCCACTCCTTACCCCTGCCCCTTCCTGCTATGGAGCTCAAAGCAGCCAGATGCTCAAAGTGATTTGGAGACAAGATGGGCACACGGTCCAGCCTCGGAGAGCACTGGGACTCTCACATGGGTTGACCACAATGTCCTCGTTCTCACGTCCCCCACGCCATTCTGCTTTTTCTTGGGCACTGCCATTGAAACAGCGGCCAGCATGGAGGGTCCTCACTGAGGCTGTGTGTTCCATCCCCAAGGACCCAGTGAGTGCTCCCTCTGGGCAGGACTTTTGCCTTCTTGGACTCCTTCACCTTCTCTGTAACAGGAGGTGGTTGGCTCAGCTCAGACAGGCAACCTTCTACTCCCTCACTGACTTGTCGCCTTGAGTGGGTTAGCAATGGCAACTCACAGTGTTGTTGGAAAATGAATGGGGGAGGGGGGTGGGGTGGGAGGGAAGGGCACTGTGGCATAGCGGGTAAAGTCTCCGGCTACAGTGCTGACATCTCATATGGCAGCTGGTTCAAGTCTCAGATACTCCACTTCTGATCCAGCTCTCTGCTGTGGTCTGGAAAAGCAGTGGAAGATGGCCCAAGTCCATGGGCCCCTGCACCCATGCAGGAGGCCCAGAAGAAGCTCCTGACTTCGGGTCGTCACAGCTCTGGCTGTTGCGTCCATCTGGGAAGTGAACCAGCAGATGAAAAACCTCTCTCTTTGTCTCGGCCTCTACCTCTCTGGAACTCTGCCTTTCAATTAAGGAAGGAAGGAGGGAGGGAGGGAGGGAGAGAGGAAGGAAGGATGGAAGATGAACCAGGGTTCTCAATGCCTAGTGACGTCTGACTGAGCTCAGTCTGCAAGTGCAGCAGCATATGCCAGGCGATTTGCCAGTTCTGAACCAGAGGTGGCCCCCAAGCAGAAGAAAGCCCCCGAGGGAACCCAGGGCACGTTTTCACCCAAGTTTCACCCACCAAGTTAGCAGCTGCAGAGACTCAGCCCCTCAGCTCTTCCCAGTGTACCTGAGAGGGCTGGAAGAGGGGACTTATGAGGGAAGGTGATACACCAGGTGGCCCTGGCCAGGGGAAAGGGCCTGTGGGACGTATGAGCAACTACCCAACAGGACATCCAGTTACCACCTGACAGGAGATGGTAACAGAGCACGGGGTAAGCGCAGGACCCGGGCCACTCTCTGCATCTGGGTGTCTTCCTGCCAAAGAGAGAAACCGTGAAGTAATGAGGGTGGAAGTGGGAGTCTCAGAGGCTGGACACAGAGCCAAAGGGAGCCCTGCAAAGACAAAAGGGTCAGCAGGCCAGCTCGGTCAATGTCAGGAGAGGGGCTACCTGGCCAGAGGGCCCCTCTCCAACAGCTGATAATGCGCCGTGTAGGCGAACCCTGTAACTCACAAGCATCTTGCGCTGTTGAATTTGCCACCTCCTCAGGTGCCCCACAAGCCTCTAGAAACACTAAGCTGAGCTCACAGGCTTGCACTCGTCCTGGTAGAGCCTTCCTGATCACCCAGGGGCCGACCCAGGCCAGAACGAGGGCAATGTCCCCTGTCCCACAGCTGCGTCAACTCTGGGACCCTGAGACTGATTTGGGGGAAGAATGAAAGCAATAGACATTTTCACACCAGCTCAAGACGGCTCAGAAATGCCATCACCCATTGCTGAAGGAAGGATCCAGACACAGGCAGGCTCAGAGGTCTCAGACCTGAGATTCAGATGGACAAGGCAGCCACAGCCCCTCAACCCATGCAGGGTTCACTTTAAGCTAAGCCTCCAGATAAGATTTTATAGGAAAAAAAGGACTCCTCTGGACACATGGTTGGAAAGCCAGAATCCTAATTCATTAAGAATCATTTTAAGTCAAGTCTAGAGGCCAAGAGAGAAGCATCGGGATGGGTGTCGAACCCAAGCCTGTGAATGCCGGATCTGTTTCTCCTCCACTTCTCTTTCTGAAGAAACCAGGAGCAGACAAGGAGCCAAGAGAGAAGGTGGAATTGCACTGCCCACCTGAGGCTTCCAGGCAAGAGCATCTAAGAGAGGGTGTCCCATCCTACTCACCCACCGCACCCCCGTTCAGCAAGCCAGTGCCCTTCCGGTTCCAGGCAGCTTAGTGGAGGGCAGACGGGCACCTCCCCACCCCGTGTGCCCCCACCTCCCAAACCCAACTACAAGACCAGAAGAGCTGCAGACCCTCCTCCCTTCAACTCCAGCATGGTACACTGTCCAGATGGCCACAGGATATTCATAGGCCACAGGGAAAAGAAAACGAGACACTCACAGGCTACTTCCTCTGGGGTCCCAGGAGCTCCAGACAAACTGGTCCTGGCTTGGCAGGTGCGCACTCTTTATGCCTGTCCTGTAAGCTGAGCTGCCAGGCCCTGGTCTTCTGAGAACTCCCTTCAAGAAGTAGAGAAGTTTTCTTCCTTGTTGACTCACTCCCTCTTACCCCCAACTGTGGGGAGCAAACCAGACTAGACTGTTACTGGAATTAAGACTTATTCTATGCATCTGCTCTCCCACAATATGGCGCTGGGAGAGAAGTAAACAGCTTCCGCACAGCTGCCTCCAGTTCAACTAATAAACTGTAGGACTTGCTCCTGATTGGAGGAGAGCAGCGTACTCGGCGTGTGGGCAGCCGAGTTAGGATTGGCGGAGGAGGACTATAAAGGAGGAGAGAGACGGCATGCACCGGGAACATCTATGGGGAACATCTAAGGGAACCCGTGCAGCCCCCAGAGAGCCGGCCGGCGGTGTGCCGCTCCCCTGCGGAAGTGGGGAATGTGGCCAGGGGGAACTGCCCTTCCACGGAGGTGGAAGGGATAGTAGCCAACCCGGGAAGAACCAGCAGCAAACCCGGGGAGGGCCGAGCAGACGAAAGAACAGCGCAGGGTCCTGTGTCGTTCCTCCACGAAGAGGGGGAGCGACATAATGGTGCCGTGACTCGGATATGAAGCCTAGGCAGGGCTTAGTGTCGTTCCCCCACGAAGAGGGGGAGCGACATAATGGTGCCGTGACTCGGATAGGAAACCTAACTCGGATAGAAAACCTAGGACGGATTAGGAAACCTAGAACGGATAGCAAACTTAGGAGGGAAGAAACGGGAAGAACTGGGAAAATATTGGAGAGAGAAACTAGCAAACAGCCTAGGGAAAAGCCGGACGAAAAAGGGTGCCGGAAGAAGCTATTGAAAGCCTAGGCATAGACTCGGATACGGACTACGGGGGGAAGCTGGGAGAAATCTCTAAGGTCGAAAGCGAAAGTGAAAGCTAGAACAAACAGACTCGGACGCGGACTGTGGGGAGAGGCCAGGAGAAATGAGGGAGGAATATCGTTGGAGGAAAGTTTGGGGAAACATACCGGGTAGAGAAAAATGTTAGGGAAATTGAAGCCGTGGGGGGCAGGCCAAGGCGGACACGAAAGCCACTTTGGGATTCTCAAGTTAGCCCGGGAATAGGGGGCGAAAAGTTGAAACCAGAAGCTGAAACGTGAGCCTGGTTGGGATCCGTCTGATTAGCCCGGGGAGCAAAGGACGGGAAGCCAAACCGTGGGGCGGAGACGTACGCTGGGTTGAATTCGCCAGGCTAGCCCGGGGAACTTAGATTGAATGCTAGTGGCGGACACGTAAGCTACGCTGTGTGACTCGCGGAAGCCGCCGCGTGCAGAGAGAGCACGGGGCGTGAATAGATAGGGAACGCTGGCGCGAGGCCGTGGTGCGGGCGCGAAGTGCGTGGAGACCGCGGAGCGTGCGCGCAGAGCCGGGAACCCGCCGGCGGGGCGAGGTGCCGGGAAGCCGCGTGGAGCCGTGAAGCTGCCGGCAGGGCGAGGCGCCGGGAAGCTGCGGGGATAAGAGAAACAGAAGTTTAGAAGTAAGATGAGGAAAATAGGAATGCTGGAAGATAGAAGTAAAATGGGAGAAATAGGAATGCCCGGAGATAGAGAAATAGAGAAATAGAAAGGCCTCCCCTCAACATGGCAATTAGAAGGCTTGGATTCGGTCTGCCCGATTAGTGAGGCGATGAGCACCTGGGCGGCTAGCAGCTTATGCGCCGCAGGTCACCGAAGACAGGCACGAATTAACATCAGTAAGGCTTCCCCACAATACCGCAATTAGAAGGCTTGGATTCGGTCTGCCTGATTAAGGCGGTAAGCGCCAGCAAGCAGCTCGACCAGAGTATGAGCTGCAGGTCACCGAAGATAGGCACGAACCAACACTAATAAGTCTCCCCCACAATACGGCAATGAGAAGGCTTGGATTCGGTTTACCTGATAGGTTTTGTAAGCACCTGCAGGCAGTTCTAGCAGAGCAGAGCATGCGCTGCAGGGCACCGAACACAGGCACGCATCAGCGCTTAAAAACCTCCTCACAACATGGCGAAGAGAGGACCCGGATTCGGTTTGCCTGATAGGACTTGTAAGAGCCTGTGGCAACTCTAGCAAGTAGAGCAGAGTGTGTGCCGCGGGACACCGAAGACAGGTGCGTATCAACGCCAAAAATAAAAAGAAAGGGGGATCTGTGGGGAGCAAACCGGACTAGACTGTTACTGGAATTAAGACTTATTCTATGCATCTGCTCTCCCACAATATGGCGCTGGGAGAGAAGTAAACAGCTTCCGCACAGCTGCCTCCAGTTCAACTAATAAACTGTAGGACTTGCTCCTGATTGGAGGAGAGCAGCGTACTCGGCGTGTGGGCAGCCGAGTTAGGATTGGCGGAGGAGGACTATAAAGGAGGAGAGAGACGGCATGCACCGGGAACATCTATGGGGAACATCTAAGGGAACCCGTGCAGCCCCCAGAGAGCCGGCCGGCGGTGTGCCGCTCCCCTGCGGAAGTGGGGAATGTGGCCAGGGGGAACTGCCCTTCCACGGAGGTGGAAGGGATAGTAGCCAACCCGGGAAGAACCAGCAGCAAACCCGGGGAGGGCCGAGCAGACGAAAGAACAGCGCAGGGTCCTGTGTCGTTCCTCCACGAAGAGGGGGAGCGACATAATGGTGCCGTGACTCGGATATGAAGCCTAGGCAGGGCTTAGTGTCGTTCCCCCACGAAGAGGGGGAGCGACACCCAACTGTGTGCTAAAACCCTGATGCTGAGAAACAGAACACTTCCCACATCATCACGTTAGGGTGATTCCCATCTGCACCCCACTGAGGCCCTGGGAGCCCAAAACAACCCCCTCAGTGTCTGTATTTTAGAGATGTCCATGAATCTGAGGTCCAGACATTACTGAGTTGCACAACGACCTAGAGTGACTTCAAAAAGAAACTCACATCTGCAGATCTCAAGAGCCAGGACCTGCCTTGTGCAATTTCCTTCTCCATCTCAACAGCCCGGATTGTGAAAGAGCTGCTTGGCATATCCGGGCAGGGGTGAGGCAGGTGCAGGAGCTGCAGAAGCAGCAGCCTTGGGCGGGAGTGGGAGGGAGTGACTCGTGGAGCTGCCACCTGTCCCTCTTTGGCAACCTGCTCCAGGCCTCAGAGAGCCCCCGTTTTCCTCTTGTGAGAGTGACTTCACAAGCAGGCCTTGACCTTGCCTTTGTTCAGACTTGTATTTTCCACTTCCTCCCCTGGTGTCTGCCTTGTGCGTTGAGATAAATTAGGACCCCTGAGCTGTGAACACTCTTGTCACAGGCCCGCATGAGGACCACATGAGGGAGCTATTAACTTACAGTGCTTGGGGGGTAGTGGTTCACCCTCTGCCACTGCTGTCATCTTTGCTCCTGTCTCAAGTCTTGTGACTTGATCTTTTGCATCAGTTTTGCCTAATTTTGCATGCAAGCAGACCTATTTCTCCAATATCCTCCCTTGACCACCCACAGGTGCTGCTCACTTGCTCCTGGCTTTGGATACTCCTGGTAGCATCTCCTTGCATAATGTTAAATCTACAATGTCACATTTCCCAGACTGGCAAAGAAAGGTGGTTTTAAAAAATATTTATTCTCTTTTTTTGAAAGGCAGAGTTACAACAGTGGCAGAGACAGAGGAAAATCTTCCATCCACTGGCTCATTCCCCAAATGGCAGCAATGACCGGTGCTGGGCCAGGCTGAAGCCAAGAGCCAGGAGCTTCTTCCAGGTCTCCCACAGGATGCAGGGGCCCTCCTCTGCTGTTTTCTCAGGCATATTAGGAGGGAGCGGGATCAGAAGTGGAGCAGCTGGGACTCAAACCCAGGGTCCACTCTGGCACACGGCTCAGGTGGGGTGGCCTTGAGGATGGGTGGCCGTGGCCAAGTCTTCTCAGGAACCACTTTCCACTGGAGGACCAGGAGCTGAGCCCTGAGGTGGCCCCACAGGCGTCCATGCCCGATGCTTTGATGGGGCTCAGTGTGACTTTGGGACATTGTAGGGAGGGCATGCAAAGAGGAAGATGTGCCCCCCACCCCCACCCAGACTCTCCTGTGGGTCTGGATCACACAGTCTGTGTTGAGGAAAGCATCAGCATGTCTGTGGCAGCTGTGAATCCACTGTGGTGGCGATTGGACAACCAGGCTCACCAAGCTAAGAGGGACCTCGGTGGAGATGGAGCACTTAAAAATACCTTCGAAATGTCCTCTAGGAGTTGATTTTGACCACATCTCACCTGAGTCAATGAATAATGCATTTCTAAGGTACACTATGTCCACCTGAAAATTCTGCAGTACAACCACCGGCCAGCAGAGGTCGCAGAGGAACATGCAAAGACCTTAAAGGGGAGGCACAGAGCTGAGCAGGGACTGCCCCAACCCCTTAGCAGGCTCCCCATTGCAGCTGCCCGGACACACGTCACCCTGCTGTTCCTGATTCTGGCTCCCTGCTGGAAGTATTGCACTGTGCCGCACTGCACAGTGGGCCCCTTGGAGCCTCCACACACCAGACAGAGTGAAGGTCTGTAGTAGCCAGACACAAAGTCCCAGTTCCCACCAGAAACAATTCTTGGGCTTTTCTCTGCACAGTTTCAGATGCAAGGTGCTAGGGCCAGAGACTCAGTGCCTGCTGCCTCAGGTTGTCACTGGGTGGTGCCTGACAACTCAAGTGACCAGGACAGGACCTGACACACTTGCACACTTCCGGTCCCCAGTCCTGCTTTGAAAGAGGTCGCAGGAAATGACTGGCTGGCTTTCCAGGGTTCTGTGCATAAGGAGCAACTGTGTATTGAGAAGGCCCCAAACTACAGGACAAATATGGCCGCATGCCCACCCCTCTAGCTTGGAGTGGACACTTCTCATCAAGTCCTAGAGCAGCTCCCCTGCCCCTCCATATATCAGACAAAAGGGGTCCATTTGCCTGGGGAGTCAACAAATGATCGGTCTCCCACGGCAGTTCAAAGGAGAGCTTTATTGTGCCAAGGAGACGGGGAAAGTACAGCTCCCTAAAACTACTGCCTCTGTGAGAAGCCATTTTTGAGGGATTGTAGAGTGAGGGCGTGGCTGGGATAGAGGAAAAAGAGAAGCAAGAGGGCCCTACCTGCTCAAGCAACCCACAGCAGCACGCATCGTGTGTTCAAAACCCAACTCCTGCTGGGCTCTTGCAGCTCTCCTTGCTGTGAGGCCCAATCCCTGGGGTGCAGCATTGCAGGATCACCCTTCTTGGAATATTCTTGGGAAAACAAGAAAGAGAATAAATTGTTAGATGCTGTGCCCCTGCCCATGCCCCTGCCTGTTGTCTAAATCCTACTGTCTGAGTTACAGAATTTTTTTAAAGATGTATTTATTTGAAAGGCAGAATGACAGAGAGACAGACAGGCAGACAGAAGTCTTCCAACCACTG
Organism: Oryctolagus cuniculus; assembly: GCF_964237555.1. NCBI lineage: Eukaryota > Metazoa > Chordata > Mammalia > Lagomorpha > Leporidae > Oryctolagus > Oryctolagus cuniculus. Next base: position 70,966,428 of record NC_091446.1, on the reverse strand, counting down.
GTTCACTCCCCCAAAAGGCCGCAATGGCTGGACCTGTACCAGGATGAGGTGCTTCTTCCGCGTCTCACACATAGGTGTAGGGGCCCAAGGACTTGGACCATCTTCCACCACACTCCCAGGTGCATTAGCTGGGAGCTAGATCAGAAGTGGAACAGCCGAGACTTGAACTGGCAACCATATGGGGTAGTAGCTTTACCCGCTACACCACAGCACCAGCCTCTGGAGACATGTCGCTTTTTTTTCATATTTATTTATTTATTTGAAAGTCAGAGTTTCACAGAGAGGAAAGTCAGAGAGAGAGAGAGAGAGAGAGAGAGAGGACTTCCATCTGGTGGTTCACTCCTCAGTTGGCTGCAACGGCTGGAACTGTGCAGATCTAAAGCTGGGAGCAAGGAGTTTCTTCTGTGTCTCCCATATAGGTGCAGGGGCCCAAGGACAAGGGCCATCTTCTGCTTTCCCAGGCCGTAGCAGAGAGCTGGATCGGAAGTGGAGCAGCCAGGTTTTAAACCGGTGCCCACATGAGATGCCGGCATCAGGCCAGAGTGTTAACCCGTTTCGCCACAGCGCCAGCCCGGGGAGAGCTGTTTTTTCACATTTCCCTACTGGGAGGCAGCCACATACACTGCTCAAAACGAGGGACCGCACTCATGGTGAAATTTAAAGGAGTCCATGCAACCTGGGTCTTTCTGCAAACCTTTCTTCCAAGGGACAAATAGCTGGCAATTAAACACCAAGATTAGAAGATGTGAGTCTAAAACTTGAAAATAACACATTTTACATACACAAATACTCTACGAATGAAAGCCCTGATGGTACTTCAGATGATTTATAGCAGTAAATTAAAATCCCTAGATGAAATGAACTTAGTATTAGAAATCATAATCTCAAAAGTTACTCAAGGAGAAATGATAGTTTCTAATCAATGATAATGAGATCAGGAGGCAAAATCTCCCTATAATGAATCTATCAGAGCCGTCATTGTAAAATCCAAACGTTTAATGAAGGGCTAAGTGTAGTGTTGTACAAAATTATAGAAAATAGTAAGAAAGGTAGCATAACTAACTCCTATAATCCTAGTTTAACATGACACAACCCCCTACAATAACTACCAGTACAAAATGTCCTTCAAGAATATAAATGCCAACATGATAGAAAATACGTCCACAACCCTAACCAGCCACGCACACAAAGGATGTACACTATGAGCTAGTTCCTTTCTTTCAGGAACCTTCGACTCCCAGGTACACAATTGTAGTATCACAGGCATCTGCTGACTCAAAAGCCCAATGCCATTTCCTGCAGCCACATTTCTAGTCCCAGAAGTTGGCACCGGTGTGTTCCTCTTTCAAAATGTCCTGGATTTCAGAACTGGGCATCTCGGGCACCTTCTTGCTGCGTATCTTGCTCGTGAGGTTCTGTTGGAGAACTGAGTACCCGCAGAGCTGTGCTCAACACCTGCAAGAACGTGAGCTCTCCATCACCTTGACGATCTCCAGGCTGCTGCTGGGACAGAGGAAAAGGCACCCTGTTCTCTGCGCTGTTGTGATTCTGCTGCATTGGAAACTGGTCCTGGGAGGGCAGCTCCTGCCAGTAATCCGGAGGCTGCTGGGGCTGCTGAGGGTGCGTTCCCCAGCCATTCTGCTGCCACTCTTCACATGGTGGGTAACGAAAAGAGCTCTTCTGCTCCTGCAGCTGTTGCATCGCTCCCTGAGCACTGGGAACACCGGGTAGCAGGGAAGGCCAATCAGGCTGCATGACCCTCATCTCTGACCTGGACCTCCCAAAATACGGTGCGGATGAAAAAGGATGACTAAACCTTGCTCCTGGAACGCCACGGGGAAAAGATCCACCTCCTACGTTCCCTTGATTCTCCAGAGCATAGCTCGGTGCCTCTTGAGCACCTCGAACCCCAGAATCCCAGGAGCCGTAGAGCGGGCTGGGAACCTCCCATGTGGGTGGAGTGGAGCAGACAGCTCCGCCCAGCACAGATGCCTGGGCAGCGTTGGGAAACCACTCCTGGGAATTCTGCAGGCTTACACCTGGGGGACCTTGGACAGGGAGTGCATATGGCATCCTGGCTTCAAGCACTTTGCGTCTCTTCTTGGCTGGTAGTCTGGCTCTTTTATTTTGGAACCAGTTCTAAAAAAGAAATGAAACAGAAATTACTTTCGAGTCTATATATTCGCCAATGTAGGAGAATTTTGTAGTTCATCTTAGGATCAGCGTCATCACTGATTTGCTTCGTGACCTTGAGTAAGACATGAAAAATGCAAGCACGCTTTCCAGGGGCTTCCTGTGTTATTATATTTATAATACGAGAATGCATTTATAGTAAATATGATATGTAAATGTATATATAAATATACATTTATGATAATTAAAATCATGTAATCGTGCACAATTCCAGATTCCCATCTGCCTTCAAAGGAGGCACGGGCCCTTATGTATGAGCAAATCCCTACTTTTCCAAATCTTCTACCAACCTATTTGCACCCTCTGCATTTAGACGTGAAGCAGCTGTTCTCAAAATACATTCCCTTAGAAACTCATAACTGGTGCATAGGGAGATTACTGATGCCATAAACAGGAGTGTCAATTGGTAAAGTCAACAACAGGAGTCACTGTGCACTTACTCCTCATGTAGGATCTCGGTCCTTAACGTGCTGTACACTGAGGCTTAATGCTATAACGAGTACTCAAACAGTATATTTCACTTTGTGTTTCTATGGGGGTGCAAACGACTGAAATCTTTACTTAATGTACACTAAACTGATCTTCTGCAAAAAAAAAAAAAAAAAAAAAAAAAAAAAAGAAAGAAATTTTCAATTCCCAACTTGACTCTCACTGGGATTAAACATGACAATAGGTCTGATCTGATTTCATCATCATTTTAAAAAAATCATCTATTATTTTTCACTTTATGTTTCTGTGTGGGAGCAAACTGTTGAAATACTTACTTAAGGTATACTAAGCTGATCTTCTGTATATTAAGATAATCGAAAATGAATCTTGATGTGAATGGAAGGGGAGAGGGAGTGGGAAAGGGGAGGGTTGTTGGTGGGAGGGACGGTATGGGGGGGGGAAGCCATTGTAACCCATGAGTCGTACTTTGGAAATTTATATTCATTAAATAAAAGATAAAAAAAAATACATTCCTTTAGCTTGCTTATTTTACTCCAACTGCTTTTCCAGAATGAATTCCTAATTCAACATATTCTAAATCATATTCTAAATGTCATTTTCTTCAAAGGCCATACCCAAAACAAACAAGCATCTGCCATAACTTAGCAGTATTACTTCATACCTTACTCTAAGTGTTTTGTGGAACCTCTACTCTTTACTTTTCTCCTTTGTAAAATGAGAGTAATTGGGGTCAGCGCTGTGGTGTAGTAGGTAAAGCTGCCACCTGCATTCCATATGGGCACCAGTTCAAGTCCTGGCTGCTCCATTCCAATCCAGCTCTCTGCTATGGCCTGGGAAAGCAGTGGAAGATGGCCCAAGTGCTTGGGCCCCTGTACCCACATGAGAGACCCAGAAGAAGCTCCTGGATCCTGGCTTTGGATCAACATAGCTCCGGCTGTTGAGGCCAGGGGGGGAGTGAACCAGCAGATGGGAGACCTTGCTCTCTCTCTCTGCCTCTCCTTCTCTCTCTCTGCCTCTCCTTCTCTCTCTCTGTGTAAATCTGACTTTCAAATAAATAAATCTTTTTCAAAAATAACACATACTATACTTTAATATAGTCACATCCACAATGACATGAAGAAGAAATGAGACCAAATTTCAACGCTGTTTTATGTGATGAAATGCTGTTATACTTTTTCATAATTAGTTGATTTTTTATTATTGTCCACAAAGACATATTCATGTAAATATCTACGTAGTTTATGTACCTCGATTGTGTAAAACGAACAATGGAGTTTTTTGACCAGTTCCTCCTTGGTCGTATAGTCAGGATAAGGACTCTCTGCAAATGATTGATTCAGTATGTGCAGTTCCTCAGGTGTAAATTTATGGCGTGCTTTTCCTTTTCTTCTTCCATGTTGTGTTTCTATGTTGTCATGGCCATCTCCTGAAAAATACAGAGAGAGAAAACACAAGAATATTAGCAAGATCCAGAAAAACAAAAGACCTCTGTGAGAGAATAAAATTTTAGAAAGGTGATACCTTCCCTCTTACCTAGTCATAATAAAATGAATAATGGACTGTGGGCATATCTTTTGAAACTTATGGTGAGAAGATGATAGTATTTAGGTCATAAAGGTAACAGGAGTGAAGAAGGTTTTCTTTAGTGAAAATTGATATACTACAAAGACAGAGATGGTGGGAAAACACTCAGCCACACTAGTAATTGAGGTAATGTAAATAAACCAGCTGACGACAATCTGGTAAACAATAATTTAAATATATGGGGGCAAAGTGTCAAAGGACTAACACGGATTGACAAAGATAGGTCTGGTACCCCTATTGCTTGTTATCACTGCGTGGGCTTTTTTGCTCAATGCAATGAAGTCGAAAGTGGCCATACTCTCCACTGTGTCAATCAACTAAATGGCACTTGAAGATTTAACACCAAGTCTACAGGTCATTTTTCCTTCACCCGTGTCAGACATGCCAGCGGGAGGAAAGCACCGAGGGTCTAAACCTGTTGTCTGGTGTGTGCTCATCTCCCGGATGCTGGAAGGGGAGCAGACCTTACAGACAAACCAACGTTGGCACAGTTCTCTACTGCAGAGGCCACCAGAAGAACTGACACGAGGCAATCCTGTTTTTCTTAAATCAGAATTTAAGTGAAAAAACTTACAAGGACTGCAAACCAAATTCACAACCTTCATATGTCTGCTTCAAAGGGTATAACCTAGCTGCCGGGGGTTGGGCTGCAGTATGTTAAGTTACCCCTGAGGACATCAGCATCCCATATGAGCAATGATTTGAGTCCATCTGCTCTACCAGTCCAGCCCCCCGCTGAAGCCCCTGGGAAAGCAGTGGAAAACTGGCCAAGTGCTTGGGCCCCCACCACCCATGTGGGAGACCCAGATGGAGTTCCATGCTCCTGGCTTCTGCCTGGCCCAGCCCTGGCCATTGCAGCCATTTGGGGAGTGAACCAGAGGATGGCAGATCTCTGTGTGTGTCTCTCTCTGTCACTCTGTCTTTTAAATAAATCTTTTTAAAAAGGTCAATCTGAACATACTATAGACTACCTAAGGCAAAACCGGAGACACTTCATCACAGAAACTGTGACATTCAAAATATAGTGTGGACATCGCAAATGATCAGGTGTGGAGACAGAGAGGGAGAGAGGGAAAGAGAGGGCAGGGGAGAGAAGGAGAGATAAGGAGATGGGGAGAGAGGGAGAGAGAAAGAGGGAGGGGAGGAGAGGGAGAGAGGGAGAGAGAAGGGGGAGAGCGAGAGCAGAGCTGAGGAAAGGGTCAGAAAGTCAGCCACCAAACCTCCAAATACACAAACCCCGAAAGCCCGTTGCTGTTCTCCTCGACTCCCCTTCCTTCAGCTTTCTCTAGCCTCTGCTCCCAGAGCACACCTGCACACCAAGTAGCTACTAGAGCAGGACTGTGGGGGACAGCGCGACAGAGAGGTGCCAGTAAGAAGTGCTGGATTGGGCTGGCACTGTGGAGTAGCAGGTAAAGCTGCTGCCTGCAGTGCTGGCATCCCAAATGGACACTCGTTCTGATCCAGCTCTCTGCCACAGCCTGGGAAAGCAGATGATGGCCCAAGTCCTTGGGCCCCTGCACCCACATGGGATATCTGGAAGGAGCTCCTGGCTTCAGGTTGGCACAGCTCTGGTCATTGCAGACAACTGGGGAGTGAACCAGCAGATGGAAGGACCCTCTCCCTATTCTCTTTCTCTCCCTCTCTGTTTGTCTGCCTCTCTGTAATTCTGCCTTTCAAATAAATAAAATAAACCTTCAAATAAAATTTTAAGAAGTATCTTAAGCATTTGGCAGTGAAATGGAGCTATGTGGGTTTTTTTAAAAAACATTTATTTATTTGAAAGTCAGAGTTACACAGAGAGAGGAGAAGCAGAGAGAGAGAGAGGTCTTCCATCTGATGGTCACTCCCCAATTGGCTGCAATGCCTGAACTGTGCTGATCCCAAGCCAGGAGCCTGGAGCTTCTTCCTGGTCTCCCACGTGGGTGCAGGGGCCCAAGGACTTGGGCCATCTTCCACTGCTTTCCCAGGCCATAGCAGAGAGCTGGATTGGAAGTGGAGCAGCCAGTTCTCAAAATGGCACCCATATGGGATACCGATGCTTCAGGATAGAGCATTAACCCTCTGTGCCACAGCGCCAGCCCCCACAAAAATTTTTTAAAAGTATTATAGGGCCGGGGCCAAAGGCTCACTTGGCTAATCCTCCACCTGCAGAGCCGGCACCCCAGGTTCTAGTCCCGGTTGGGGCACCGGATTCTGTCCCCATTGCTCATCTTCCAGTCCAATTCTGCTGTGGCCCAGGAAGGCAGTGAGGATGTCCCAGGTGCTTGGGCCCTGCACCCACATGGGAGACCAGAAGGAAGCACCTGGCTCCTGGCTTCGGATTGGCACAGCGCGATGGCCGCAGCGCCCATTTTGGGGGTGAACCAAAGGAAAAGGAAGACCTTTCTCTCTGTTTCTCTCTCACTAACTCAGCCTGTCCAGGAAAAAAAAAATTATACATTCAGGACTGGTGTTGTTTCATGGCAAGTTAAGCCTCTGCCTCCAGTGCCAGCATGCCATATGGGTGCCAGCTCAAGTCCCAGTTGCTCCACTTCCCTTCCAGCTCCCCGCTTAGCCCTGGGAAAGCAGCAGAGGATGACCCAAGTGCTTGGGCCCCTGCACCATGTGGAAGGCCAGGAAGAAGCTCCTGGCTTCGGCCTGGCCCAACCCTGGCCGTTTGCTGCCATTTGGGGAGTGAACCAGTAGATGGAAGATCCCTCTCTCTATCTCTCTGTAACTGTGCCTTCCAAATAAATATAAATAAATGTTTTTAAACATACAGATTATATGAATAATTGGTGTAAAGCATTTTGTATAAACCCAAATTCAAACAGAGAACACACTGTTGGTTGGCACTCTTTCCTTCAGAACAGGCAAAGAGGGGATAAGAGCGCTTTCTGCTCCCAGCAAAACTTCCCTGGGGAGCATCTATCGCTGAGGTGCTCCAGGGTATCTGGTCCCTACCCCCAGCCCGGCCACTCACTAGAACTCCACAGGAAAAGTTCCCAGTATTTCTGACCAGCAATTTGTATACCTTTAACACACATTTTAAAAACACACTGGTTGTTTTGTTTGAAATCAAATTTGTTTGTTTAAATAAAATCTCAGCAGTAAAACTGGCAGCTGAGCCCACAATCTTCACCTGGGAGGCCCCTCCCTCCCCTGTGGTCCAGAGCAGCTTCTGGAAGGGCTTCACACCCTAAGGGCACCATTGTTCTGGGGCCTTGGATTTTGCCTCCAGGACAGAGTGAGGAGCTGAGAGGGCTCCCCCTCCACCATGGGCACTTTCCAAGGATTTTCTGAAGACCTCCTAGAGCTGGGAGGCCTCTGAAAGCTGATTGAGATGTCACACTCACAAGCTGCCAGACAGACTGGCGCTGACCCAGGACTTCTCTCACCCAGTGCTTGTTTAGAGAAAGAAGTCAGGGCCAGAACCCCAAGACTTCAGAACTCCAGCTTTTATTTTATTTTATTTTATTTTATTTTATTTTTTGACAAGCAGAGTTACTCAGTGAGAGAGAGACAGAGAGAAAGGTCTTCCGTCCATTGGTTCATTCCCCAAATGGCCATAACGACCGGCGCTGCCTGAAGAATCTAACTTGGCTCCAATAGAAGAAGTCCTCAGAGAAACGAATATCATGAAACACCTATTCTTGGTTTCAAAGTTTGTTTGCACCAAAACATTTCTGAATTCCACTATTCCACCGACACTGTGAAGTTCCCTGCTCCAGCATTACATGACCAGTGCTGTTTCCTCCCCCTACCCTTCCCATCTTTCCCCACACCTCCCACCCCTTCATTCTGAAGGGAACCCAAGACACTGTTCTACCTAAACTACTTCCAGGTACATCTTTAAAATGCAGAAAACTTTTTAAGGCAACCCCAAGTTGGGTTAATTTTTAAACACCTGAGCCTTTGGGAAATCCTACCCCTGCATTCAGCCATGCGGTAGCCAGAGACAATGACACCTGTGACACTAGTGGCCCCTGGACCACGAGCCTGCACTTCTGAAAGACGAAAGCTCAAAGCACCACAGAACACCAGGACAGCGAGAACCCGGCCTTGCCGAAAGCCGCACATGGAAACTCACCACTGGTAGCCATGTCTGGGAGCCCTCCTGAGACCGTCTTCTTGGGCAGTGAAGTGAGGGCTGCTGGGACAGCGTTCATTTAATATAAACCTGGGATGGCCACCCTAGGCACGCCTTAGACCCAGCCCTTCTCCAGCCCCTGCCACACCCTACACACAGCTCCCCCTAGGCACAACAGGATTTCCAAAATCTCCATTTGTATCTCCAGTCACTGAACACCCATGGGAACTAATTTTCTCATTTAGCCCTGGCCAAATGATAACTGATAACTGAGAGTTTGGAGGCTGCTGAGGCCAGAGACTCACAGCGAATGAGGACGTTAAAGAATATAAGACTGCAGGCATTGTGGCAAAGCTTGTTAAGCTGCCATGTAGGATGCCCCCAGCCCATAGCAGAGTGTGGGTTCCAGTCCCAGTTACTCTGCTCCCAATCTGGCTTCACACCAAAGTAGCCGGGGAACCAGCAGGTGATGGCTCAGGTGCATGGGCCCTATAGCCTACACTGGGAGACCTGGATGCATTTCTAGGTTCCTGGCTTCAGCCTGACCCAGCTTTGGCTGTTGTAGACATTTGGGGAGTGAACCAGCAAACAGAAGGTTTCTCTCTCTCTTGCTCTCTCTCACTCAGCCTCTCAGGTACACAAAAATAAATGGTTTTCAGAAGTCAGCATAAGGGGCCAGCATTAAGGTATAGTGGGTATGGCAGCATCCCACACGGGTGCTGGCTCATGTCCTGGCTGCTGCACTTCCCATACAGCTCCCTGCTAATGGCTTGGGAAAGCAATGGAAGATGGCCCAAGGGCTTGGGACACTGCCACCCACATGGGAGACTCAGAAGAAGCTCCAGGCTCCTGGCTTTGGCCTGGCCCAGCCTTGCCTGTTGCAGCCATCTGGGAAGAAGATTCTCTCTCTCTCTCTCTCTCTCTCTCTCTCTCTCTCTCTCTCTGTAGCTCTTTCAAATAAAAGAAATCTTAAAAAGTCAATATAAGTCTAACATCATACAGTAATTAAATCATTGAAATAATTCATTCAAAACAGCCAAAACCTCCATAGAATAGTTTGAGAACTGGACATCTGAAAGGAGACTAGGGCTGAGAGAAAACAAACTAAAATTAAGTTGGGGAGCCGATGCTGTGGCATAGTGGGGAGAGCTGCCGCCTGCCGTGCCGGCATCCCATATGGACACTGGTTCATGTCCAGGCTGCTCCACTTCTGACCCAGCTCTCTGCTACAGCCTGGGAAAGCAGTAGAGGATGGCCCAAGTGCTTGGGTCCCTGCACCGCATGGGAGGCCTGGAAGAAGCTCCTGGCTCCTGGCTTCAGATCAGTGCAGCTCCAGCCATTGCGGCCAGTTGGGGAGTGAACCAGAGGATGGAAGCTCTCTCTCTCTCTCTCTTGCCCCTTCTTCTCTCTCCGTGTAGCTCTGACTTTCAAATAAATAAATAAATCTTTAAAAAATTAAGTTGGACCTAGCCCGGTTTCCCTGGCTTTTTTTTTTTTTTTTCCTGCAATTAAAGTTCATTACCTCAGCACCGTGAATTTCCACTAGATGGTGCCTTTCCCTCTTCCATCAAACTTGTTTCAAAGAATATTTTGACCAGGTGAATTCACTTGCTTTTATGCTCTCCCCAACTCCAGGCAGTCACTTCTATTCTCATGCCATTATTTAGACATCACTGGCAAAGGTCAACATACCAGCTCCCACACTGCCCAATCTTAGGGTTCACCTTCTAAATCATCAACCTCTATTGGACAATCTCTCTTTTTCTACCTGAACAACTCAGGAGAGTTTACATATTTTTCCTGTGGACCTTGACTTTGGGGGATGTTCACGGAGTAGTGCATTGACCTTGCTTTGTTAAGATTTACAGGCGTTGCTGGGGCATAGTAGGCTGAGCCTCTACCTGCATCACCAGCATCCCAGTTCCAGTCCCAGCTGCTTCTCTTCAGATCTGGCTCTGTGCTGTGGCCTGGGAAAGCAGTGGAAGATGACCCAAGTGCTGAGGCCCCAGCACCCGCATGGGAGACCAGGAAGAAGCTCCAGGCTCCTGGCTTTGGATTGGCCCAGCTCTTACTGTTTCAGCCATTTGGGGAGGAAACCAGCAGATGGAAGACTTTTCTCTCTGTCTCTCCCTCTCTCTCTCTGTAACTCTATCTCTCAAATAAATAAATAAAACCTTTAAAATGTGATTTATTTATTTGAAAGCCAGAGAGAGAGAGAGAGAAAGAGATCTTGCCTCTGTTGGTTCACTCCTCAGATGGCTGCAATGGCCGGAACTGCGCAGATCCAAAGCCAGGAGCCAGGAGCTTCCTACAGGTCTCCCACACTTATGCAGGGCCCAAGGACATGGGCCATTCTCCACTGCTTTCCCAGCCCACAGCAGAGAGCTGGATCAGAAGTGGAGCAGCCAGTTCTCAAACTGGAACCCATATGGGATGTCAGTGCTTCAGGCTAGGGCGATAACCTGCTAAGCCACAGCTTATCCTATATGCCTGCCTATGACACCAACACACACCCAATCCTGTGTATTGAGCCCTGCCGTGTAGGTGTGACCAGCACAAACATAGTCCTTGAAATCAGTATTCAGGTGAACTTTAGAAACACATGCCTCCCAATTATCACCTACAAGGAAAAGCCAGAACTTGGGGGAACTCCTGGCAGCTCTATGACCTGGCTCCCACTCCTGTTCAGCTTGGCCTTGGAGAATCACCACTGGCCAACTGTGAGCTCCCACCAGGCTTGTACATGTCTGAGAACTGAAAAACTCTGTCCTGCCAGCCTGACACCTGTTTCAAGTGCTACAGGAAGAGTTCCCAGTGATGCTGGAAGAAAATGCTTTGACCACAATCAAGTTATCAGCATGACAATTTTGATAAAGATCATCAGTTTAAAAAAGAATAGCTGGCGCCGCGGCTCACTAGGCTAATCCTCCGCCTTGTGGCGCCGGCACACCGGGTTCTAGTCCCGGTCGGGGCGCCGGATTCTGTCCCGGTTGCCCCTCTTCCAGGCCAGCTCTCTGCTGTGGCCAGGGAGTGCAGTGGAGGATGGCCCAAGGTGCTTGGGCCCTGCACCCCATGGGAGACCAGGAGAAGCACCTGGCTCCTGGCTCCCGCCATCGGATCAGCGCGGTGCGCTGGCCACAGCGCGCCAGCCGCGGCGGCCATTGGAGGGTGAATCAATGGCAAAGGAAGACCTTTCTCTCTGTCTCTCTCTCTCACTGTCCACTCTGCCTGTAAAAAAAAAAAAAAAAAAAAAAGAATAAAGCAAAGTGCGGTAACAAATGAACTTGAGATTCTGGTGCTCTACAGAGTGGACTTGTGTTTCCTAAATGTCTTTTCTCTGGACTTTTTATTATTATTATTATTTCCCAGAAGTTTGGAATTTTTTTCACTTTTGGGATCAATGACTTATATATTCATTTCCCCCATTGTTTCTGTGATGTCAACAGTTTAACTTAAAGTCCAAACCTATGTTCAGTTCGTTGTTTACCTGTTCAAAATGTAGCATTTTCAGGGCCAGAGTTGGGTGCAGTGGGTTAGGCTGCTGCTGTCTGCAATGCCAGCATCCCACATGGACATCAATTTGATTCCTGGCTGCTCCACTTCTGATTCAGCTCCCTATTAATGTGCCTGGAATGCAGTGCAAGAAGGCCCAAGGCTTTGGGCCTCTGCACTCACTTAGGATACTAGAAGAAGCTCCTGGCTTCAGCCTGGCTCAGCTCTGGCCATTGTGCCCATTTGGGGCATGCACTGGTAGATGAAAGATCTCGACCTCCATATCTCTCCCTTCCCCCCACTTTGTCTCTGTAACTCTGCCTTCAAATAAATAAATAAATCTTTATTATTATTTGAAAGGTAGACTTACATAGAGAGAGGGAAAGACAGATCTTCCATCTGCTGGTTTACTCCTAAAAGGCTGCAACAGCCAAGCCTGGGCCAGGCAGAAGCCAGGAGCTTCATCCAGGTATCCCATGTGGGTGCAGGTGAAGTAACACCTTGACAGTAGGGATTCCATTTTGGGGAACCTGAGACTCCATTCTGGGAAGGTGCCCCCCCCACCCACACACACACCGTGAGGCTCTGCTCTGAAACTATGGTCTAAAACAGTTGAACAATAGCAGTCCACTACATCACACTAGGCAGAGCATAGAAACCCCCTAGCATGATCGCTCAAGCTTGGAAGTGGATAGGCTGCACCTGGGTTAATGATAAAAATGTAATTTGTCTATGCCCTACATATGATTAAAACCAATACCTGGATTAATGTCAAGATTATAATTGAAATTGTTAAGATTGCAACTGGCATTGTCAAGATTATAATTGATACTCGTTTCGCATCGGTTTTAGGTCAGCTTGACCCCCATAACCATGTATTCCCCCCGATCCTAGCAACCATGTATTCCCATCCCAATTTTGCAGTTTTTGCCTTTATAAACCCTGTTGCTTTGGGCTTCAGGGTCGAGAGTTCTTTTGGGCATGAGCCCACTCTCCACCGCCGGCAATAAAGGACCATCAAATTTTATCAATGTGTGGTGCTCCTTTGATTACACTCACTCAGGTACAACACAGGGGCCCAAGCAACTGGATCACCCTCTGCTGCTTTCCCAAGCACATTAGCAGGGAGCTGGATCAGAAGCGGAGTTCCAGCCGTTGTGGCTATCTGGGGAGAGGACCAGCGGATGGAAGACCTCTCTTTCTCTCCCTCTCTGCCTCTGCCTCTCTGCCTTTCAAATAAATAAATACATCTTTAACAATAAGTGGCAACACTGGGAAACAAATGGATGCCCATATGGGATGCTAGTATCGCAAGCAGCAGCTTAACCTAGTGAACAACACTGGCCCTAATAAATCTTTTTTTCTTTTAATGTAGCATTTTTTTCCATGACCTGACATGTTAAAGCCACAGCCCATCAGTTTGGTGAATCCGGTAAACTGTAAACTGGTGATTCATCAAACTGACTTCCAGCACACTGAGTTTTCCTAATGATTTTCTGTCAAATGCCCACTTAATGAGATTGCAGTTTCTTTATCTTTTTCTCTTTCTTTCTTTCTTTTTTTTTTTTTTTTTTTTTTTTTTTTTTTGACAAGCAGAGTTAGACAGTGAGAGAGGGACACAGAGAAAGGTCTTCCTTCCATTGGTTCACCCTACAAAGGCCACTACAGCCAGAGCACTGCGCCGATCCAAAGCCAGGAGCCAGGCGCTTTCCTGGCCATCCTCCACTCTCTACGCAGGCCACAGCAGAGAGCTGGACTGGAAGAGGAGCAACTGGGACAGAATCCGGTGCTCCAACCGGACTAGAACCTGGAGTACCAGCGCCACAGGCAGAGGATTAGCCTAGTGAGCCGTGGCGCCAGCAATGAATGTGCATTTTCCCAAACCCAACTTTAGCTACCTGCTTGACCCTTTCTCAGACATCTCAATGCTTAATCCACTAGACTGCAACAATAGTAAGAACAACAGCCAACATTACTTTTTTACTCTGTGCCGCCTCTCACCTAACCATGAAGCAGTTATGAACGAATGTCCTCCATACCCAATTCCTGCAGGAAACCTACTGAGCATCATCATCATCAGTCATCACAATGATTTGAGCTTTACACCCTTGGGCAAGAAACCGCCCTGGTCCCACCCACATCTCAATACCACCTCCTGGGGCCAGCGCTGTAGCACAGTAGGCTAAGGACCTGGCCTGGAGCGCCAGTATCCCATATGGGCGCCAGTTTCAGAACTGGCTACTCCACTTCCGATCCAGCTCTCTACTATGGCCTTGGAAGGCAGTGGAGGATGGAGCGAGTCCTTGGGTCCCTGGACCCGATGAGACTGGGGGTGGGGTGTTGGGGGAGATTCTGGCTCCTGGCTTCATATCAGCACAGCTATGGCCATTGTGGCCAATTAGGGAGTGAAACCAGCAATGGAAGCTCGCTCTCTCTCTCTCTCTCTTTCTGCCTCTCCTCTCTCTGTGTAACTCTGACTTTCAAATAAATAAATAAATAAAATTGAGAAATAAATAAAAATTGATCACATTTGTGAGCTGGAAGATCAGGCCTCCACCCCACCCCGAGTGACCTCATGCCCCTATCTGACCACACCTCTGTGCCCACCTGCCAATCAGGGTAATTAACCTCTTGTCTGGAAAGGCAGGGACAGCCCTGCATTGAGTGGAATATGGAATCAGAAGAGTTTTGATCTGCAGACAATTTCACAGTTTCTTCTAGCAACGAAATTTAATTTCACATTGTTTCTTCTGGCAACCAAAAACTACCCTAATTCTCCAGATGCACGATGCTTTCTTCATGTTGTTCTCCCCATCCGATGACACTGGGAGAGTGTGGGGTGTTTGCTGTGACTCAGCACATGCCCATCCTGCTCTGTAGACATCTCATCACACTCCTCTGGCGCTACTGGACAGCCCTCTACTGCTGCACTACGTGTGAATTTACATGTGGGAGAGGAGAGTTCGAGTCCTGGCTGCTCTGCTTCCAACCCAGCTTCCTGCTAATGTGCCTGGGAGGCAGCAAATGGTCCAAGTACTTGGGTTCCTCTTCTCCACACGGGAAACTCAGATGGAGTCTTCCTGACTGTGGCTTCAGCCTGGTGCTGGCCCCATCCCAGCTGTTGTGAGCATTTGGGGAATGCACCAGAACATGGAATGGTTGTCTCTGTCTCTCTCTCTCTCCTGCCTCCCATCTCTGTCACTCTGCCTATGGTAACTAAGAGTACCTAAAAGGTAATCTATAGAAGTGAAATTGACACTCAGATGCAATGATGGTTTACAGCCCTTGTCTCTACAGTTTGTTGAACTCTTTACTTAGTGTAGGGATAATGAGTATAAAGTAAACTGAAAATAAATCTTTGTAAAAATTAAGATTCGATGGCTGGTGGCGCAGCTCACTAGACTAATCCTCCGCCTTGTGCGCCGGCACACTGGGTGCTAGTACCGGTCAGGGCACCGGATTCTGTCCCAGTTGCCCCTCTTCCAGGCCAGCTCTCTGCTGTGGCCAGGGAGTGCAGTGGAAGATGGCCCAAGTGCTTGGGCCCTGCACCCCATGGGAGACCAGGAGAAGTACCTGGCTCCTGCCATCAGATCAGCGAGGTGTGCCACCTATGGCGGCCATTGGAGGGTGAACCAACGGTAAAAGAAGACCTTTCTCTCTTTCTCTCTGTCCACTCTGCCTGTCAAAAAAAAAAAATTAAGATTGGGACTAGGAGAGGGAGGAGGAAGAAGGATGGGAGCGTGGGTGGGAAGGATCACCATGCTCCTAAATCTGTATATATGAAATACATGAAATTTGTATACCTTACATAAAATTAAACTCGTTCCTGGAGGCCAGCCTTACCCTGATACTCAAGCCAGACAAGAACACAACAACAAAAAACTACAGACAAATATCTCTGATGAACATAGATGGAAAATTTTTAATATACTGACAAATCAAAATTGACAGCAATCAAAAACATCCGTCATGGTCAAGTGGTCATAGTTCAGGGATGCCTATAATATGTGGATGCCAGGGCCACAGGTGGTGGCCTAGCCCACTGCACCCAGCGCCGGCCCCTATTTATCTTTCTTTAAAAAACATGTATGTATTTGAAAGACAGCGTTACAGAGAGCGACGCTTGGAAAGGGTGTCCCCTACAGATAATGACCAGGCCAAGACGCGGCTGGTCGGGCCACCCCCTTGCTTGGCAAGCCCGGGGCCCTCCTCCCTCCTCGCGGGTTGGGCGGAGCAGCCGCCCAGGCCCGCCCCTGCTGGCCCTACATCCACTGCACTGGGAGCAGAGCCGGCCGCGCACCCCAGTAAGGAGCTGCAGCGATTGCGATGGCGATGGCGATGGCGGCAGGCAACGCGGCCTACTTCCAGAGGGGCAGTGTGTTCTGGTTGGCGGTCATCACGCTCTCCTTTGGCTACTACACGGTAGGGGCAACCGAGTTGGGACAACCGCCTGGAGCGAGCGCTCCTGTCACGCAGGCCTCCGCCTCCACTTGGAGGAGAGCCCGCGCAGGCGCAGTTCTCGCTCTCTCGCCTCCCAGCGGGGAGGGAAGACAGAACCCGGAAGGAGGCGCAGGCGCAGTCGGCTGCCAAGGCTTTTGGCAGGTGTTCGAGGCCCTGCGAAACCGGTTGGCCTACTTTCCTCAGGTGGGGGCGGGCACGACTCCCCACCTGCGGACTGAGCGCCTGGGTCTTTCACGATGGTGCTGGCGAACTCGAAGGCCGCAAGGGATGCTACCGCCTACTTCCGGACGGCCAGCCCGTTGCCCTCGCTGGTCACGGGGCTGGGGCTGGGATACTTTGCGGTGAGGGGCGGGGCGCGGACGCGGGCGCCTGTGTTTTGGCCCTGCGGGCTGTCGGAGCGCGAGGGGCGCCATGGGAACGGCGTCGGTGCGCATGCGCGCCTGGCGGTTGCCTAGGTTACGAACGCCAGCGGAAGCTAAGCGGGGTTTTGGAAGGTTTAGAGTGTTTGAAGCAGGGGGAGTTGCTTGGAAAACGGCGGATAAAGCCAAGGGAGGGCTAGGATTTCACTGGTGAGCAAGAACCGGTGTGACAGCAGGAGGACAGCTCTACTGCGGGGAGGAGTGACTTTCGTCTCACTTCCAGGATAACGAACGGGAAAGACGCCCGGAAACAGGTTGGGGAAAACCGGTATCATGTAGGAGGAAGGCGAAGCTAGTTTGGATCTTTCCCGGGAGATCCTGGAACCTGGACGGGTGTCATTTCCACAGCGGCGTCGCTCTGACCACCTCCGCCCTCCTTTCGCCGTGTGCAGGATGGAGGCGTGGGACTCTAGTTTTCCCGAGTGCCTTTTCTGTTCCAGGATCCCGCGACCCTGTTCGAACACACAAGCTGGGAAACTGAAGGTTCGAGTTGGGATTTAGTGGAACTGGCAGATGCCAGCCCCTCTCCACCGCGTGGTTAGGAGGCCGCAGTGATATGTTGTACTTTATTGGAATATTGACTTTAAACAGCATCCTGGGAGAAGTAGTGTTGCCTTTGGTGCAGATCTAAGTGGAGCACTAAACTTTGGAGGGGTTGACAGTGATTCACAGAAAGGCTTGTAACAGAGCCTGAGGAGGAGTTGGTAAGGTCACCACAAAAACCTTACATGAACGAGGAGTTGCTGTTAAACCTTCGCGAGTCTGATTTTCCGTGTATGTCTGCGTGGTGTGCAAGAGTGGAAGAGCATGATTCTAACTGTGAGATTGAGCCCAAGCCACCGCTTGCAGGACAGAAGCTGGCCAAAGCACGCAGACTCCTACAAGTCTAGGAAATAATGTTTGGGTGGAATTCATGAAAAATCGGATCCGTTCCGCCAGTGCACGGAGCCTGATCATCACCTCGTTTCTTTGTGGCACACATCCATTGGAGCTGCTTTTTAGAAATAGAGGATGGAGATTCGGGTGCCCTCCTTCAGACCCTGTTTCCCCGGTAGTTAGATTGGTAGAATCGGTGTTCTTTCCTACCTGCCGGTCTTCAGGTGCCCTAATGGTTTCTCTGTGCCTCTGGTTCTCTTTCAGTGGGTTGTCCTCTGGCCGCAGAGCATCCCTTATGAGAGCCTTGGGCTCCTGGGCTCGTTCACTCAGTACCTGGTGGACCATCATCACACCCTCCTGCACAACGGGTAAGGAGAGCTGCAGAAACGACACGCTGGTCTCGCTGGAGACCTTGAAGGCCTGCAGTTGCCTTTAGGTATTGAAGAGTGGCACTAGTTCACGTTTAGGAATCTTTCCAGATTTCTGTTAGATTTTATCATCAGACAATTCCCCCCTTAAACTAGACTGACTTGTAGAAATAGGTTTGGGCCGGCATTAACAGGTAAAGCCGCCACCTGCAGTGTCGGTATCCCTTATGGTTGCCGGTTCGAGTCCCGGCTGCTGTACTTCCAATCCAGCTCTCTTCTATGGCCTGGGAAAGCAGCAGAAGATGGCCAAGTGCTTGGGTCCCTACACCCATGTGGGGGACCTGGAAGAAGCTCCTGGCTCCTGGCTTGTGATTGGCCCGGTTTCAGCTATTGTAGGTATCTGGAGAGTGAACCAGCACATGGAAGGCTTCTACCTCGCTCTTTCTCTCTCAGCCTCTGCCTCTCTGTAACCCTGCCTTTCAAATAAATAAATAAATCCTTATAAAAATTTTCTTTTTCTTTGGTACAGAGAAATTTTCCATACACTGATTTCGCTCCCCCTGATGCCCCCAACAGCCAGAGTTGGACTAGGCCAAAGGCAGAGCCAGAAACTCCATTCAGGTCTCCCACGTGATGGCAAGAATCCAAGCACTTGAGCCATCACCTGCTGTCTGTCAGGGTGTGCATTGGCCAGAAGCTGACTCAGAAACAGAGTTACCGAGACTCGAATCATACACCTGAATGTAGGATGCTGGTGTGCCAAGGGCAACTTAACCTCTTTGTTGTTGTTGTTTCAGGTATTGGTTTGCCTGGATGATTCACGTGGCAGAGTCCTTGTATGCCATGGTGCTGTGCAAGTAAGTCATTATTTAAGTCCTGGTCACCTTTCTCGTGGTATCTGGTAGAAGCTGAGCCACCACATTTAAATAATTCATGCACGCCTAGGCTGAGAGCACTCTGAGGTAGTGTGGAGTACCCATGTCTGATACTGGGCCTGACGCAGGAATACTCAGTAAATGTTCGGTGAGTGAGTCCATTTAGTTTGTGTTAGTTATTATTTACTCCGTTAGTGCATTAGGCTGACTGTTATTTTGTTTGTTTGTTTTTTTTTTTAACTTTTTAATTGTCTGTACAGCAGCACCTAGAACAAAAGATTAGGAGTCTGCCTCCTAGTGTGTGAAAGAGCTGAGTTACTTTCCTAGGCCGGTAATCTCCTATCTTGATGCCACAGTGAACCACCTGAGGAGCTGTTTCACTGTACATGTCTGGTTTCCACCAGAAAAATTGATCTGGCAGGTCTTGCTTCAGACCTACAAGTCTGTTCTTTCTTGAAGGTCTGCAGGTAATTCTGGAGCTAAATGCAAGTTAAAAGCCCCCAAACAGACCCTACTCAGCAGATGCTACTGTAGGTGACTACTATGTGAGAGTACTGAAAAAGATTCTTTGTACTTTTGGACAATTTGTTCTCCCCTCCGGGACCGTCTGCTAGTGGGGTCCTCCGTGAAGTCCTGTTCCTTTACTCTCCCACTGGGCAGGCTGAACCCATCTCTACGCTTTGGAGTGACACAGTCGCCCTTTGCCAGAGTGCAAGGGGATTTCCAGGTGGCTTTGTTGAAACTGTTCTCTGGGCTTGAGACTGTGGTAGGAAATGCCCAAGCGTTCTGAGACTCCTTCCCAGTGGCCTCTTGGGCCTCCCTGAGGTCTTAGCTGAGGGTGTTTGGCTCAGCCCCACAGCTTGACAGCTGTTGTGACTGGCATTTGGAGCCTCTAATGAAAACCAAAAGACTGTGTTGTGTTGTACACTTCTTTGAAGGGAGAAGGAGAACAAGCCCAGGGAGGTTGCGTCTCTCTTACTGTGTTCCTAAAACCAGTCCTTTAAGGATCTAACGTGTTAGCATGTGCCATAGCTCACTATAAATCAGAATTAATACTCCTTTTGATTTGTGAGATCAATGAAAGAGTAAATAAATTTGAATGCATGAATACATGAAGACATGGTATAACTTTGGAGCTTCCCAAATCCTACTGCCCAGGAATAACTACTTGTAGTATTTTGTTGAGTTCCCTTTTTTTTAATTCATACCTGGTAATTTTTAATTCAGTCATCATCCTGTAGGAAAGAGTACTTTGCGCTGTATGTAGATACAGAAATGACCTTGGAGGTGGCAGGAAACTAACATTTACTAAGCACCCTCCATGTGCCAGTCCCTAAACAGGAGCTCACGGACACAATCAGGTTATAATATAGTCTCTTAAATCCCATGTTTTAAAAATACATACCTTTCTGAATTTCTTTTAACCAGAGATAGGATTGGAGTATATGTTTGACTTTATATCTGCCATAATCATACACTTAAGCACTTCGCCATGTTTTTATTTTTTTGTTTTTCTTTTTAAAGATTTATTGTGTTTATTTGAAAGAGTTGCACAGAGAGAGAAGCAGACACACAGAGGGGGGGGGTTTCCATCCTCTGGTTCACTCCCCAGTTGGCTGCAATGGCCAGTACTGTACCGATCCAAAAAAAGGAACCAGGAGCTTCTTCTGTGTCTCCCATGCGGGTGCGGGCCCAAGCACTTGGGCCATCTTCTACTGCTTTCCCAGCCATAGCAGAGACCTGGATGGGAAGTGGAGCAGCAGGGACACAGCACCGGCCCCGCCATGTTTTTTTTTTTTTTTTTTCCCCTGCCATATTTTTAAAATAACCTTGAAGGCAGGCACTTGGCCCTGCAGTTAAGATGCTACTTGAGGGACGACACTGTGGTGTAGCAGGTAAAGCCTCCGAGACCTGCAATGCCGGCGTCTCATATGGGTGCTGGTAGGAGTCCTGGCTCCTCCATTTCCCATCCAGCTCTCTGCTCTGGCCCGGGAGTGCAGTGGAGGATGGCCCAAGTGCTTGGGCCCTGCGCCCACATGGGAGACCGGGAGAAGCACCTGTCTCCTGGCTTCGGATCAGCGCGGTGCGCCCACCGCAGCGGCCATTGGGGGGTGAACCAACAGAGGAAGGAAGACTTTTCTCTCTGTCTCTCTCTCACTGTCCACTCTGCCTGTCAAATAAATAAATAAATAAACAGTGCTTCCTGTGAAACCATAAGATCAAAATTATGGTGCTTATATTTTGTACTTTTTTTTTTTTTTTTTTTTTTTTTTTTAGGTATAAAGGAATCACAAATGGTCGGGCTCAGCTACTCTGGTTCCTACAGACTTTCTTCTTTGGGATAGCATCTCTCCATCTTGATTGCTTACAGACCAAAGCGCCAAAAACAAAATTAAAAGCAAATATACAGAAGTTTCCTCTACTTAATTCAGACACCTTTCCAGGGTGACGGGGACTGCCATTTTCACTCAATGATATTTCTATTTTGTAAAAAGTGTCCCTCAAAGCTATCTAGGACCCTGCAGTTACTCATTTTTCGTATAATATGCTGTGGTTGAGCTTGAATAGACCAGTTAGTTAACAAGGAAATAGGAAAAGTAAATACAAGTTTACAAGTAAATTAAGGAACTAGGAAAAGATTTTAGCCTTCAGCTCTGCGGACTCAGCACAGAAGAGGGCTTCCCCCCCACCTTCTTAAGGGCCTCTGGCGCTGTGGGCTCTGCTGTCATCTGGGCTGAGACACACGCTTGCTAGATTTGCTTGTTGGTTTTTCTTTGCTCCTTTCCTTCTTGTTAAAACATCTTGGCCGCACTACCACCATGTTAGCTCTCCTTCCCTTAAATTCTCTCCATCTTTCTGGACCAAGATGTAGGGACACTTCTACAATACATCAGTTCCTTATACATTTGTTAGGCACCTCTAAGGCAGAATCTTACCCTTTCAAACTTCTGTTTCTCAAATTACAGAGAAAAATAAGGAAGTTGGAACGGGCAGACTGAGTGATCACATAGAGGCACGCTGAGAATCAGGGCTGGTGGCCTTCCCTGCTGCTGACCGAAGTGTCCTTTCCCTACACTGGACCCCGGGACACGGTGCCCTGTGGCTCGCAGGGGTTGATTGCTGCTCCAGCTCAGGGTGCAGCTTAGCTCTACTTCCCCCACCTTACCTGTCCCCCTGCCATGCACGGAGTTGTTTGACCAGTGTTGATTGCTGACTTCACTTTCTACTCGTTCATTATCATTCCAATTTTTATGTGAAAACTACAGGACTCATTGCATACACTGTCCTCTCAAAAGACAGCCGCAAGACCTTTGGCTGACTGTGTCACCTCTTGGTGAGACTCCCCATGGGAAACTGTCTCTTTTTCATGCTTTCATGTTCTCCATCACTGTCTCCAGACTCCAAGTGTCTTCCTCCAGCTCTGAAGAGTCTAGCTCATGGTTTATCCATCAAGTTAGTGTCTTCCATTCTGGTGGATATATCTTACTACTGTTGACTGGTGGGATGACTCTGTCACCATTAGGAGCCATTAGGCCTCCTTCCCTAGAGGATGGCTTACTTGTTCTCTTTGGACTAGTCTTCATACCCCTTCCATAATATGGGGAGGGGGCAAGTTATTTGTATTAAGCAGACATTTATGAGAAACAACTACCTCCCCCAAAAGAGAGCTTCCAATTGAAACCACAATATAAAAGATTATGGACTGGGGCCACCGACCCTGTTGCATAGCACGTTAAACCTCCACATCACACATGGGCACTGGTTCCAGACCCAACTGCTCCGTTTCTGATCCAGCTCTCTGCTAATAATGTGCCTGGGAAAGCAGCAGTGGATGGCCCAAGTCCTTGGCCTGCAGCCTCGTGGGAGACCCAAAAGAAGTTCTGGGCCTGGCTTCAGCTTGGCCCCGCCCCAGCCACTGTGGTTATTTGAAGAGTGAACCAGTGGATGGAAGATTGCTGTCTTGCTTGCTCTGTCTTTTAAAGAAAAAAGAATATGGACTATGAATTATTTCTGGTGGTATTTGTCTTAAAGTTTTTCTCTAGTTCTCTTGTGATTATGAGTTGCTTTTCACTAAGGAACCCCATTTTTGACCATGGAGTTAAGCATCATGGAAATCAAACCCAGTTTTTAAGAAGTCCTTTCCAAAGAGAAATAATAATGACTAATATTGGTGGTGCTGGGGACCGTGCTATCAGGTTATTGAAAGAAATGGGGGCCGGCGCCGCGGCTCACTAGGCTAATCCTCCGCCTAGCGGTGCCGGCACACCGGGTTCTAGTCCTGGTTGGGGCGCCGGATTCTGTCCCGGTTGCCCCTCTTCCAGGCCAGCTCTCTGCTGTGGCCAGGGAGTGCAGTGGAGGATGGCCCAGGTGCTTGGGCCCTGCACCCCATGGGAGACCAGGAAAAGCACCTGGCTCCTGGCTCCTGCCATCGGATCAGCACGGTGCGCCGGCCGCCGCGCGCCAGCCGCGGCGGCCATTGGAGGGTGAACCAACGGCAAAAGGAAGACCTTTCTCTCTGTCTCTCTCTCTCACTGTCCACTCTGCCTGTCAAAAAAATAAATTAAAAAAAAAAATTAAAAAAAAAAAAAGAAAGAAATGGATTAATTTAAATAAAATGCTGTGAGTTATCTCTTCAACCAAGTGCTTTTTTGTGTTTCTCAGTTTTGATATATTATCACATATTTGATTCTGTCTCAAATAGACTTTATGGGACTGTTTGTACGGTTCAAATATCAGTTTTTCACTGACAGAGAAATGCAGAATGCTGTGGTTTCGGGGTATATCCCTCTTAGGTTTATAGAGGCCCACTTTTTTTTTTTTTTTTTTTTTTTGACAGGCAGAGTGGACAGTGACAGAGAGAGAAACAGAGAGAGGTCTTCCTTTGCCGTTGGTTCACCCTCCAATGGCCGCCGCGGCCGGTGTGCTGTGGCCGGCGCATCGCGCTGATCCGATGGCAGGAGCAGGTACTTATCCTGGTCTCCCATGGGGTGCAGGGCCCAAGCACTTGGGTCATCCTCCACTGCACTCCTGGGCCACAGTAGAGAGCTGGCCTGGAAGAGGGGCAACCGGGACAGAATCCGGCGCCCCAACCGGGACTAGAACCTGGTGTGCTGGTGCCGCAAGGCAGAGGATTAGCCTAGTGAGCCATGGCGCCGGCCAGAGGCCCACTTAACTCTTGCACACACACTGAGGCACTGGGGTGGACACCAGTGTATTTGAATTATAGGACTTCCTCTTGTTTTCATTTCATTCAGCATTTGATAGAAACTCTGCAGCAAGTGAAGAATGTTCAGGCATTTTCTTTCAGTGCCAGAAGTATAAAATCATGCCATCTTATGTGGGATTTTACTATGGTGGGGTCTTAGCAGATGGTGCTGGCTGTTCAGGTCATAGACCCATCCACAGCCTCACAGTGAGGGGAAGTCACTTACACAGCAGCATCACACAGGAAGAGGCCGATTCTGGGCCTTGGGACGCTCCCTCCCTTGCAGCCCAGGAGCTTTGATGTCTGTGAAGGAAAAAATAAAAATGGAGGCATCTTTATGTTGTAGTCTTAGCAATGATATGAGAAAAAAAAAAAAAAAAAAAAGCTTTGAGTCTGAGAAAAAAATCAGAGGCATCTTACTGGAATCGACTTGGAAGGCAAATGGACTAAATTGTTTTCTTCCCCACCCTAAAGATTTTCAGAGCGTGCATACTTTGGAAAAATAGAAAAAAGGACCAAAGCAAAACAAATTGCTTCACAATTTACTAACAGGCCCGATTTATAAACTAACAGTATTTCCTACATTCAATATGCTATGACTCAATAGAGCTCAAGTCTAAACATGTTTGATCAGCCACAGTGTTAACAGCCTTGAGTTTAAGAGGTCGTGTTCCAGATAGGTGAAGTTTTTGTTTTAGCAAACAGCTTGCTTTTCAGAGGCCCTTTATGTCTTTACACTGAGAGTCCGAAAACTGCAGAGAAGTTAGGGAGCCTGCAGTTGAGGTATAAAACAGTGGAACAGAAGAAAACAGCCCAGAAATAAACCTGGACATTTAGCAGTCAATGGATCATCGACAGAGAGGCCAGGAACACACAGGAAAGGACAGTCTCTTCACTCAATGCTGCTGAGAAGAAATGGATGTCCACATGCTGAAGGATGAAATTGGTCCCTTGCCACATGCCATTTGCAAAAATAAAAATGCATTGAAGACTTAAATCTAAGATCTCAATTACTAGAGGAAAATAGAGGGGGCAAGTTCTATAACGTTAATCTGGGTGATGGTTTTATGGCTCTAATCCCAAAAGTCCAGGCAACAAAAGATAAAATAGACAAACTGAAAAGCTTCAGCACAGCCAAGAAAATGATTAACAGAGCAAAGAGAAAAACCTACAGAATGGGAGAAAAATTTTTGCAAAGCATACATCTAATAATATCCAAAATATGCGGGAACTATACAACTCAATAGCAACAAAGCATGCGCCAGTTACTAACGGTCAAAGGACCTGGATAGACATTTCTGAAAAGAAGACATAGAAATGGCTCAGCATCATTGTTCTAAACACTGATAATAAAATATCCAAAGCCCACAGCTTTTTAAGGCAACCATTGTCCCCATTTTACAGTTAGTGAGTTAGAGACATGAAGGGAGTTCCTGCCAAAGATGACTGACTAGCTCAGGTGGAGGACTCCCCCGCTCCTGCGATGGACCTGAAGAAATAGAAGCTTCAGGTTGTAACCTGATCCTTGCACCTCGTTAGCGACAGCACAGGCCATGTGCGTGAGTGTTAGCAACATAAAACCCCACTGGGGATGGGATGTAGTTTATAGAAACAAATAGGCAGCCCTCAGGCATTTGCTGCACCAGGCTCCCAGCCCAAATGTGGATTGTATTATTATTTTTCCTTCAGGGTTTAGAGGTGAAAATCTCTGGACTAGTGGATGGGCCTCAAACAGGGACACACTAGTGGGGTTCACAGGAGCCTGGAACTCCATCCAGTCTCCCACATGGGTAGCAAGAGCCCAGGTACTTGGGTCATCTTAGTCTGTTTTACCAGGTGCATTAGCAGGGAGCTGGACTGGGAGTAGAGCAGTGAGGACTGGAACCAGCACTCTCATGGAATGCCAGATCACAGGTGGTGGCTTAGCCCACAGCGCAATGGTGCTAGCCCCTAATTCCACTTTTCTATAAGCTTTTTGAAGTATCCTGGTAGGCAAGGGCCTGGCCTTGGCCCTGTCCCAGTGCCGAACATCAGATATCGTGGTTGATTCCCCAAGGGCAGTAGGTGGATTGGCCTCACGAGAGGAGCTCTGAGGACATCAAGTCGGCTCACTGACTTAAGCCAATTTTCACTTAATTCTTGACAATTTGCCAACAAGCATTGGGTTGCCTACATTCCATGTTGCTCTTTTAGGAGGAAAAAATCTGAATCCAAAACAGTGTGGAGAGCCAACTGAAATCTACACGGGTTTGTAAACATGACAAGTCATTACCAGGGGAGAGAAAGGCCCAATCTGGCCAACTGCGGAGCTCAACTTGGATGCCTTAAAAAGCTTGCTTTATTTCACTCAACGTAACTAGAAATGCATTAGACTCCACAGGATTTGAGATGATATCATGTTTGCTGTTCACTTTAGAATACTGAGAGAGACTGCAGAAACCCACACACACCGCCTCGTTTTACTCTGGGAGATGATCGGAGGACGTTGAGGATAGCAGTCACCAGTGTAGTGGTGGCAGACCTAGGTCCCAGACCCCTTGCTGTTTCACCAAGCTGCAGTGTTGCATGAGACATCCAAAGTAATACTCTCAGCTCCCAAATATTCTACAGATGCTGTCCAAGAATGATGCATTCAGAATGAGAATAGTTTCTGTCATCGTTAGCTGCCTCAGACCCCCACATCCTGTTCATGTTATTGACATCTGCCTTTCCTATGCAGTGTCCATAGCAATGCACAAATATTGGAAACCCTCCTCAGACCCTGGGGTTTTCTTGCCGTTGGATAACGATGCAGCAGTACTATGTTGCACATGTACACAGAATGGGGGGTATTTATAGCATTTATGGAGCTTTACCATCTGCACAGCCAGGGAGTTTGAAAGCTGGGTTCTGGGTGTTACAGAGTATTTCCTAGGAAACTGAAAAATAAATACATTATGAAATTTTGGTTTTCAATGTGTTACTGATGGTGTCTTGGCATCCCGTCAAGCCTGCTGCAAAATACACTTTGCACCAGAAGGGGCATTTCTTGTGTAATCCATTGTGTCCTTGGAATCCGCAAGAACCCCACCAAATGACTTCTGTGTTAATAAGAGCATATAATAATTGAACACTCACTGTGTGCGAGGCATTATGCTAAGAGTCTTGGTTGCATTCTTCCATTTAATCTTCACTTTAACCCCTGGGAGGTAGGTGATGCTGTCCCTTTTTTCCTAGTTAGAAAACAGGCCTGGGCTGGTGCCACAGCTCACTAGGCTAATCCTCCGCCGGCGGCGCTGGTACCCTGGGTTCTAGTCCTGGATGGGGTGCCGGGTTCTGTCCCGGTTGCTCCTCTTCCAGGCCAGCTCTCTGCTGTGGCCCAGGAAGGCAGTGGAGGATGGCCCAAGTGCTTGGGCCCTGCACCCGCATGGGAGACCAGGAGGAAGCACCTGGCTCCTGGCTTCAGATCGGCGCAGCGCGCCGGCCGTCCATAGCAGCCATTTAGGGGGTGAACCAACGGAAGGAAGACCTTTCTCTCTGTCTCTCTAACTCTGCCTGTCAAAAAAAAAAAAAAGAAAAGAAAAGAGAAAACGGGCCTGATAAATGAAGTAGCTTGTTTATTTCAGAACTAGTGAATGGTAGCACCAGGATTCAAACCTACATCCCTGTGACTCCGAAGGGCCTGTTTGTAACATGTGTCCAGAGGCTACATAAATAACAGAGGCAACCACAGCATAAAATCACTCTGCAATATCAATAGAGTTACAGTGAAGTATGTTTTCCTGGGAAATACACTTTTAAAACGAACTCTAACCTCTGATTCCTTCTATGACTATAGAAATTATTCCATCTCTCCCTCAAACAACAGATCCATTTGAAATGTCTCTCCAAAATGGCATCTGTTAAGAAACTACAGCACTTTACTTTGAGCATAAACAAAGTTCTTACCAGAAGGGGTTAATGCAAGAAGAGGAGGAAAGGTCAGCCCAGGAATACAGGGTTGGGTGAGAGGTTTGCTATGGCTAGCAGGCATCAGTGGCACTGAGGGCCTCTGGTTGGGCATGATCAGGCCTTTCCCCTGAGCAGATATGTGTGACATTCCCCCACCCCACCCGGGCTCTGTCACTATGGGGGAGATTGGACTGAGCAGGTCAGTTGTAACTGCCCACCAGGTGTGTCTATCCAGACTTAGTGGGGCAAGTCAGTAAACGGACGTTGACCTTTAGGGAAGGTGAAACAGACACCAGGTATCTTCAAATAAGATCAAGGTGGAGAGTAGGAGGCTGCTAAGCCTGGAGGTGGCGCGGCAGCCAAAGCCGTGTGCCCAGGAGTGGGCGGACTAAGTCCTCCATGGGGCAGCACGGTGTGGGGCGAAGCCAGTTAGCTTGCAGCAAGCTAACTCGGCCTCCATATTTAGAAGTTCTAAAGCAAAGGTTCTTACCCTGGGGTCCACTGATGGGTCAGCAGACCTGAGGATTGGTTTGTTTGATGAAACCCCTCTACATTCTTCAAACATGAAGGGCAGCTCTTTCTATGATTATCATTGTTGTTAATTACTCTATTAGAAGTTGAAATTGAAGGGCCTTAAGCTGCCGCCTTCAACACTGCCATCTCATTTGAGCTCTGGCTGCAGACCCAGCTGCTCCACTTCCAAGCTGACGATCCACCTGGGAAAGTGGAAGAAGGTGGCCCAAGTCCTTGGGCCCCTGCCACCCACATGGGAGACCCTAGTGTAAGATCCTAATGTAAGTTCCAGGCTCCCACGTTCCAGGCTTTGGCCTGGTCCAGCCCTGTGCATTGCAGCCATTTGGGGAGTTAACCTGTGAATGGGAAATGGATCTCTCTCTCTCTCTCTTTCTTCATAACTCCACTTTTCAAATAATTAACAAGCAAATCTTTCAAATCTTTTAAATATTTTAAGAATTGAAACTGAGAACATTTTTAAAAGCTTGTTTAATGATTCATTTGAAAATAGCAACAGTGAATGAATTGCCATGAACACATCTCAGCAGTAGTATGAAATTAGCTCTCACCTAATGGGCCCCTTGAGATCGGCCTTAAAGTACAAGTTGTAGGATATGAAAGGGCATAATGAAATACTTAAGATAAAGTTTGCTATGCTTTATAATATCTGATGTAAAGTGTGTTAACCACTATGGAATATGTTAAAAATCTTATAAAAATTTGTTTTTATTACATGATGTATTTTATCATATAAAATATTACTATATATAAAATACACATAAAATATACCCTGAATTTTGATATTATGAAATGTGTTAAATATCTTAGAAAAGTTTGCCTAATATGGACAGCTTTGTTTCCTTGGTTAACTGTTTACTGTCTCCACCTACTACAGAAAGAGTTAGTTTTTTTTCCTATATAATCTGCCTAGAGAGCAAAGATCCTGTTTCACCAGAATAATTTTCTGGCCTTTGTGTTGATTTTATTATGCAGCTGATTATTTGATTTAAGAAAACAAGATTTTTAAATTAGGAGACAGCTGAAGTTCATTCCACTCATGTTACTCTCTGGGTTTATTTTTAATTGTTTTATTTTTCCCTTTCAAATGGGTAGACAAATATCATTTCTCACAAGTACCTATGATCCTAATGTAAGTGTTCAAATGCCCTGTTGGTTTTGGATTATTGCTCTCCCAAAATCAATCCTAAATATTAAATAAAATTTCAAGGATAGCTTTCCTAGGAAGTCCACTGGAAATCCAGAAAGCTTTGATACTGAATCCCCATAGAAAGAGAGGTGCCAGAAATAATTAGATTTATTTGGTGTTACCATTGATGAATTTCACAGGAATAAATAAAATTAGTTTTGATCAAAAGAAGAAACTGTAGGACAAACTTGCTTTCTGTGGCCAACTAAGCATTGTCTGCAGCACACCCTACCTGCTGATGCCTTGGGAAAGTAGCTGATAGAAATGCAAAATAGGCCGGCGCCTTGACTCACTAGGCTAATCCTCTGCCTAGCGGCGCAGGCACACCAGGTTCTAGTCCCGGGCGGGGCGCCAGATTCTGTCCCGATTGCCCCTCTTCCAGGCCAGCCCTCTGCTGTGGCCAGGGAGTGCAGTGGAGGATGGCCCAAGTGCTTGGGCCCTGCACCCGATGGAAGACCAGGAAAAGCACCTGGCTCCTGGCTCCTGCCATCGGATCAGCGCGGTGCGCCGGCCGCGGCGGCCATTGGAGGGTGAACCAAAGACAAAAGGAAGACCTTTCTCTCTGTCTCTCTCTCTCACTGTCCACTCTGCCTGTCAAAAAAAAAAAAAAAAAAAAAAAAAAAGAAATGCAAAATAATTCTTGTCTCTAGACACATCCCTTCTGTCCTCACCAGTGAAGCTTCTATTGACTTCCTGGCCCTACTCTGAAAGAAGCTGGCTTGGGCTCCATGTGTACATTGGTTTCAACATTCCTTTGCTTCATATGAATTCCCACTTTTTTTTACTTCCCTTTTGAGTTAGTTATAATCTGCCTGGTTCCCTCATTGATTCATTGAAATTAAATCCTTAGCACATGTTTTGTTAGAGTAGACCACCCGAAAAACATCACCAAGAGACATGTCTCTTATGCAAACAGCACGGGGAAGTTTTATTGATTATCCAGCATGCTGGGGCTGTCTGATCATCATGAACACAGCAGCCCCGAATAACCAAAGGTTAGGGTTTATAAAGGGAAAAACCGCAAAACCAGGAAGGGAGGAATACACGGTTGCTATGCACGGTTGCTATACACAATTGCTAAGATCAAAAGAGAGTACATAAAATCAAAAGAGTATATGGTTACTGGGGTCAACATAACCTAAAACCTAAGTGAAATTAATATTCATCATAATCTTGACAATACCAGTTACAATCTTACAATTAGCAATTAGGACTTGACATTAATGTAAGACACAGACAAATCACATCTTCATTATGAACCCAGGTAACCCAGGGGCAACTTTTTGTGCTTGTAAGCTTGAGCAATCATGCTAGGGGGGTTTTGTGCTCTGCCAAGGGTGATATAGTGTACTGCTATTGTTTGACTATTTGAAACCATAGTTTCAGACCAGAGTCTCACGGTGGGGGGGGGGGGTGTTGGAGTCTCAAGGACTCCAAAATGGAGTCCCTACTGTCAGGGGGCTACTTCAGTTTGTTTTATATCTGTTTGAGAGTCATAATTTTACTTTAAAAAAAAATCTTAATGCATAGAATAGACATCAGTTCTGTATAAACAAGGGAAGCCCTGGGCATCAGGGTTTAATTCTTTCCCTTAACCATGGTTGAAAATACATAGAAGACCAAGATTACGTGGAAGGCAATAACTGGGAACTGGCATTAACTTTCAGCAGTTCAATTATTTGACCTTCTCTGCATGCAGTAGCCTTGGGGGTAGGTTGCTCTCCTCTCCTACACCTGTGTACCCTTCTTAGGTGGAGCTCAAATAATCCCTTCTCACCTTATAGCAGCAGGCAGGACTGAGTTAAAGATACAGGCCTGGAAGAGTAATATCAAAGGTATGTGGTATAATCAAGGAAGGCTCAGAAACAGGGTGGGCTAAAGGTCAGTCCTGGGTCAGGCCTTTGGGCTCCCGGGTAAGTCATTGGTTAGGACGCCCAGTGTCTCAGACCTGAGTGCCTGGGTCCAATGCCCGCCTCCATGCTGACCGCAGCGTTCCTGCTAAACGCAGGCCCTGGGAGGGGGCGGTGATGGCTCAGGAGGTTGGGTTCCTGCCATTCATGTGGAAGACCAAGATTGCACTCCAGCTCCCGGCTTTCGCCCCAGCCATCAAAGGCACTAGGGAGTGAGCCAGTGGATGGAGTTTCTCTCTCCCTCCCTCCTTCCTCCCTCTCCCTCCCTCTCAAATAAATAAATAGTTAATCAAAAATAATGATAAAGGTTGGTCCTATGCAGTTAAGCAGTTGCTATAGCACTGAGTTAAAATGAAGATAACACTGAGGTTTAAAGACAGGTTTAAATACTGAGGTTTAATGAATTCTTTAAAAACTTTTTACTGAAGTATAACATATATACGTTTAAAGAACTAAATTCACCAAAGGAACCAGCAGTGTCTGGTGCTATGATACGGCAGGTTAAGCCAACACTTGGGACACCCACATCCCATATTGGAGTGCCAGTTTGAGTCCTGGATACTCCACTTCCCATCCAGCTTCCTGCTAATACACCTGGGAAGGCAGCCAGGATGAAATTCTTGGCTCCTGGCTTCAGCCTGGCCCAGAAGTCGCTGCTGTGGCCATTTGGAGGGTGCACCAGTAGGTGGAAGATCTCTCTCTCTCTCTCTCTCTCCCACCCCCACCCCCACTGCATCCTCCCATTCCCCATCCTGCCTTTCAAATAAATACATCTTTTTTAAAAAGTTGAATTATAGATTTTTTTTGTGTGAAAGTCTTTCATTAATTATACTTGCATCCATAATGTTGTATGTAGTGGTGAATCATTCATTACCTAATCTGATGTTGGTGGGAATTTAGATCGTTTCTAGTTTAGAACTATTATGGTGGGTAAAGCCGCCACCTACAGTGCCGGCATCCCATATGGCCGCTGGTTCAAGTCCGGCTGCTCCACTTCCTTCCAGCTTTCTGCTGTGGCCTGGGAAAGTAGTGGAAGATGGGCCAAGTGTTTGCACTCCTGCACCCACGTAGGGGACCAGGAAGAAGCTCCTGGCTCCTGGCTTCGGATCAGCCCAACTCCGGCCATTGTGGCCATTTTGGGAGTGAACCAGGGGGTGGAAGCCCTTTCTGTTTCTCTGCCTCTGCCTCTCTGTAACTCTGCCTTTCCAATAAATAAATAAATCTTTTTATAAAAAAAGAACTATTATGATAGTGCAGTTATAAACATTCATTTTTTTTCTGAGACTTAGTTATTTGAAAGGCAGAGTGACAGAGAGAGATAGAAAGAGATCATCTGCTGCTTCACTCCTCAAGAGGCCACAATGGCCTAGGCTGTGCCACGCCAAAGCCAGGA
The DNA here is from genome assembly GCF_964237555.1 of Oryctolagus cuniculus. Taxonomy (NCBI): domain Eukaryota; kingdom Metazoa; phylum Chordata; class Mammalia; order Lagomorpha; family Leporidae; genus Oryctolagus; species Oryctolagus cuniculus. The sequence continues at coordinate 70,933,482 of NC_091446.1, read as the reverse complement.
GCCTGGAATTCCATGCAGGTCTCCCATGTGGGTGGCAGGGGTCCAAGCACTTGGGCCATCTTCTGCTGCTTTTCCAAGGCCATTAGCAAGGAGCTGGATCAAAAGTGAAACAGCCAGGACTTGAACGGGCACCCATATGGGGAGCTGGTGCTGCAGGTGGTGGCTTTACCTGCTACACCACAGCACTGAACCCACAGAAAAGTTTTTTGAACCAAAACAAACTCATACTTTTAATTCTATTTTGCATGTATACTTAGGCTTGGAATTGGTAGAGTGTTTTTATTTATTTATTTATTTTTAAAGATTTATTTATTTATTTGAAAGACAGAGTTACACAGAGAGAGGAGAAGCAGAGAAAGAGAGAGGTCTTCCATTCGATGGTTCACTCCCCAACTGGCTGCAACAGCTAGAATTGTGCCAATCCAAAGCCAGGAGCTTCTTCCGGGTCTCCCACGCGGGTGCTGGGGCCCAAGGACTTCGGCCATCTTCTTATTGCTTTCCCAGGCCATGGGGAGAGCTGGATAGCAGAGAGCTAGATCAGAAGTGGAGCAGCCAGGTCTCGAACCGGCGCCCATGTGGGATGCCGGCACTTTAGGCTAGGGCGTTAATCTGCTGTGCCACAGTGCCGGCCCCAGTAGAGTGTATTTATATCCGTATGTATATTAAAAATCTTGTGCTAGAGTTGTGGTACAACAGGTCAAGCTGCCACCTGCAAAGCTAGTCTCATATAAGCATGGGTTTGAGTTCCGGCTGCTCTACTTCCAATTCAGCTCTCTGCTAATGTGCTTGGGAAAAGCAGCAGATGATGGCCCAAGTGCTTTGGCCCAGGCCACCCATGTGAGAAACCCAAGTGGAGTTCCTGGCTTCTGGCTTCAGTCTGGCCCAGCCCTGGCTGTTGTAGCCATTTGAGGAGTGAACTAACATATGAAAGTCTCTCTCTCTCTCTCTCTCTCTCTCTCTCTCTCCCCTCTTCCCCCTCTCTTCCTCTCTTCCTCTCTTCCTCTTTCTCTGTAACTCTGCATTTTAAATAAATAAATAAATCTTTTTTTTTTTTTTTACCGTCTTGTATCTCTGAGTCTAATCCAACATAGCAGGGTTCACTTTATCCTTTTCCCTTTCCTTGCTGTGGTTTCTGTGACAGAAACCAAGCATATTTATTTTCTCCATCCTAGAATATCCATATTACGAAGCCTCATTCCCCAGCTCTGTCTGCTGAAAGGGCCTAGAGCCGGGACAGCCCAGGTCTGGATTTCCAAGAGGAAGCAGGCTTCCTTGGAGCCATGGCTGAGTCCAGGATGGAAGCTGGGGAATGACAGGATGAGTGCTGAGTATCAGAAAGGAAAGAAGCACTCAAAGTGGGGATAACTCAGACAGACAGGAACCCTCTTACCTGGCCTTATCTGGGACAGTTTGACCAAAAAACAATGTTAGGAATAGATTATAACTGGCAAACTAACTTCCCATAAGGCTGAAATAGACAAGGGAGCCCATATATGGAGAGAAGAGAGTTCTTTACAGTTGAATTCCAACTAATAAATGTAGAAGAAATTATGGAAATAGAAAATCGACCACCAGAGAATGCAGTGGGAATGAATGTTGCAAATAAAGAGCCAAATGAATGCTCAAACTGGTGAAAGTGTGATGCTAAACAAGATATTTGCATAATGTACTTACAGGTGTATTTCAAAAAGATTGTGGAAAATGGAATTAAAAGGTACATTTTCATGCAAAAAAGTCTGTGAAACCATGCACTTGTATTAATCACAGAAGAAGAAGAAGAAAAAAAAAACAGTGATTGTATAGTGAAGAAATGTGACAGACATCGTATTCCAGGGCTCATGTGGGACACAGTGTCCTGGAGGGGTGCAGTGGGAAGGGCGCATGTGGGACACAGTGTCCTGGAGGGGTGCAGTGGGAAGGGCGCAATAGCACTTCTGTGGTGTTCCCACACAAAACGCAGCTCTTGAGGTCATGAGCAGGGCAATCCTGGCAACGTCCCAGGCAGACCTGTGACTTTCCAATAGTATTGTACTAATGTCAGTTACTTGGCTTTCCCAACTCCTGTGAAGTTATGTAAGGTGTTAATATTTGGGAACACCGGTGGAGTGTATATAGGAATCCACTGTCTGGTTTTCGTAAGCATAAAGTTACTTCAGAAGAAAAAGAAAGAGAGGAGTCAGTTGTGATTGTGCCATCCTTAAGACAGAAACCCTGGCCAGCACCTCTGCTGCAGGTACAAAGTGCTCCCCTGACAGAGGCAGTCAAGGTCCTCAATAATGAATCCAGACTTTTCCCCACATTTATATTAGCTCCGCCCACGTCCATCAGCCGCCCATGCCCTGCCAATTTCTCTGGCACAGGCTTAGAAAAGCCTGACTCATGTCCTAGGACCCCTTTCATGGGGCCTTCACCTTACACCCAGAGTCAGCTGCTAGGCAACCCTGCAGTGCAGTCAGCCCTGGGTCGTGACCTTGGAAACCTTGAACTCCCTTGGGGGGTTGGGGATGTAGGCTCTGCGGGTCTGTCATTCCCTACACCCTGTCTGCCCTTAGGAAGCTTCTGACTTGCAAATAAACACAGCCAGGAGAAGGGAAAGCAGATCAGAGGTGGGTAGGGTGGGTAAGGGAGCCTGCACAGCTCTTCGGGGCTGTGGTTTTCCTTTGGCCTCTTCTGCTCAGAGCGGGCTGGTCTGCCCAAAGCTATGCAGCTGTTAAGAACAAAAATCCCCATTTGAACACAGCCTTCTGCCTCCTTTACTAAGGGCTGCTAGCTCCAAAAAGGCTTGGAATAGCCAACCATGTAGCATCTTCATACAGTTTTCATTTCACCCTGACACACCTCAAGGTCATCTCTGGGGACAGCCTTGCAGAGAAGGTTCCCAAAGAGCTGGCAGGAAATGCGACTGACTCCCCTCTCCCCAGGCCTGCAGAGCGTCCCAGTATCACAGCTGAATGCATTCTGGGGAAACAGCCACGGACGTGACAACGAACTGAATGCACACTTAACAGTGTGAACCTGCAGCAAAGTCATCTCAACCCTGAGCAGCTAGAATACCAGCACCACAGTGGGCTGGGGCTGAGCTCATTTGCTGGACCCCTTTATTCCTGATCCCGCTCCTTGAAATGTGGATTTATCGGGGCTGAGGCTGTAGCATAGTAAGCTAAGCCACGGGTTTGTGTCCCGGCTGCTCCTCTTCCGATCCGGCTCCCTGGTAATGGGCTCCCTTGGAGGCTTCAAGTGATGTCTCAAGTGCTTAGGTCCTTGCCTCCCTGCCATCCATGTGGGAAACTCTGACTGAGTTCTGGGCTCCTGGTTTCACTGACCCAGCCCCAGCCGTTGTGGTTACTTGGGGAGTGAACTAACAGATGGGAGATTTCTCTGTCTCTTTTCCTCTCAAATGAATTAATTAAGTAAATAGAAACAACATCTTAAAACCACTGGCTGGGAAACTTCTCTTGCCAAGCTCTAGAATAACTACAGAAGCCATCCAACGCCTGCAGTATTGGCTGAGGTCAACTGAGAAGCTAACTACACAGTGTTTCACAGGGTGTTGAAATCCATGAACGTTAGCTGCTAGGACTATCATTATTGATATCCTAATGGGTAATAGTGAACCGCTGCCCTCACCCTGCACCTCCCTTCTCCCTGTACCAAGCAGACCTACTCATCTACATCCTCTGTAAGCTGGGAGGATTTGGGACTGCCTGCAAGAAAGGCAGAGGGCTCAAAAACAAAAAACTTCTTAAATACCAACTTGTGAAGACACCACACTGCTTTTCCTGGGACCCAGCAGAGAGATCCACATCACATTTTCCTGGTTCCCTTTCTCTGGCTATGATCCGTGCACCGCGTGCTAGCAGTCCTCTCCATCTGTGAGAGAGGCAGTGGGCCTTGGCCACGGGGCCTGGATCTTTCTGCTGGTGGCTCTGGAAATACTGGCTGGTGCCAGAAGGAGAAGAGAAAGAGGCTTTGTGCAGCCCAGACCCTCCCAGCCAGCGAGACTGGTCCAAGTGGCCTCCATCTCCATCCCCAGAGGGGTGGCCAGCCCCTATTTCCTGTTTCCTTGGCCCCTCGCCCTTGGAAATGCCAACAGAACCTGCCAGCTCCTCAGCACAGCCAGCCTCAGAGGATGCAGCCCACAGCCCAGGGACTGGCACGGGCACACATCCCAGATTCCTAAATGGCCCCTGTGTACCTTGGGCCACCTCCTCAGTTCTCCAAGCCTCACATGGTGTTCAGCGTGGATCCTGGTGCTACCTGCCAGGGTAAAGGGAGCACTAAACGAGAAGGAAGCTCCTGCACATTGGGGCACATCATTCATGCAGCCGGTGCTGGGTGTTCCCCCTAGCTACAGCAGTTGTCACCCTGAGCCCCTAAGTAGCCCACTTGCCCCTTCTCAGCACACCCCCTGCTCCAGAACCCCTCACTATCTAGAGACTTTGCTGAGGCCTCAGAGTCAAGAGGTCTGGGAATATTGAAGAGCACAGATTATGCAATTAGCAGCTGGCACTGCAACGCAGCAGATTAAATTGCTGCTTGAGACTGGAATCCTATGTCAGAATGCCTGTTTGAATCCTGGCTGCTCCACCTCTGATCCAGCTCCCTAAACATGCTCCTACTTGGATTCTTGCAACTTATATGGGAGACCTAGATGGAGTTCCTGGCTCCTGGCTACAGCCTGCCCTGGCTGTTATGGCCATTTGGGGAGTGAACCAGTAGATGGAAGATTCTCATTCTCTCTCTCTCTCATTCTCTCTCTCTCTGTCTCTCTACTCCTCCCCCTTCTCCCTCCCTCACTGTTGTTCAATCAATCAATCAATCAATATTAAAAAAAAAAAAAGATCCTGGCTGCTGCTGCGGCTCACTAGGCTAATCCTCCACCTGCGGCACCAGCACCCCAGGTTCTAGTCCTGGTTGGGGTGCCAGATTCTGTCCCCGTTGCTCCTCTTCCAGTCCAGCTCTCTGCTGTGGCCTGGGAAGGCAGTGGAGGATGGCCCAAGTGCTTGGGCCCTGCACCCGCATGGGAGACCATGAGGAAGCACCTGGCTCCTGACTTCGGATCAGCATAGCGCGCTGGCTGTAGCAGCCATTTAGGGGGTGAACCAACAGAACGAAGACCTTTCTCTCTGTCTCTCTCTTTCTGTCTAACTCTGCCTGTCAAAAAAAGATCCTGGAACCAGATCCACCTGTAACCCTGGATGAAATATATTTAACAAATCTTATCTGAAAGATGCACATGAAGAAACTTAAATATAATTAGTACTGCAAAGACTAATAAAGATATTGCATATACAGCCTTTGAAGAATGCCTGGTTCAGAGATAAGTTCAGTTATTCAGGGATAAGTTTAGCAAATCACAGAACAAAAGTAAATAATGAAGCTCTTTTATAATTAGCCCCAGCTGGCCATCAACATGCTTTGAAGCCCAACATATGGTTGGCATATTTCCCTGATTCCTGCTGCTGGTTCCAGTGCCCCTATTAATTTCACTGTTCGTTTCCCGTTTCCTTTCTCTTGCCATGATCCGTGCACCGTGTGCTAGCAGCCCTCTCCGTCTGTGAGAGAGGCAGTGGGCCTTGGCCACGGGGCCTGGATCTTTCTGCTGGTGGCTCTGGAAATACTGGCTGGTGCCAGAAGGAGAAGAGAAAGAGGCTTTGTGCAGCCCAGACCCTCCCAGCCAGCGAGACTGGTCCAAGTGGCCTCCATCTCCATCCCCAGAGGGGTGGCCAGCCCCTATTTCCTAGGACATAGTGAACTGGATCCCTGTTATCTTCTTGCTCAGTTTTCTTCTACATGTTTGGGCTGGTTTCCATTGGCACAAGGAAATAAGTTGATTTCCAAATAGCTATCTCTCTCTCTTTTTAAGATTTATTTGTTTATATATGTAAGAGTCAGAGCTACAGAGAGGGAGAGACAGAGAGAGAGCTCTTCCATCTGCTGGCTCAGATAACGCTCCTGGCTCCTGACGTTCGCCTGGCCCAGCCGCAGTCATTGAGGCCATCTGGGGAGTGACCCAGCAGCTGGAAGCTCTCTCTGTCTCTCTCATTCTGCCTTTCAGATGGATAAATATATACATATTTTTTAAAAAGGTAACATTAATTATCTTAGTAAGAAAATGTCCCTTTATTTCTATTTTTAAAAGATTTATTTATTTATTTGAAAGGCAGAATTACAGAGAGGCAGAGGCAGAGAGAGAGAGGGAGAGAGGTCTTCCATCCGCTGGTTCACTCCCAGATGACCACAACGGCTGGAGCTGTGCCAATCCAAAGCCAGGAGCCAGGAGTTTCTGCTGGGTCTTCCATGTGGACGCAGGGCCCAAGGACTTGGACCATCTTCTGCTGCTTTCCCAGGCCATAGCAGAGAGCTGGATCAAAAGTGGAGCAGCCAGGACTCAAACTGGCGCCCATACGGGATGCTGGCACTGCAGACAGCGGCTTTACCCACTAGGCCACAGCGCCAGCCCCTACTTCTACATCTTTGAATTTGTTGTTTTACTGTCGGGGTCTGCTCATCAGATAACACTTTCAGGATTAATTGAAAATATAAGGCTATGTTGATTTTTGTTTCTTTGACCTTAGCACAGATGTGATGACTTTTTTTCCAGTCCTCACTAAATAGCCAGCCAATAATTTATGTCATGTTCAAATTAGTGGCTAAATGAGACAGGATGTGATAAAGCATATTAGGATATTTGGATGTCCATTTGGGAAAAAATGTTTTATGTTTGAATCTTTCCTCCCAACCACATAGAAATTCTAGATGGGTTAGAGATTTTGTCTTTAAGAAACCTTAAAACTATTTGGAGAAAATATTGGAAAATATTTTTATAGTCTCGATGTGAAGAATCATAAGTAAGTTGTGATAAACTTATATAAGCCATAAAAGAAAACACAGAGATTTCGCCACATGATATCTAAAACTTCTCTATGATGAAAGAGACCACAAAGTTCACGACAATGGGAGGCAGAAAGAAAACATTGCCAACATATAGGAGAGGACTTAAAAAAGTTTGTGGAAAAATGGAATTAGAAAATAAATTTGTTTGGCAAAACAAATTTTGAAATCCATGCAGTTTTTTTCATAATATGCATAATATCCATGAGCTTTTCAAAGATGCTTGGAACAACAGGCAGTAGACTAATAATCAAAGTATGTAAAGGGGAGAAGTGGGGGGAAAAAGAACATTTGAATAGGCAAATAAAGCTCAACCCTCACTCTAAATAGCAAATAAATAAAAACAAGGTAAAATCATCAAAATCTCAAAACGTAAATATCCGGCACTGCAGAATGCACAGGGCCACAGCTCTTCCACCTCCAGGCTCTTCCGCGCCAAAAGTATTGTCTGTGAATGGCACTCCTGCAGTGCGGTTCCAGTACAGGTTCCCATGGAGCGGGGTGCACCTGGAGCTCAGTTCTCTGTGCCCTGCCACTCCAGTGTTTGGGGGACAGTTTGTGATATATTCAGCAAAATATCAAAGACCCTCTGACTCAATGATTCTTCTTCCAAGAATCTAGCCTTTCAGAAATATATGAATATCTAATAGTGCATAAAGATATATGCAAAAAAGATATTCTTTGAGGCACATTTTATTTTGGGGAGAAAAAGGAAATACCCTATGTGTCCATCATGAAAATAAAAATAATGATGTAAATAAGGATGCATCTACTCATGGGATATTTTGCAACTCTTCCTATTCTTAAATGTTTGTTTTCATATATTTGGAAGGTAAAGTGACAGGCAGGGAGAGAGAGCTCCCATCTGCCTGCTCACTCTCCAACTACCTGCCACAGCCTGAGCTAATCAAGGCTGACACCAAGCACCTGGAGCACCATCCAGGCCTCCCCCAAGCTGCCGGAGCCCAAGCACTTGAGCTATCTTCTGCTGCCTCCCAGGATGCACTAGCAGGAATCTGGATTGGAAATGCAGTAGCCAGGACTCAAACTGGTGCTCTCAGGGAGATGGGAGCACCCTGGGCAGCAGGCTAACATGCTCCAGATAATTTGCAACTCTTTAAAGGATTTGTACTCACGTTCAACAATCTTCAGTATTTGATGCTACAGCAGAGATAAACATGAACATAAAAAATATTAAAATTATCTCGTGTCGGAGCCAGCACTACAGTGTAGAAGTTTAAAGCCGCCATCTGCAGTGCCGGCATCCCATGCAGGCGCTGGTTTGAGACCCGGCTGCTCCATTTCCTATTCAGCTCCCTGCTGACCTGCCTGGGAAGGGAGAGGGGGATGGCCCAAGTGCTTGGACCCCTGCACCCCCATGGGAGGCCAGGAAGAAGCTCCTGATCCCTGGCTTAGTCCCCCAGCCATCGAGGCCATTGGGGGAGTGAACCAGCAGATGGAAGATATCTATGTGTGTGTGTCCCCCTCTCTCTCTGTAACTCTGCTTCTCAAATAAATAAAATAAAATTTTTTAAATAAAATCTCATGTTGCATTCCAATGTCTACATGTTTATGTCTTAATCTGCATTATACAGATGGGCAACACAAGATGGGTAAGGAAAAGCCTGCTAAACCAAGAGGCCTGAACGGGACCCTTGAGCATGGGGAGTGTAGTGAGTGGCAGTTTTCATGCTATACTCCATATACTCACTCCGTGCTCCACCACAAGGAAGCATTGTATACAGTTTTATAACATTAAATTCAAAATATTTTCTGAAGCCCACTGGCTGTGTGCGTTGTAAGAATCCTTGTGGGTTTGGCTGTTCTTTGACAACTTTCCACCTGGCTAAACTACCCAGGAGTGTCCTACCACATTCTTGGCATTCCTGGAATAAACCGTTTCTTTTTCTAAACCAGCTCATCTGGGCATCATAATTCCCAGGAGAATTTTTTTTTTTAAATTGTAGATCCAAATCTCCTTCACTGACTCAGAATTTCTTATTTTGCTGTGGAGGAGGAAGTGCGAGTTACGGTTCATGTGGCAGCCACACAGCCACAGCCACGGCCACGGCCACAGCCACAGCCACAGCCATGGCCACAGCCCAGGAGAAGGTGGAGAGGGAGGCTGGATCCTCAGGGCCGCCCCAAGGCATGAGATGAAAGTGCTCCATTTGGAGCTGCAAAACAACAACAGATGCATTAGGGCTGGGCCTTTTGTTTTCCCCAAAACTCAACCTTTTCTAATGCATTTGTTGTTCTGTAAAGGGGGTGGGGAATTTCCACTTGTTCTCTTCTAAACCACTGCAGGATGCTTTGAAGCTGCCTTAAAATCCCATCCAGTTCTTAGAATTAAGAAACCCACAAAGTCTGCTTCCAGAGGAAGAAGGTAACAGAGTTGCAAGGTGTGTGTGTGCTTTGTATTGTTATCTCAGGGCTTCAAATCAGACTGCACAGCTGATCTGTAGAAAGGGGCCTGTGAGGGTCTCCAGGGCAGATCAGAGAGGCCAGACATGCATACTCCTACCCTAGGTGCATGCATACTCCTACCCTAGGTGAGGTCTGTTAAGATTATAAGCCTTACTGCTTTGTGAATGCCCTAAAGGCAGATGTGAGTTTACCTATCTAATGCAAGGCTTAAGCCTCTGCTGAACACTCTGATTTTGATTGTATTGGGGCCTTTTACTTTTACAGAGCTGCAAACTGTCCACAACTGATAGCAATGCAAAATAGTTCTTTTGTCTCTAGATAGGCCAGTCCTGCCACTTGTACAGGTTCAGGTGACTCCAGGCCTTCCTGCCTCTATTTGCACCATATCACAGTCTATATCAGATAAGGTACAGGGCAGCAGGTGAGGCCCAACTGTTGCCCTTGAGGCCATATAGGGAGGGAAGATCTCTCTCTCTCTCTCTCACTCTGCCTTTCAAATAACTAAACAAAAACTTTGATGAAAAGTATTTCAGGCTGGCACCGAGGCTCAATAGACTAATCCTCCACCTGCGGCGCCAGCACACCGGGTTCTAGTCCCGGTTGGGGTGCCAGGTTCTGTCCCGGTTGCTCCTCTTCCAGTTCAGCTCTCTGCTGTGGCCTGAGAAGGCAGTGGAGGATGGCCCAAGTGCTTGGGCCCCTGCACCCCATGGGAGACCAGGAGGAAGCACCTGGCTCCTGGCTTCGGATCAGCGCGGCCATTGGGGGGTGAACCAACGGGGGAAAAAAAAAAAGGAAGATCTTTTGTTAGAGTCCGAAAAAGCCCACCACCCGAGGAACGACTCCAAGAGACCTTTCTCTCATGCAACCAGCAAAGGGTTAAAGATTTATTGATTATCCAGCATGCTGGGGCTGTCCGATCATACATGAGCAGAGCAGCCCCGAATAACCAAAGGTTAGGGTTTATAAAGACAAAAACCACAAAACCGGGAAGGGGGGGAATACATGGTTGCTATGCATGGTTGCTATACACAGTTGCTAAAATCAAAAGAGAGTACATAAAATCAAAAGAGAGTATATGGTTACTGGGGTCAACATAACCTAAAACCTAAGTGAAATTAATATTCATCATAATCTTGACAATACCAGTTACAAGATTACAATTAGCAATTAGGACTTGACATTAATGTAAGACACAGACAAATCACATCTTTATTATTAGCCCAGGTAACCCAGGTGCCACTTGAGCAATCATGCTAGGGGGTTTTTGTGCTCTGCCAAGGGTGATGTAGTGCACTGCTATTGTCCGACTATTTGAGATCATAGTTTCAGACCAGAGTCTCACGGTGGGGGGGTGCTTTCTCAGAATGGAGTCTCAAGTGCTCCAAAATGGAGTCCCTACTGTCAAGGTGCTACTTCACTCTGTCTTATTTTTACAGCTGTACCAGGAATGTTATAACCTGTAAGCTTAAGCTTAACTTTTTACACCCGCACATATACAATTTTAACTTTTCACTTTCTCTCTGTCTCTCTCTCTCACTGTCCACTCTGCCTGTCAAAAAAATAAAAATAAATAAAGAAAAATATTACAGATCTGTGTCTGTTTTTTGGACTGATAGTGACTTTCTAGGGTGCATCCCTTATTAATGAGTTCGATAAAATCTTTAGCTCCTGATTTAACGTTTTTTTGGAAAAGCATCTTTTCACATCACTGTCCCTTCTTTCCCGGAAGAAGGACTTCCTACAGAAGACCCAACAGCAAGCCTGCGATCCCACAGACGCTGTCTGAGGCCATCGGAGCCCTTTCTTGTTCCTCGTGGAGAAAAGCTTCTTCGCACCTGGGGGGAGGGGGGGGCTTTGGCGCCTGTGCCACAGCTGTGGGTGACAGCGGACTCAGTCTACCCGTCTGTGCAAGGAGCTCACAGCGACTGCCTGAACCCCGGAGCTGCCGCCCAGCCTCCCCTTGCGCCCTGCACCCCGCGCCCGGGGCCCCGGCATGCAGCCGCTGCCTGGGAACGCTCCCAGTCCCGCACGACTGCCCCTCCGCCCGCGGGGGGTCTCTGGGCTCCGCGCCGCTCCTGGGGTGCGGAGGGACTCGGGAGGGGGCGGGTTCACTCGAGCCAGAAAGCCCGGAGCCGCCCAGGAATTTTGGCTCGGGCTGGGAGCATTTCCTCCCGGGCTGGCCCGGCGCGATCCCGCGGAGGGCTGTCGCTGGCAGACGCGCACAGCGCTCGGTCCCGCCGGCATCATGCGGCCCCTGCTGTGCGCGCTGGCCGGGCTCGCCCTGCTCCGCGCCGCGGGCGCTCTGGCCGGTGAGTAGGGGCCGCGGGCCCGCGATGCGGGCAGGGGACTGGGAGCCCGGGAGGCCCGCCGAGGGCAAGGTGGGGATGAGCGAGTGAGAGAGATGCCAGGCAGGGAGGGAGGGAAGGAGGGAGTGACAGAACTGAACCGGCGGGGAACAGAGGCACAGAGAGAGACAGGGGAGAGGGGAAATAAGGGATTAGAAAGAGGTTTTGGAGAAACACAGATACCAGTTAGGGCAGAAAACAAAAGCAGTTGAGAGCAACAGAGCAAGAAACAAGGATTGAAATGGAGAGAGACGGAGACCGATGTTTTCAGAAAAACCTATTGAGAAAGTTGAGAAAAGCTGGGGGGGGGGGTGCCAAACTGCTGGTGAAAGGAGACAGGAAGGGGTAAAAGGTCAAGTTTGTAGGGTGGGGCAGCCCTGAGGCCAGCTGGGAGCAGGCCTGGCTTTCCAGGGCCATGCACTGGAAGCTGAGCTCCAAGGCCAGTGACCCAGGCAGGGCCCCACACGGCCATCCGGCCATCCTGGAGCCAGGCAGACGGCCCCTGCCGTGTGGGGACAGAGTCAGATTCCAGGTTTGTTTCTTTAAAAGATGTATTTATTTATTTGAAAAAAGAAGGAGATCTTCCATCCACTGGTTCACTACCCAGTTGCCTGCAACAGGCAGAGCTGGGCCAGGCCGATGAGGAGCCGGGAACTCCATCGGGGTCTCCCATGTGGGTGGCAGGGACCCAAGCACTTGGACCAATGGTCCACTGCTTTCCCAGGCTAGCAGGGAGCTTGTTTGGAAGTGGAGCAGCCAGGATTCAACCCGGCGTCCTGATATGGGGTGCTGGCGTCACAGACAGCACCTTAATCCATAATGCAGGCCCCCAGGATCCAGCTTGCCGGAGAGCTTTCCTGAAGGCTGAGCTGCCTTGAGTGGAGGAACAGGGAACGAGCACCCCCACCCCCACCCCCATGCGTGCGCCCCTGGCTGAGTTCCAAGCTTTGCATTGTCCGCTTAATTCCCCTTCTCATGCCGGTGGTCTTCAGGCTGCCCCTGCACAGGTGGGGCACAGACAGGATGACAGTGACAGAGAGGTCACTCCAGAACTGCACATTCCACAGCACTGTGCAGGGTGCAAGCCAGAGAGTGCTTGTGGCTCATCCGAGTGCCCAGGGGAGGGAAGGCTCAGAGCCCTCACCAAGCACCCAGCCCTCCTGTCCCCTCGCTGGGCCCTGTGCTGGGACAGAAGCCTCCCGGGGCCCTGTTGGGGCCCCATGACCTGTGTAGGTGGGCACTCCAGGAAAGGCCCCGGGCCCTAGGCAGGGCTCATCGAGGAGGAGTGACACACACCTGCTGCTGACCCCGGGATGTGCCCGGCCAAGAGCAGGCATCCACACACAGGACGCTGGCTCTCTTGGACAACCCCAGGGCTCTCTCTGAGCCTCCGTTTCTGCACCTGTTCAGGAGAATCAGCCGTTTCATCACAAGGCTGCCGACGAGTGCCTGCCCAGGCCCTCGGTACAAATCCTCCTTGGCCCAGCTCCTCTCTGCCCGGCCTCACACTCCCAGAGCTGAGGGCACCCAGCAGAGCCTGCGACTGGCTGACTTTCTGTGGCCCCTGTAGCCGCAATTGGTATATACACTTTAATGTGAATTTCCTTTAAAATATTTTTTTTCTTCTGATTATGTATGTTTAGAAGCTACAGATTAAGAAAAAATAAAGAGGAAAGTATAAATACATGCATGAATATAAGTTCACTTTTTAAAGATTTATTTATTAGAAAGGCAGAGCAACATAGAGAGAGGGGAGGAGAGAGAGAGACAGAGACAGAGAGAGAGAGAGAGAGAGAGAGAGAAAGAGAGAATCTTCCATCAGCTGGTTCACTCCCCAGGCCTGCAAGAATCCGGACTGCGCTGGGTTGAAGCTATAAACTTGGAATTCCATCCAGGTCTCCCACATAGGTAGCAGGAATAAAGTGCTTGAACCTTCATCCGTTGCTTCCCAAGAGCATCAGCAGGGAGCTGGACCAGAAGTGGAATAACCAGTACTCAAACTGGCACTTCCATACAGGAGGCAGTGGCTTAACCACTGGACCACACCACTCACTCCTCTATTCACACATTTCGTGTATAACCTTCAGGTTGAAGATAATATCCATTTTTTTCTTACTTTTGTTTATAAAATTTTCTAAAAGATTTTATTTATTTATTTATTTATTGAGAGGTAGAGTTATAGACAGTGAGAGGGAGAGACCGAGAGAAAGGTCTTCCTTCCGTTGGTTCACACCCCAGATGTCCGCAACAGCCGGAGCTGTGCTGATCTGAAGCCAGGAGCCAGGTGCTTCCTCCCAGTCTCCCACATGGGTGCAGGGGCCCAAGCACTTGGGTCATCTTCTACTGCTTTCCCAGGCCATAGCATTGAGCTGGATCAGAAGAGGGGCAGGTGGGACTAGAACCGGCGCCCATAGGGATGCAGGCAGAGGATTAACCTACTGCACCACAACACCGGCCCCTACAAAAAAATTTTTGATTCAAAAATATACTGCACAGGGCTGATGCTATCGTGTAGTAAGGTAAGCTTCTGCCTGCGGTGCCTGCGTCCCATATGGAGCCTATTCTTGTCCTGGCTGCATCTGTTCTAATCCAGCACTCTGCTAATGCACCTGAGAAAGTAGTAGAAGATGGCCCAAGTGCTTGGGCCCCTGCACCTGCATGGGAGACCCGGAGGAAGCTCCTGGCTCCTGGCTTTGAATGGTCTCGGCTCCAGCCATTGTGGCCATTTAGGGAGTGAACCAGTGGATGGAAGAACTTTCTCTCTGTCTCTCTCTGTCTGTATCTCTACCTCTCAAAAAATAAACAAATTTTTTAAAAAATGTACTACAAAAAATAGAACAGTATAATGTATCTGCCAACCCTGTTTCAACAAGTACAATTCAGGTTGAGCATTCCTAATCTGAAAATCTGAAATCCTCCAAAAATCTGTAATTTTTAAAAAAGATTTATTTACTTATTTGAAAGTCAAAGTTGCAGAGAGAGGGAGGGAAAGGCAAGGAGAGAGATCTTCCATCTGCTGGTTCATTCCTCAAATGGCCACAATGTAATTCCAACCCCAAGCATTTAGGTAAGGGCCTCCCAACTTGTATAATCTCTACTCTGTCTCATTTCCCTTAGATATTATAAAGGAAATTCAGGCACACATATTTTCATCTATAAATATGTCTTTGTGTATTTCTAAAAGATCAGTACTCTTGTAATGAACATAACTGCACTACCATTATCACTCCAAAAATGGACGATAATTCCTTAGTATCATCAAATACTTAATCAATATTCAAAAGCATTCTGGTTGTGCTATATATTTTAGCATTTCATTTGTTTGGTTCAAATAAGGTGTGCGTTTGGTAATATGTCTGTTAAATCTGTTTAAATAAGTTCTCACTCCATTCTTTTTCCTTAAAATCCATTTGTTGAAGAAGCTAAGCTTGTCCTGTAAATTTCTCCACATAGACTTGGCTAATTGCAACCCCATGTGGTCATTTAAGTGTTTCTGTGCCCCTTGTGTTTTCTAACTTATAGCTAAATCTAGAAGCTGGAACTAATTCAAAAGAGTTTTCATTTGTTTGTTGTTCATTCATTCATTCATTCATTCATTTGAAAGGCAGAGCAACAGAAAAGGAAAGAGAGACAGACAAACGGACAGAAAGATCTTCCATATGCTAGTTCACTCCCCAAATGACCACAACAGCAGCTGGGGCTGAGCCAGGCTGAAGTCAAGAGCCTAGAACTCCTTCAGTCTCCTACGTAGGTGGCCAGGGCTGAAGGACTTGGACCATCCTTTGCTGCTGTTAGACCGGTGTCGGATCGGACTCAGTTAACCCAACGAGAGATTTGGTGATGCCAAAGCAAAGAGGTTTATTGTTCTGGCCCAGGCTAGGGTCCACACCTCCAACTGTCCCGGCAGTCTTCTGACAAGGACCCATCCCGTTTCCTTTGCGGGGTTTATATAGGGTTTTCAGAGACATTCTATACATTATAGCACCATTCAGCAAATCATCTCATCCCGTGGGAAATTCAAAAAACCTCTCTTAAGCTGATTAGTGCGTCCAGTGGTGGGAATGGACCTAGTAAAGGTGGTTAGATGGCTTTGGGGTTGATGCTTTTTAAAATGATTGGCTAAAGTCTAGGGTCCGAGCCGCTAGGGTGAACCTGCCAAACTGCAGGGTCTCGGGATAGAATCAGTCACCTTAACTGCCTGAAAAGACACCTGGAACTTTAGAGATTTCCCTGCTATCTGCTGATTGGCTGTTGCTAGGGGAGCTTATCACAAGGAGAGTTTATTTCTCTTTTATTAGGAGCTTTTAGCTTAGGGTCCAGGGCCCGGTTAGGCCTAGTCTAAAATAGCTGCACCTTGATCCGGGCAGGTTCTTCACTGCCTTCTCAGGTGTATAAACAGGTAGCTATATTAGAAGTGGAGCAGCTAGGGGCCAGCGCTGTGGCGCAGCAGGTTAAAGCCCCAGCCTGTGGCACCAGCATCCCATATGGGTGCCAGTTCAAATCCCAGATGCTCCACTTCCAATCCAGCTGTCTGCTATGACCTGGAAAAGCAGTAGAAGATGGCCCAAGTCCTTGGGCCCCTACACCCACATGAGAGACCCAGAAGAAGCTCCTGGGTTTGGATCAGTTCAGCCCTGGCTGTTGTGGTCATTTGGGGAGTGAACTGGTGGAATGGAAGACCTCTTTCTGTAACTCTTTCAAATAAAATAATTCTTAGAAGAAGAGGCCGCCACCACGGCTCACTAGGCTAATCCTCCACCTATGACGCCGGCACACAGGGTTCTAGTCCTAGTTGGGGTGCCGGATTCTGTCCTGGTTGCCCCTCTTCCAGGCCAGCTCTCTGCTGTGGCCCGGGAGTGCAGTGGAGGATGGCCCAAGTGCTTGGGCCCTGCACCACATGGGAGACCAGGAGAAGCACCTGGCTCCTGGCTTTGGATCAGTACAGTGCACCAGCTGCAGCGGCCATTGAGTGTGAACCAATGGAAAAAGGAAGACCTTTCTCTCTGTCTCTCTCTCTCACTGTCCACTCTGCCTGTCAAAAATAATAATAATAATAATAATAATAATAATAAAATAATAAATAAACTGCAAAAAAAAAGAAGAAGAAGAAGGGGAAGAGAAGCAGAAGAAAAGTGGAGCAGCTACAGCGCATAGTGGCCCTCTGGTTTGGGATGCTGCATTGTAAGTGGCTGCTTAACCCTCTGCACCACAGTGCCAGCTCCTGGAGTTTTTGTGAGAATACTTTAGAGTCTTTATTATTTTTATTTGTATCTCTTTGATTGTTACTGGAGTTGAACTTTTTTTAAGCTTTATTTATTTATTTACTTATTTGAAAGAGTTGCACAGAGAGAGAAGGAGAGGCAGAGAGAATGAGAGAGAGAGCGAGAGAGAGGTCTTCCATCTGCTGGTTCACTCCCCAATTGGCTGCAATGGCTGGAGCTGTGCCGATCTGAAGCTAGGAACCAGGAGCTTCCTCCAGGTCTCCCATACAGGTGCAGGGGCCCAAGAATTTGGGCCATCTTCTGCTGCTTTCCCAGGCCACAGCAGAGAGCTGGATGGTAAGTGGAGCAGCAGGACTGGAACCGGTGCCTATACGGGATGCCAGCCCTGCAGGCAGCAACTTTACCTGCTACGCCACCGTGCTGACTCTGGTGTTAAATTGTTTTTTTTAATTAAAGGCATACTGGTCATTTCTATTAATTCTCACTAATTGTCAGTTTTCTTCTTTTGTGCATTGGGATTTTTTCTTATTGATTTGTACATGCTCCTTACATATTAAGTGAAGTAAAATGGATTGTGTGTTTCTTGAGACCTTTTTTGAAGGTAAAGCTTTAATTGAGCTCCTATTTTGCTATCAGAGGGATCTTAAATCCTGAGATCCTAGATCTTTTAACTAGTGTAGCCATTCCCACGAGCGTCTCAGGTTCCACTGGGGAAGCTGTCAGGGTCCAGCACCATCCAGGTCCCCAGGGACCAAAATCAGGCTTCTGCTTTTGTTTTGGGTGAAAGAGGATGATGCAGTGGCCTGTGGTGAGGATTGTGGTATTTCTTACAAAAATGGGTATATCTATCTATATATATATAGATATAGATATAGATATCCACCAAAATCCATACACACACACACATATACACACACACAGGCAGCATCCTGCGGTGTTTTTTGTTTGTTTTGTTTTGTTTGTTTGTTTGTTTTGACAGGCAGAGTTAGAGAGGAAGAGATACAGACAGAAAGGTCTTCCGTCTGCTAGTTCAGCCCCCAAATGGCTGCTACAGCCAGCACGCTGTGCCAATCCGAAGCCAGGAAGCAGGCGCTTCCTCCCGGTCTCCCATGCGGTGCAGGGCCCAAGGACTTGGGCCATCCTCCACTGCACACCCAGGCCACAGCAAGAGCTGGCCTGGAAGAGGAGGAACTGGGAAAGAACCCGGCACCTCAAGCGGGACTAGAACCCGGTGTGCCGGCACCGCAGGCAGAGGATTAGCCTAGTGAGCCGTGGCGCAATCCTGTGGTTTTTGAAGTGTTTTACTACATTGTAACTCATTGGAACTCATTCAGTGGATTAAGATCAATGTTTCAGGGCAGGTGTCTGGCCTAGCTGTTCAGATGCCTGTGTCCCATACCAGAGGGGCTGGGTTCTGTTCCCGATTCCAGCTTCCTCTAATGCACACCCTGGGAGGCAGCAGGGGATGGCTCAAGTAATTGGGTCCCTGCCATCCATGTGAGAGGCCTCGATTGAGTTCCTGGCTCCTGGTTTCAGCCTGGTCCAGCCCTGACCATCGCTGGCCAAGAGTAAACCAGCTTGCTCTCTCGCTCTCTCACTCCCTCACTAAGTACCCTAGGTTTCCTGTATGTTCAGAGAGCAAACTGCCTCAGCAGCCCCGGCCACCAGCTGATCTGCCTCTGCATTGACGGAAGGGAAACTAATGCAGGTAACCGAGGCAGGCTCTTCGTCAGGGCAGCTTTCTCGTGCCCTGAGTAAAACATCGGCACAGCAGACACTCACTGTGCTGGAGTGACATCCATAAGCGCTCAGAGCAGTCTGCAAGGCTCATAGCAGGTCTAGAAAGTGACACAAGGGAGAGACCCCTTCCCTCCCCCAGAAAACGCAACACAAATGCTCCTCCACTCCCAGCTCGCCCGTGGGAGGCTTAAGCCTCCTCCTCCAGCTTCAGCCAGGACAGCTGTCTGTAGATTGGAGTTCCTCATGCAATCACTTGAATATGCTTCAAAATGACACTGATGGTTTGGATCGAATCACAAGTGTTTATGCAGACAGTGGATGTGGTGAGTGCTATTATCCTATGACATCAAATGCGGTCAACGGGAAGTAGGCCCCAGGTGGCCCCAGGTGGCCAGAGCTGCTGGCCAGCGCAGGGCGTGACTGGTGATGCTGAGGTCTCCCGACACCTTTCAGAGTCGCACCCAGTACACAGAAATCTTTTACGTTGCGGGCATGTCCTTACTGACCGGGTCCCAGACACAAAAGATCTCCCCCTAAGACCTGGAAGCAGGAGGGGAGCCGCAGAGGACAGGACCCAGGGCCACGTCTCAAACTGGGGCAGCCAGCCCGGCGCCTCCCCCGACCCCGGCCCCTGGGCTCCGCCCTGCAGTCTTCCCTCACCAGCGCCCAGTGCTGCTCCTCCACCCGTGGCCACTGTCCAGGGCGTACATCAGGAGCCAGGGCAGAAACAACCCAGCACCAGGGAGGTCCGGGGTGGGGAGGGGAGGCTGGGGAGCCTCGGGCTTAGCTGCTCAGGGTCCGTCCTAGTAATCCTTCTGCCGCTCCCATTCCTCTTGTTTCCTGACAGCCTCGTGTGTGTGTGCACGCACGTGCACGGGGAAGGCCCCCAGTTACGGTCTTGCTGGAATTTCTGGTCCTAGAAGCAACCTCTCCTTTCCTTTCTCTGTCTCTGTCCTGGGAGCTCCTCCCTGAGGCTTCTCAGCAGGCTCCGGAAGCCCAGGGAGCCTCCTGGGGGAGCCACAGCTGGGAGGGGGCGCCACGCGGCCACCCGCACGCTGAGACAGCAGAGGCTGAGAGAGGAGAGGACAGCTGCTCCCCACCCCGCAGTGAGAGGCTGTCGTAATGCCTCCCAGCCAGTGCTGGGGGGGGCCCCCCGGGGAAGGGGAGGTGGCTGGGGAAGGGGCTGCTGGCAGGCTGGCTTGTTAGGGCCCTGTTCCAAGCCTTCTCTCTCAGATGACCTCCTGGGGCCTGGCTGAGCTCATCGGCAGTTGCACCTGGGTGCTCAGCGCGCAGTTCTGTGCAGATGTGAGGGGTTCGGCTGTGCCTCGGCCCGGCCTTTTCCCTGGAGGAATTTGGCGGCCAAGTTAGAGCTCATCGCAGACACACAGAGCACAGGGTGTTTTCAGCCGAGGAAGAGGAATGAATTCACGTTGTGGGAGACTGCCAAAGCCAGCTGATCCCCACTTGACCGGCAGGGTTGCTAAGCCGGGGATAGGGTATGAGCGGGAGGGCTATGGGGGCTTGGGCGGACAGGTGTGGCTCCAGGGAACAGATGAGTGAGAGGCTCTTGGGCACAGCTGCAGAGGTGTGTACATACCCGGACTCACACCAAGGAGGCCCCTCCTCCCCCCAGCTGCCCACCCTGCGGGTGAGAACAGCTCTTCCCGCTCCTTGGAAGTCTCCCCTACAGGCTGCGCACCCCAGCTCCAAATGAGACAAATGAGTCACAGCATGGCTTCCCTTCACCACAGCCACCTCCAGACCTGCCCCAGTGGGGTCTCTCACACCTCCTCCTCCCCCCTAGTTCTGAGCATTTTATGTGGGTGCACTCCGCCCACGATTGTGTGTGCTTTTTGCCAACAATCCCATCAGACAATTGGCTTTTAGAATGGAACATTCCAGAGCCGGCGCCGTGGCTCAATAGGCTAATCCTCCACCTTGCGGCGCCGGCACACCGGGTTCTAGTCCCGGTTGGGGCGCCGGATTCTGTCCCGGTTGCCCCTCTTCCAGGCCAGCTCTCTGCTATGGCCAGGGAGTGCAGTGGAGGATGGCCCAGGTGCTTGGGCCCTGCACCCCATGGGAGACCAGGAAAAGCACCTGGCTCCTGGCTCCTGCCAGGATCAGTGCGGTGCGCCGGCTGCAGCGGCGGCCATTGGAGGGTGAACCAACGGCAAAGGAAGACCTTTCTCTCTCTGTCTCTCTCTCTCACTGTCCACTCTGCCTGTCAAAAAAAAAAAAAAAAAAAAGAATGGAACATTCCAGACCATACAAGGAGCCTTCAAAAAGGTCATGGAAAATGTGTATTAAAAAAAAAAACCTGGCCGGCACCGCGGCTCACTAGGCTAATTCTCCGCCTTGAGGTGCCGGCACACCGGGTTCTAGTCCCGGTCAGGGCGCCAGATTCTGTCTCGGTTGCCCCTCTTCCAGGCCAGCTCTCTGCTGTGGCCCGGGAGTGCAGTGGAGGATGGCCCAAGTCCTTGGGCCCTGCACCCCATGGGAGACCAGGAGAAGCAACTGGCTCCTGCCTTTGGATCAGCGCGGTGCGCCGGCCGTGGCAGCCATTGGGGGGTGAACCAACGGCAAAGGAAGACCTTTCTCTCTGTCTCTCTCTCTCACTGTCCACTCTGTCAAAAAAAATTAAAAAAAAAAAACCTGCAGAATTCAAAATTTTTTGCACGCAAACAAATTTACCTTTTCATTTCCATTTTCCACGAACTTTGTGAAGTACCCTCGTGCACGCAAAAACAGAATGGTCGGACCATCCATCCTCACGCTCTCATCACACAGCTTCAACAACAGGCAACTCTCGGCCAATCTCATTGACCTTTTACACCCACCCACGCCTCTCTCCCAGCCCCATCCCAGGCCTGCATTATCCCCAAGTAAATCCAAGACATCATAGCATTTCTTCCATAAATATTTCAATATGGGTCTCTAAAAGACTCACTTTAACAAAATAACCAAAGAGCCATTATTACATACTCTTCCCTCCCCAAATTCCACAATAATACTGTCGTCTTTTGACCGGGCTTCTCTCTCTTTTTAGAAATTTGTGTTTATTAATTTTGGGCAAGATCTCCCATCTGCTGGTCACTCCCCAAATGCCCACAACAGCCAGGACGAGGCTGAGCCGAAACTGGGAGCCAGGAATCCTGTCCGGGTCTCCCACGTGGGTGGCAGGGACCCAACTGCTTGAGCCATCCATCGACTTTTGCCTCCCAGTGTCCGCATCAGCAGGAGACTGGAACTGAGGGTGGAGCCAGGACTTGAAGCCTAGCACCAGTGTCATATGGGATGGCGCTATCCTAAGTGTCCCAACCATTGCACCAAATGCCAGGCCCACCACACTGGTGTCTTTCGAAGAGGCTTTTATCTTTTTAAATTTTTATTTATTTGAGAAGTAGACAGATGGTGGCTGAGGGCAGGGACTCAATCCTGGTGGCCCACATGGGTGGCAGGAATCCAGTGACTGAAGCTATTACTGCCACCGCTCCCTGCCCACGGTCTGCATTAACAGGAAGCCAGAGGCTGGTGCCACGGCTCAATAGGCTAGTCCTCCGCCTGCAGCGCTGGCACACCAGGACCTAGTCCCGATCGGGATGCCGGATTCTGTTCTGGTTGCCCCTCTTCCAGGCCAGCTCTCTGCTATGGTCTGGGAGTGCAGTGGAGGATGGCCCAAGTGCCTGGGCCCTGCACCCCATGGGAGACCAGGAGAAGCACCTGGCTCCTGGCTTCGGATCAGCGCAATGCGCTGCTGCAGTGTGCTGGCCATGGCGGCCATTGGAGGGTGAACCAATTGCAAAGGAAGACCTTTCTCTCTGTCTGTCTCTTTCACTGTCCACTCTGCCTGTCAAAAATAAATATATAAATAAATATTAAAAAAATTAAAAAACAGGAAGCTAGAATTGCGAACAGAGTCAGTTATCAAAACCAAGCACTCCATAATGGGGCACTGGCACCATAACCACTAGGCTTAGCAGTCACTGCTGAAGGCAGCGGAAGATGACCCAAGTGCTTGGGCCCTTGCACCCATGTGGGACACCCAGAAGAAGATTCTGGCTCCTGGCTTTGGTCTGGCCTAGTTCTGGCCATTGCAGCCTTTGAGGAGTGTACCAGCTGAGGGAATCTCTCTCTCTCTCTCTCTCTATATCTGCCTCTCTCTGTCTGTAACTCTACCTCTCAAATAAATAAAACTCTTTGAAAAAATAAAATAAAAAATAATTTTTCCCCACGGGTTAGCAAAGTGTCCTGGCTCCTCCACTTCCCATCCAGCTCCCTGCTAATGGTTTGGGAAAGCAGAGGAAGATGGCCCAAGTCCTTGGGCCCCTGCAGCTGTGTGGCAGACATGGAGGAAGCTCCTGGCTCCTGGCTTCGGGTTGGTGTAGCTCCGGCCATTGTGAAAATAGAGAGTGAACCAGCAGCTGGAGGACTTCTCTCTCTCTCTCTCTCTCTCTCTCTCTCTCTCTCTCTCTCTCTCTGCCTCTCCTCTCTCTGTATAACTCTGATTTTGAAATAAATAAATAAGAATCTTAAAAAAAATAAAAGAAACTCATGCCTTTGTCACGTTCCGGCTGGCTGTTGCTTAGCCTTTCTGCATCGGTTTCCTTCCCCATCAAGGGAGATTAGCCTATTCCTTGTAAGACCTTTAAGAGGATTAAATGAACTACTCCACTGAATGCCCCAGCATAGGGCCAAGCAAAGAAATGTGAGCTTCCCTTCTCCCCCTGTAATGTGTTAGGGAAAACCCTTTTGATTAGGCCTGAGTGTTTGCCCACTTTTCATGTGGTGAAGTTTAATTAAATATTGAAGATATTTAACACTCTGCGTAGGCATCATTTAGTCAATGAACACCTGTTAGCTATCTGAAAAGGGCTCTAGAGGGCCCTAAATATCAGTAATTTACCAACTATTTGGGGTAATTTACTATTTGCTTGTTCTTAGGGAGGGAGCCAGCTGGGGCCTTGGGGAGGAACCCGGAGGGTTGGGTGATACAGGGAGGCAGTTGGGGGCTCAGGAAGGCTGCTCACTTGCCAGCCGATGGAATGGACATGGTGCTGCAGAAGAGGGAACCAACCCCCTGGAAGGAAGATCCCATCTCCGGGTTTTCCGTCACAAGCTATCCAGATGGGCTGGATTGGTGACAATTCCAACGCCCACCCCGCCCACCAGGACAAGCCCTGGTCCCAGCTCCACCTGGATCCCCCTTCTCACCCTGGGGGCCCTCTCTGCCATCCTGTCCATCTCGACCAGGAAGGCTGTCTTCCACTGGGCCACACATGACCAGGGTGCAGGCGTTGCTCACTGTCCTCTGGGAGTAGGTCCTCATCTCTTCTTCCAGGCATCCCCGGGGCTGGGCACGCAGGAACAGTGGGGTCAGGAGGAGGAGCAGCATGGCCTGGGGAGAAGAACAGAGAGGAAAGGACATGATTTCGGCTCTAGGACACGGTATAGGGCATGGCCCAGCTCCTGAAGGTCAGAAGCAGCCACTCCTTACCCCTCCCACTTCCTGCTATGGAGCTCAAAGCAGCCAGATGCTCAAAGTGGTTTGGAGACAAGATGGGCACACGGTCCAGCCTCGGAGAGCACTGGGACTCTCACATGGGTTGATCACAATGTCCTCGTTCTCACGTCCCCCATGCCATCCTCCATTCTGCCTTTTCTTGGGCACTGCCATTGAAACAGTGGCCAGCATGGACAGTCCTCACTGAGGCTGTGTGTTCCATCCCCAAGGACCCAATGAGTGCTCCCTCCAGGCAGGACTTTTGCCTTCTTGGACTCCTTCACCTTCTCTGTAACAGGAGGTGGTTGGCTCAGCTCAGACAGGCAACCTTCTACTCCCTCACTGACTTGCTGCCTTGAGTGGGTTAGCAATGGCAACTCACAGTGTTGTTGGAAAATGAATGGGGGAGGGGGGTGGGGTGGGAGGGAAGGGCACTGTGGCATAGCGGGTAAAGTCTGGCTGCAGTGCTGACATCTCACATGGCAGCCGGTTCAAGTCTCAGATACTCCACTTCCGACCCAGCTCTCTGCTGTGGCCTGGAAAAGCAGATGAAGATGGCCCAAGTCCATGGAAAGTCCAAAGAAAGGTGGTTTTAAAAAATATTTATTCTCTTTTTTTGAAAAGCAGAGTTACAACAGAGGCAGAGACAGAGGAAGAAGTCTTCCATCCACTGGCTCACTCTCCAAATGGCAGCAATCACCGGTGCTGGGCCAGGCTGAAGCCAAGAGCCAGGAGCTTCTTCCAGGTCTCCCACAAGGATGCAGGGGCCATCCTCTGCTGTTTTCTCAGGTGTATTAGGAGGGAGCGGGATCAGAAGTGGAGCAGCTGGGACTCGAACCCAGGGTCCACTCTGGCGCACGGCTCAGGTGGGGTGGCCTTGAGGATGGGTGGCAGTGGCCAAGTCTTCTCAGGAACTACTTTCCACTGGAGGACCAGGAGCTGAGCCCTGAGGTGGCCCCACAGGCGTCCATGCCCGATGCTTCGATGGGGCTCAGTGTGATTTTGGGACATTGTAGGAAGGGCATGCAAAGAGGAAGATGTGCCCCCCACCCCCACCCAGACTCTCCTGTGGGTCTGGATCACACAGTCTCTGTTGAGGAAACCATCAGCATGTCTGTGGCTGCAGTGAATCTACTGTGGTGGCGATTGGACAACCAGGCTCACCAAGCTAAGGGGGACCTCGGTGGAGACGGAGCACTTAAAAATACCTTTGAAATGTCCTCTAGGAGTTGATTTTGACCACATCTCACCTGAGTCAATGAATAATGCATTTCTAAGGTACACTATGTCACCTGAAAATTCTGCAGTACAACCACCGGCCAGCAGAGGTCGCAGAGGAACATCAAAGACCTTAAAGGGGAGGCACAGAGCTGACCAGAAACTGCCCCAATCCCCCAGCAGGTCAACACCGCAGCTGCCCTGACACCTGTCACCCTGCTGTTCCTGATTCTGGCTCCCTGCTGGAAGTATTGCACTGTGCCGCACTGCACAGTGGGCCCCTTGGAGCCTCCACACACCAGACAGAGTGAAGGTCTGTAGTAGCCAGACACAAAGTCCCAGTTCCCACCAGAAACAATGCTTGGGCTTTTCTCTGCACAGTTTCAGATGCAAGGTGCTAGAGCCAGAGACTGGGTGCCCGCTGCCAGATTCGGTCACTGGGTGGTGCCTGACAACCAAGTGACCAGGACTGGACATGACACACTTGCATACTTCCGGTCCCCAGTCCTGCTTTGAAAGAGGTCGCAGGAAATGACTGGCTGGCTTTCCAGGGTTCTGGGTGTAGGGAGCAACTGTGTATTGAGAAGGCCCCAAACTACAGGACAAATATGGCCGCATGCCCACCCCTCTAGCTTGGAGTGGACACTTCTCATCAAGTCCTAGAGCAGCTCCCCTGCCCCTCCATATATCAGACAAAAGGGGTCCATTTGCCTGGGGAGTCAACAAATGATCGGTCTCCCACGGCAGTTCAAAGGAGAGCTTTATTGTGCCAAAGAGACTGGGAAAGTACAGCTCCCTAAAACTACTGCCTCTGTGAGAAGCCATTTTTGAGGGATTGTAGAGTGAGGGCGTGGCTGGGATAGAGGAAAAAGAGAAGCAAGAGGGCCCTACCTGCTCAAGCAACCCACAGCAGCACGCATCGTGTGTTCAAAACCCAACTCCTGCTGGGCTCTTGCAGCTCTCCTTGCTGTGAGGCCCAATCCCTGGGGGTACAGCATTGCAAGATCACCCTTCTTGGAATATTCTTGGGAAAACAAGCCAAGAGAATAAATTGTTAGATGCTGTGCCCCTGCCCATGCCCCTGCCTGTTGTCTAAATCCTACTCTCTGAGTTACAGATTTTTTTTTAAAGATGTATTTATTTGAAAGGCAGAATGACAGAGAGACAGACAGGCAGACAGAGTCTTCCATCCACTGGTTCACTCCCCCAAAAGGCCGCAACAGCTGGAGCTATACCAGGAGGAGGAGCTTCTTTCGGGTCTCACACATAGGTGTAGGGGCCCAAGGACTTGGACCATCTTCCACGACTCTCCCAGGTGCATTAGCTGGGAGCTAGATCAGAAGTGGAACAGTTGAGACTTGAACTGGCAACCATATAGGATGGCGGCTTTACCCGCTGCACCAGAGCACCAGCACCTGTAGAGATCTTTTTTTTTAATATTTATTTTTTATTTGAAAGTCAGAGTTTCACAGAGAGAGAGAGAGAGAGAGAGAGAGAGAGGACTTCCATGTGGTGGTTCACTCCCCAGTTGGCTGCAATGGCCTGAACTGTGCTGATCCAAAGCTGGGAGGCAGGAGTTTCTTCTGGGTCTGCCACACAGGTGCAGGGGCTCAAGGACAAGGGCCATCTTCTGCTTTCCCAGGCCATAGCAGAGAGCTGGATTGGAAGCAGAGCACCAGGTTTCATACCGGTGCCCATATGGGATGCCAGTGCTCAGGCCAGAGTGTTAACCCGCTGTGCCACAGTGCCGGCCTGGGAAGTAATGTTTTTTCACATTTCCCTACTGGGAGGCAGCAACATACACTGCTCAAGACCAGGGACCGCACCCATGGTGAAATTTAAAGGACTCCATGCAATCTGGGTTTTTCTCCAAACTTTTCTTCCAAGGGACAAATAGCTGGCAATAAAACACCAAGATTAGAAGATGCGAGTCTAAAACTTGAAAATGACACATTTTACATACACAAATACTCTAGGAATGAAAGCCCTAATGGTACTTCAGATGATTTATAGCAGTAAATTTAAAACCCTAGATGAAATGGAATTAGTATTAGCAAACATAATCACAAATTTTACTCAAGGAGAAATGATAGTTTTCTAATCACCTATAATGAGATCAGGAGGCAAAATCTCCCTATAATGAATCTATCAGAGCCGTCATTGTAAAATCCAAATGTTTAATGAAGGGCTAAGTGCAGTGTTGTACAAAATTATAGAAAATAGTAAGAAAGGTAGCATAATTGACTCCTTTAATCCTAGTTTAACGTGACACAAACCCCTACAATAACTACCAGTACAAAATGTCCTTCAAGAATATAAATGCCAACATGATAGAAAATACGTCCAAAACCCTAACCAGCCACACACACAAAGGATGTACACTATGAGCTAGTTCCTTTCTTTCAAGAACCTTCGACTCCCAGGTACACAATTGTAGTATGACAGCCATCTGCTGACTCAAAAGCCCAACGCCATTTCCTGCAGCCACATTTCTAGTCCCAGAAGTTGGCACCGGTGTGTTCCTCTTTCAAAATGTCCTGGATTTCAGAACTGGGCATCTCGGGCACCTTCTTGCTGCGTATCTTGCTCGTGAGGTTCTGTTGGAGAACCGAGTACCCACAGAGCTGTGCTCAACACCTGCAAGAACGTGAGCTCTCCATCACCTTGACGATCTCCAGGCTGCTGCTGGGACAGAGGAAAAGGCACCCTGTTCTCTGCGCTGTTGTGATTCGGCTGCATTGGAAACTGGTCCTGGGAGGGCAGCTCCTGCCAGTAATCCGGAGGCTGCTGGGGCTGCTGAGGGTGTGTTCCCCAGCCATTCTGCTGCCATTCTTCACATGGTGGGTAACGAAAAGAGCTCTGCTCCTGCAGCTGTTGCATTGCTCCCTGAGCACTGGGAACACCGGGTAGCAGGGAAGGCCAATCAGGCTGCATGACCCTCATCTCTGACCTGGAACTCCCAAAATACGGTGCGTATGAAAAAGAATGAATAAACCTTGCTCCTGGAATGCCACGGGGAAAAGATCCACCTCCTACGTTCCCTTGATTCTCCAGAGCATAGCTTGGTGCCTCTTGAGCACCTCGAACCCCAGAATCCCAGGAGCCGTAGAGCGGGCTGGAAACCTCCCATGTGGGTGGAGTGGAGTAGACAGCTCCGCCCAGCAGGGCTGCCTGGGCAGCGTTGGGAGACCAATCCTGGGCACGTGGAGTGGAGTAGACAGCTCTGTCCAGCACAGCTGCCTGGGCAGCGTTGGGAGACCACTCCTGGGCACATGGAGCGGTGTAGACAGCTCCGCCCAGCACAGCTACCTGGGCAGCGTTGGGAGACCACTCCTGGGCATGTGGAGTGGGGTAGACAGCTCCGTCCAGCACAGCCACCTGGCCAGCATTGGGAGACCACTCCTGGGCTCGTGGAGTGGTGTAGACAGCTCCGCCCAGCACAGCCACCTGGGCAGTGTTGGGAGACCACACGTGGGCACATGGAGTGGTGTAGACAGCTCCACCCAGCACAGCTGCCTGGGCAAAGTTGGGAGACCACACCTGGGCACGTGGAGTGGCGTAGACAGCTCCGCCCAGCACATCCGCCTGGGTAGTGTTGGGAAACCGCTCCTGGGAATTCTGCAGTCTTACACCTGGGGGACCTTGGACAGGGAGTGCATACGGCATTCTGACTTCAAGCACTTTGCGTCTCTTCTTGGCTGCTAGTCTGGCTCTTTTATTTTGGAACCAGTTCTAAAAAAGAAACAAAACAGAAATTACTTTCGAGTCTATATATTCGCCAATGTAGGAGAATTTTGTAGTTCATCTTAGGATCAGCGTCATCACTGATTTCCTTCGTGACCTTGAATAAGACATGAAAAATGCAAGCACGCTTTCCAGGGGCTTCCTGTGTTATTATATTTATAATATGAGAATGCATTTATAGTAAATATGATATGTAAATGTATATATAAATATACGTTTTTAATAATTAAAATCGTAATTGTGCACAATTCTGGATTCCCATCTGACTTCAAAGGAGGCACGGGCCCTTATGTATGAGCAAATCCCTACTTTTCCAAATCTTCTACCAACCTATTTGCACCCTCTGCATTTAGACGTGAAGCAGCTGTTCTCAAAATATGTTCCCTTAGCTTGCTTATTTTACTCCAACTGCTTTTCCAGAATGAATTCCTAATTCAACGTATTCTAAATCGTATTCTAAATGTCATTTTCTTCAAAGGCCATACCCAAAACAAACAAGCGTCTGCCATAACTTAGCGGTATTACTTTATACCTTACCCTAAGTGTTTTGTGGAACCTCTACTCTACTTTTTCTCCTTTGTAAAGTGAGAGTAATTGGGGCCAGTGCTGTGGCATAGGAGGTAAAACCGCCACCTGCAGAGCCGGCATTCCATATGGACACCAGTTCAAGTCCTGGCTGCTCCACTTCTGATCCACCTCTCAACTATGGCCTGGGAAAGCAGTGGAAGATGACCCAAGTGCTTGGGCCCCTATACCCACATGAGAGACCCAGAAGAAGCTCCTGGCTGCTGACTTCGAATCAACATAGCTCCGGCCGTTGAGGCCAGGTGGGGAGTGAACCAGCAGATGGGAGACCTTGCTCTCTCTCTCTGCCTCTCCTTCCCTCTCTCTGTGTAACTCTGATTTTCAAATAAATAAATCTGTTTCAAAAATAACACATAACATGCTTTAATATAGTCACATCCACAATGACATGAAGAAGAAATGGGAACAAATGTCAACGCTGTCTTATGTGATGAAATGCTGTTATACTTTTTCATAATTAGTTGCTTTTTTATTATTGTCCACAAAGACATATTCATGTAAATACCTACGTAGTTTATGTACCTCAATTGTGTAAAACGAACAATGGAGTTTTTTGGCCAGTTCCTCCTTGGTCGTAAAGTCAGGATAAGGACTCTCTGCAAATGATTGATTCAGTATGTGCAGTTCCTCAGGTGTAAATTGATGGCGTGCTTTTCCTTTTCTTCTTCCATGTTGTGTTTCTATGTTGTCATGACCATCTCCTGAAAAATACAGAGAGAAAAAACATGAGAATATTAGCAAGATCCAGAAAAACAAAAGACCTCTGTGATAGAGTAAAATTTTAGAAAGGTGATACCTTCCCTCTTACCTAGTCATAATAAAATGAATAATGGACTGTGGGCATATCTTTTGAAACTTATGGTGAGAAGATGATAGTATTTAGGTCATAAAGGTAACAGGAGTGAAGAAGGTTTTCTTTAGTGAAAATTGATATACTACAAAGACAGAGATGGTGGGAAAACACTCAGCCACACTAGTAATTGAGGTAATGCAAATAAACCAGCTGACAACAATCTGGTAAACAATAATTTAAATATATGGGGGCAAAGTGCAAAAGGACTGAAACAGATTGACGAGGATAGGTCTGGTACCCCTATTGCTTGTTATCACTGCGTGGGCTTTTTTGCTCAATGGAATGAAGTCGAAAGTGGCCATACCCTCCACTGTGTCAATCAACTAAATGGCGCTAGAAGATTTAACACCAAGTCCACAGGTCATATCCTTCACCCATGTCAGACATGCCAGTGGGAGGAAAGCACCGAAGGTCTAATCCTGTCCTCCGGTATGTGCTCATCTCCTGGATGCTGGAAGGGGAGAAGACCTTATGGACAAACCAACGTTGGCACAGTTCTCTACTGCAGAGGCCACCAGAAGAACTGACACGAGGCAATCCTGTTTTTCTTAAATCAGAATTTAAGTGAAAAAACTTACAAGGACTGCAAACCAAATTCACAACCTTCATATGTCTGCTTCAAAGGGTATAACCTAGCTGCTGGGGGTTGGGCTGCAGTATGTTAAGTTGCCCCTGAGGACATCAGCATCCCATATGAGCAATGATTTGAGTCCATCTGCTCTACCAGTCCAGCCCCCGCTGAAGCCCCTGGGAAAGCAGTGGAAAACTGGCCAAGTGCTTGGGCCCCCACCACCCATGTGGGAGACCCAGATGGAGTTCCATGCTCCTGGCTTCTGCCTGGCCCAGCCCTGGCCATTGCAGCCATTTGGGGAGTGAACCAGAGGATGGCAGTTCTCTGTGTGTCTCTCTCTCTCTGTCACTCTGTCTTTTAAATAAATCTTTTTAAAAAGGTCAATCTGAACATACTATAGACTACCTAAGGCAAAACCGGAGACACTTCATCACAGAAACTGTGACATTCAAAATATAGTGTGGACATCGCTAATGAGCAGGTGTGGAGAGAGACAGACAGGGAGAGAGGGAGAGAGGGGGAGAGGGAGGGGGCAGGGGAATGAAGAAGGAGAGATAAGGAGATGGGGAGAGAGGGAGAGACAAAAAGGGAGAGGGGGGAGAGGGAGAGAGGGAGAGAGAAGGGGGGAGAGCGAGAGCAGAGCTGAGGAAAGGGTCAGAAAGTCAGCCACCAAACCTCCAAATACACAAATCCCGAAAGCCCCTTGCTGTTCTCCTCGACTCCCCTTCCTTCAGCTTTCTCTAGCCTCTGCTCCCAGAGCACACCTGCACACCTGCACACCGAGTAGCTACCAGAGCAGGACTGTGGGGGACAGCATGACAGAGAGGTGCCTGTAAGAAGTGCTGGATTGGGCTGGCACTGTGGAGTAGCAGGTAAAGCTGCTGCCTGCAGTGCTGGCATCCCATATGGGCACCGGTTCAAGTCCCAGCTGCTCCACTTCTGATCCAGCTCTCTGCCACAGCCTGGGAAAGCAGATGATGGCCCAAGTCCTTGGGCCCCTGCACCCACATGGGAGATCTGGAAAGAGCTCCTGGTCAGGTTGGCACAGCTCTGGTCATTGCAGCCATCTGGGGAGTTAACAAGCAGATGGAAGGACCTTCACCCTATTTTCTTTCTCTCCCTCTCTCTCTGTCTGCCTCTCTGTAATTCTGCCTTTTAAAAATAAAATAAACCTTCAAATAAAATTTTAAGAAGTATCTTAAGCATTTGGCAGTGAAATGGAGCTATGTGTATTTTTTAAAAATATTTATTTATTTATTTGAAAGAGTTACACAGAGAGAGGAGAAGCAGAGAGAGAGAGAGGTCTTCCATCCAATGCTTCACTCCCCAAGTGGCTTCAATGGCTGAGCTGTGCTGATCCGAAGCCAGGAGCCTGGAGCTTCTTCCAGGTCTCCCACGTGGGTGCAGGGGCCCAAGGACTTGGGCCATCTTCCACTGCTTTCCCAGGCCATAGCAGAGAGCTGGATTGGACGTGGAGCAGCCAGTTCTCAAAATGGCACCCATATGGGATACTGGTGCTTCAGGGGAGGGCGTTAACCCACTGTGCCACAGCGCCAGCCCCCCCAAAATTTTCAAAAATTGTGATAGTGCTAGGGCCCGAGGCTCACTTGACTAATCCTCCACCTGCAGCGCCGGCACCCCAGGTTCTAGTCCCGGTTGGGGCACCGGATTCTGTCTCCATTACCCCTCTTCCAGTCCAGCTCTCTGCTGTGGCTCGGGAAGGCAGTGAAGGATGGGCCAAGTGCTTGGGCCCTGCACCCACATGGGAGACCAGGAGGAAGCACCTGGCTTCGGATTGCAACAGCGCGCCGGCCGCAGCGCCCATTTTGGGGGTGAACCAACGGAAAAGGAAGACCATTCTTTCTGTTTCTCTCTCACTGTCTAACTCTGCCTGTCCAGAAAAAAACTTATACATTCAGGGCTGGTGTTGTTTCATGGCAAGTTAAGCCTCTGCCTCCAGTCCAGCATCCCATATGCTGTCAGTTGAAGTCCCCCCAGTTGCTCCACTTGCCATCCAGCTCCCTGCTAAAGCCCTGGGAAAGCAGCAGAGGATGACCCGAGTGCTTGGGCCCCTGCACCCATGTGGGAGGCTGGGAAGAAGATCCTGGCTTTGGCCTGGCCCAGCCCTGGCCATTTGCTGCCATTTGGGGAGTGAACCAGTAGATGGAAGATCCCTCTCTCTATCTCTCTGTAACTATGCCTTCCAAATGAATATAAATAAATGTTTTTAAACATATTGATTATATGAATAATTGGTGTAAAGCATTTTGTATAAACCCAAATTCAAACAGAGAACACACTGTTGGTTGGAACTCTTTCCTTCAGAACAGGCAAAGAGGGGATAAGAGCGCTTTCTGCTCCCAGCAAAACTTCCCTGGGGAGCATCTATCGCTGAGGTGCTCCAGGGTATCTGGTCCCTACCCCCAGCCCGGCCACTCACTAGAACTCCACAGGAAAAGTTCCCAGTATTTCTGACCAGCAATTTGTATACCTAAACACACATTTTAAAAATACACTGGTTGTTGTTTTGTTTTAAATCAAATTTGTTTGTTTAAATAAAATCTCAGCAGTAAAACTGGCAGCTGAGCCCACAATCTTCACCTGGGAGGCCCCTCCCTCCCCTGTGGTCCAGAGCAGCTTCTGGAAGGGCTTCACACCCTAAGGGCACCATTGTTCTGGGGCCTTGGATTTTGCCTCCAGGACAGAGTGAGGAGCTGAGAGGGCTCCCCCTCCACCATGGGCACTTTCCAAGGATTTTCTGAAGACCTCCTAGAGCTGGGAGGCCTCTGAGAGTTGATTGAGATGTCACACTCATAAGCTGCAAGACAGACTGGCGCTGACCCAGGACTTCTCTCACCCAGTGCTTGTTTAGAGAAAGAAGTCAGGGCCAGAATCCAAGACTTCAGAACTCCAGCATTTATATTATTTTATTTTATTTTTTGACAAGCAGAGTTACTCAGTGAGAGAGAGAGACAGAGAGAGAGAGAGAGCGTGAGCGAGAAAGGTCTTCCATCTGTTGCTTCACTACCCAAATGGCCACAACGGCCGGTGCTGCCTGAGAATCTAACTCGGCTCCTATAGAAGAAGTCCTCAGAGAAATGAATATCATGAAACACCTATTCTTGGTTTCAAAGTGTTTTTTTGCATGAAAACATTTCTGAATTCCACTTTTCCACCGACACTGTGAAGTTCCCTGCTCCAGCATTACACGACCAAAGCTGGTTCCTCCCCCTACCCTTCCCATCTTTCCCCACACCTCCCACCCCTTCATTCTGAAGGGAACCCAAGACACTGTTCTACCTAAACTACTTCCAGGTACATCTTTAAAATGCAGAAAACTTTTTAAGGCAACCCCAAGTTGGGTTAATTTTTTAGCACCTGAGCCTTTGGGAAATCCTACCCCTGCATTCAGCCATTCGGTTGCCAGAGACAGTGACACCTGTGACACTAGTGGCCCCTGGACCACGAGCCTGCACTTCTGAAAGAGGAAAGCTCAAACCCCCACAGAACACCAGGACAGAAAGAACCCAGCCTTGCTGACAAAGCCGCACATGGAAACTCACCATTGGAAGCCATGTCTGGGAGCCCTCCTGAGACACTCTTCCTGGTTAGTGAAGTGAGGGCTACTGGCACAGCATTCATTTAATATAAACCTGAGATGGCCACCCTAGGCACGTCTTAGACCCAGCCCTTCTCCAGCACCTGCCACACCCTACACACAGCTCCCCCTAGGCACAACTGGCTTTCCAGAATCTCCATTTTTAAATCCTAGCTTCCATTCACTGAACACCCATGGTAACTAATTTTCTCATTTAGCCCTGGCCAGGCCCCAGGTGATCTGCATCACTGACAGCACTGATAACTGAGAGTTTGGAGGCTGCTGAGGCCAGAGACTCACAGCGAATGAGGACGTTAAAGAATATAAGACTGCAGGCATTGTGGCAAAGCTTGTTAAGCTGCCACGTAGGATGCCCCCAGCCCATAGCAGAGTGTGGGTTCCAGTCCCAGTTACTCTGCTCCCAATGGGCTTCACACCAAGTAGCCGGGGAAGCAGCAAGTGATGGCTCAGGTGCATGGGCCCTATAGCCTACACTGGGAGACCTGGATGCATTTCTAGGTTCCTGGCTTCAGCCTGACCCAGCTTTGGCTGTTGTAGACATTTGGGGAGTGAACCAGCAAACAGAAGGTTTCTCTCTCTCTTGCTCTCTCTCACTCAGCCTCTCAGGTACACAAAAATAAATGGTTTTCAGAAGTCAGCATAAGGGGCCAGCATTAAGGTATAGTGGGTATGGCAGCATCCCACACGGGTGCTGGCTCATGTCCTGGCTGCTGCACTTCCCATGCAGCTCCCTGCTAATGGCTTGGGAAAGCAGTGGAAGATGGCCCAAGGGCTTTGGACCCTGCCACCCACATGGGAGACTCAGAAGAAGCTCTAGACTCCTGGCTTTGGCCTGGCCCAGCCTTGCCTGTTGCAGCCATCTGGGAAGAAGATCTCTCTCTCTCTCTCTCTCTCTCTCTCTCTGTCTTTCTCTGTGTAACTATTTCAAATAAAAAGAAATCTTAAAAAAAGTCAATATAAGTCTAACATCATACAGTAATTAAATCATTGAAATAATTCATTTTATTCTCAAAACAGTCACCTCCATAGAATAGTTTGAGAACTGGATGTCTGAAAGGAGACAGCGGCTCAGACAGAACAAACTAAAATTATGTTGGGGAGCCGATGCGTAGCGGGTAAAGCAGTGGGTGAAGCTGCCGCCTGCAGTGCCGGCATCCCATATGGACACTGGTTCATGTCCAGGCTGCTCCATTTCCGATCCAGCTCTCTGCTATGGCCTGGGAAAGCAGTAGAGGATGGCCCAAGTGCTTGGGTCCCTGCACCGCATGGGAGGCCTGGAAGAAGCTCCTGGCTCCTGGCTCCTGGCTCCTGGCTTCAGATCAGTGCAGCTCCAGCCATTGCGGCCAGTTGGGGAGTGAATCAGAGGATGGAAGATCTCTCCCTCTCTCTCTTCCCCTCTTCTTCTCTCTCTGTGAAGCTCTGACTTTCAAATAAATAAATAAATCTTTAAAATATTAAGTTGGCCTAGCCTGGTTTCCCTGGCCTTTTTTTTTTTTTTTTTAATTCCTGTTAAGTCAAAGTTCAGTACCTCAGCACCATGAATTTCCACTAGATGGTGCCTTTCCCTCTTTCATTAAACTTGTTTCAAAGAATATTTTGACCAGGTAAATTCACTTGCTTTTATGCTCTCCCCAACTCCAGGCAGTCACTTCTATTCTCATGCCATTATTTAGACATCACTGGCAAAGGTCAACATACCAGCTCCCACACTGCCCAATCGTAGGGTTCACCTTTTAAATAACAACCTTTATTGGACAATCTCTCTTTTTCTTCCTGAACAACTCAGGAGAGTTTACATATTTTTCCTGTGGACCTTCGCTTCGCAGGATGTTCACGGAGTAGTGCATTGACCTTGCTTTGTTAAGATTTACAGGTGTTGCTGGGGCATAGTAGGCTGAGCCTCTACCTGCATCACCAGCATCCCAGTTCCAGTCCCAGCTGCTCATCTTCCGATGTGGATCTGTGCTGTGGCCTGGGAAAGCAGTGGAAGATGACCCAAGTGCTGGGGCCCCAGCACCCGCATGGGAGACCAGGAAGAAGCTCCAGGCTCCAGGCTTTGGATTGGCACAGCTCTTGGTGTTTCACCCGTTTGGAGAGGAAACCAGCAGATGGAAGACTTTTCTCTCTGTCTCTCCCTCTCTCTGTCTGTAACTCTGTCTCTCAAATAAAGAAATAAAACCTTTAAAATTTTATTTATTTATTTATTTGAAAGCCAGAAAGAGAGAGAGAAAGAGATCTTGCCTATGTTGGTTCACTCCCCAGATGTCCACAGCAGCTGGAGCTGGGCCAAGACAATGCCAGGAACCAGGAGTTTCTTCCGTGCCTCCCACATTGGTTGCAGGGGCGCAAGCACTTGGGCCATCTTCCACTGCTTTTCCGAGGGCATTAGCAGGGATTTGGATCAAAAGTGGAGCAGCTAGAACTTAAACCGGTATTGACATAGCATGGAAACTTTACCTGCTACATCAAATGGTTGGCCCCCGTACTGATTTTTTTTAAAAATAGCTCTTACACCAGTAAGATCCCAAGGTAATCAGAGACAGACCTCTTAAAGGTCCCATCTGAGGTGCCATCTTTTATTGGAGTAGGGGGTGCCAATTATATTACCATTTGCTTCTTAATGAATTCACAATATTAATGAGCATCATGGGTTCTTGCCTAAGAAATCTGGATTTATACCAAGTACCAGGAGCCAGCCATGTCGAGGAAAATGTCTGCCAGAAAGCAAGGAGCAGGTGGCCCAAAGACGATGTGCAAGCCTGCAATGGTGAAAGAGACAGAGGGCCAAAAATGGCTGGGCCCACCAGGTCCCAGGCCTTTAATCAACTTCCAAAGGGGAGTGGTTAATTACCCTGATAGGCAGGTGGGCACAGGGGTGTGGTCAGGTAGGGGCATACCCATCCTGTTCTGCAAACATCTCATCACAACTGCTGTGGTGCTACTGCACAGCCCTCTACTGCTGCACTACGTGTGAATTTACATGTGGGAGAGGAGAGTTCGAGTCCTGGCTGCTCTGCTTCCAACCCAGCTTCCTGCTAATGTGCCTGGGAGGCAGCAGAGGGTCCAAGTACTTGGGTTCCTCTTCTCCACATGGGAAACTCAGATGGAGTCTTCCTGACTGTGGCTTCAGTCTGGTGCTGGCCCCACCCCAGCTGTTGTGAGCTTTTGGGGAATGCACCAGAAGATGCAATGGTTGTCTCTCTCCCTCCTCCCATCTCTGTCACTCTGCCTATGGTAACTAAGAGTACCTAAAACGTTATCTATAGAAGTGAAATTGCCACTTTGAGATGCAATGATGGTTTACAGCCCTTGTCTCTACTGTTTGTTGAACTCTTTACTTAGTGTAGGGATAATGAGTATAAAGTAAACTGAAAATAAATCTTTGTAAAAATTAAGACTGGGACTAGGAGAGGGAGGAGGAAGAAGTGGGAGCATGGGTGGGAAGGATCACCATGCTGCTAAATCTGTATATATGAAATACATGAAATTTGTATACCTTACATAAAATTAAACTCGTTGCTGGAGGTCAGCCTTACCCTGAACTCAAGCCAGACAAGAATACAACAAGAAACGATAGGTGAACATCTCTGATGAACATATATGGAAAATTTTTAACATACTGCCAAATCAAAACTGACAGCAATCATAAAGATCCATCATGGTCAAGTGGTCATAGTTCTGTTAGAGTCGACCGCCCGAAAAACGTCACCAAGAGACACGTCTCTTATGCAAACAGCAAGGGGAAGCTTTATTGATTATCCAGCATGCTGGGGCTGTCTGACCATACAAGAGCAGAGCAGCCCTGAAAAACCAATGGTTAGGGTTTATAAAGGGAAAAACCGCAAAACTGGGGAAGGGGGAATACACGGTTGCTATGCACAGTTGCTATACACAGTTTCTAAGATCAAAAGAGAGTACATAAAATCAAAAGAGAGTATATGGTTACTGGGGTCAACATAACCTAAAACCTAAGTGAAATTAATATTCATCATAATCTTGACAATACCAGTTACAATATTACAATTAGCAATTAGGACTTGACATTAATGTAAGACACAGACAAATCACATCTTCATTATTACCCCAGGTATCCCAGGTGCCACTTGAGCAATCATGCTAGGGGGTTTTTGTGCTCTGCCAAGGGTGATGTAGTGCACTGCTATTGTCCGACTATTTGAGATCATAGTTTCAGACCAGAGTCTCATGGCGGGGGCGGGGGGGGGGGTGCTTTCTCAGAATGGAGTCTCAAGTGCTCCAAAATGGAGTCCCTACTGTCAAGGTGCTACTTCACTCTGTCTTATTTTTACAGCTGTACCAGGAATGTTATAACCTGTAAGGTTAAGCTTTACTTTTACACCCGCACATATACAATTTTAACTCTTCAGTTCAAGGATGCCTATATGTGGATGCCAGGGCCACAGGTGGTGGCCTATTCCACTGCACCCAGCGCCGGCCCCTATTTATCTTTCTTTAAAAAACATGTATGTATTGGAAAGACAGCGTTACAGAGAGCGACGCTTGGAAAGGGTGTCCCCTACAGATAATGACCAGGCCAAGACGGGGCTAGTCGGGCCACCCCCTTGCTTGGCAAGCCCGGGGCCCTCCTCCCTCCTCGCGGGTTGGGCGGAGCAGCCGCCCAGGCCCGCCCCTGCTGGTCCTACATCCACTGCACTGGGAGCAGAGCCGGCCGCGCACCCCAGAAAGGAGCTGCAGCGATGGCGATGGCGATGGCGATGGAGGCAGGCAACGCGGCCTACTTCCAGAGGGGCAGTGTGTTCTGGTTCGCGGTCCTCACGCTCTCCTTTGGCTACTACACGGTTGGGACAACCGCCTGGAGAGAGCACTCCTGTCACCCAGGCCTCCGCCTCCACTTAGAGGAGAGGCCGCGCAGGCGCAGTTCCAGCTCGTGTGCCTGGGAGCAGAGGGAAAGACGGGAACCCAGAAGGAGGCGCAGGCGCAGTAGGCTGCCAAGGCTTTTGGCAGGTGTTCCAGGCCTTGGGAAACCGGTTTGCCTGGCTTTCCTCACGTGGGGGCGGGAACGACTCCCCACCTGACCACTGAGAGCCATGGTGCTTGCGAACACGAAGGCCGGAAGGGTTGCTACCGCCTACTTCGCTACGGCCAGACGTTTGCCCTCGCTGGTCACGGGGCTGAGGCTGGGATACTTTGCGGTGAGGGGCGCGGGCGCGGGCGCCTGTGTTTGGGCCTTCCGGGCTGTCGTAGCGCCAGGGGCGCCGTGGGAACGGGGTCGGTGCGCATGCGCACCGTGCGGTTGCCTAGGTTACGAATGCCTGCGGACGCTAAGCGGGGTTTTAGAAGCTTTAGAGTGTTTGAAGCAGGGGGAGTTGCTTGGAAAACAGCGGATAAACCCAAGGGACGGCTAGGATTTCACTGGTGAGCAAGAACCGGTGTGACAGCAGGAGGACAGCTCTACTGCGGGGAGGAGTGACTTTCGTCTCACTTCCAGGATAACGAACGGGAAAGACGCCCGGAAACAGGTTGGGGTAAACCGGTATCATGTAGGAGGAAGGAGAAGCTATTTTGGATCTTTCCCGGGAGATCCTGGAACCTGGACGGGTGTCATTTCCACAGCGGCGTCGCTCTGACCACCTCCGCCCTCCTTTCGCCGTGTGCAGGATGGAGGCGTGGGACTCTAGTTTTCCCGAGTGCCCTTTCTGTGCCAGGATCCCGCGACCCTGTTCGAACAGACAAGCTGGGAAACTGAAGATTCGAGTTGGAATTTAGTGGAACTGGCAGATGCCAGCCCCTCTCCACCACGCGGTTAGGAGGCCGCAGTGATATGTTGTAGTTTATTGGAATATTGACTTTAAACAGCATCCTGGGAGAAGTAGTGTTGCCTTTGGTGCAGATCTAAGTGGAGCACTAAACTTTGGAGGGGTTGACAGTGATTCACAGAAAGGCTTGTAACAGAGCCTGAGGAGGAGTTGGTAAGGTCACCACAAAAACCTTACATGAACGAGGAGTTGCTGTTAAACCTTCGCGAGTCTGATTTTCCGAGTGTGTCTGCGTGGTGTGCAAGAGTGGAAGAGCATGATTCTAACTGCGAGATTGAGCTCAAGCCACCGTTTGCAGGACAGAAGCTGGCCAAAGCACGCAGACTCCTACAAGTCTAGGAAATAATGTTTGGGGTGGAATTCATGAAAAATCGGATCCGTTCCGCCAGTGCACGGAGCCTGATCATCACCTCGTTTCTTTGTGGCATACGTCCATTGGAGCTGCTTTTTAGAAATAGAGGATGGAGATTCAGGTGTCCTCCTTCAGACCCTCTTTCCCCGGAAGTTACTTTGGTAGAATCGGTGTTCTTTCCTACCTGCTGGTCTTTCAGGTGCCCTAATGGTTTCTTTGTGCCTCTGGTTCTCTTTCAGTGGGTTGTCCTCTGGCCGCAGAGCATCCCTTATGAGAGCCTTGGGCTCCTGGGCTCGTTCACTCAGTCCCTGGTGGACCATCATCACACCCTCCTGCACAACAGGTAAGGAGAGCTGCAGAAACGACACGCTGGTCTCGCTGGAGACCTTGAAGGCCTGCAGTTGCCTTTAGGTATTGAAAATGGCACTAGTTCACGTTTAGGAATCTTTCCAGATTTCTGTTAGATTTTATCATTAGAAATCCCCCTTAAACTAGACTGTTTCCTGCTGCCACTCTAACCGCAGGTGAAACTTCAAGCAGATGCATAGGTAATCCCAGTCACTCTGAGATGTCAGGAAGTCCAGTTGGTAAAGCCATAAACTTTTTTTCTTTTTCTTTTTCTTTTTTTTTTTTTTTTTTTTTGACAGGCAGAGTGGACAGTGAGAGAGAGAGACAGATAGAAAGGGCTTCCTTTGCCGTTGGTTCACCCTCCAATGGCTGCTGCAGCCAGCGCACTGCGGCTGGTGCACCGTGTTGATACGAAGGCAGGAGCCAGGTGCTTCTCCTGGTCTCCCATGGGGTGCAGGGCCCAAGCACTTGAGCCATCCTCCACTGCACTCCTGGGCCATAGCGGAGAGCTAGCCTGGAAGAGGAGCAACCGGGAGAGAATCCGGCACCCCGACTGGGACTAGAACCCAGTGTGCTGGCGCCGCTAGGTGGAGTATTAGCCTGTTGAACCATGGCACCGGCCAACTTTTCTTCTAAAATAGATAATGCAATCTCATCCAGGAGGGGCTGAGGAGCCTGGCTTGGGGAACAGGGTGCAGCTGGTGCCTTCTCTCTCGTTCTTTTTTCCCTTGTTCCCCAGCAACAGCTGCTTTTGGACCCCTTGGAATGGTGGGAATAGTTAGGGGAAGGTGGGTGTAGTCTTCAGTGGGTGCTGCCTGGGGACCAGGCGTCTGGGAGCTGGGTATGTTGCAGACACAGTGCTGACTGTTTGTCTCTGGGAGGTCCTCAGAGGGATCCTCCTGTGCAGTTCTCTATGGCTGCTGCACGTGCCTCCTCCAGCCTGCCTCTTGCAGTTCCATCCTTGGCATTTGTGTTTAGGGGAAATCATCCTCTTAGTGAGGTTACCTTTGTGTTGGGCCTCCAGGTCGGATTACCTTTTAACCCTCCCCACCCCCCATATCAAGTGCCCTCCTGCAAGACCTGCAAGGCTCACAGTAAGCAGCCTCCAGTTCTCCCCCCGGACCATCTACAAGTGGGGTCCTCAGGGTATCACTGTTCCTTTGCTCTCCCTCTGTGCAGGCTGAACCCATCTCTATGCTTTGGAGTGACACAGTTGCCCTTTGCCAGAGTGCAAGTGGATTTCCAGGTGGCTTGGTTGAAACTGTTCTCTGGGCTTGAGACTGTGGTAGGAAAGCCCAAGCGTTCTGAGACTCCTTCCCAGTGGCCTCTTGGGCCTCCCTGAGGTCTTAGCCGAGGATGTTTGGCCCAGCCCTGCAGCTTGACAGCTGTTGTGACTGGCATTTGGAGCCTCTAATGAAAACCAAAAGACTGTGTTGTGTTGTACACTTCTTTGAAGGGAGAAGGAGAACAAGCCCAGGGAGGTTGCGTCTCTCTTACTGTGTTCCTAAAATCAGTGCTTTAAGGATCTAACGTGTTAGAATGTGCCATAGCTCACTATAAATCAGAATTAATACTCCTTTTGATTTGTGAGATCAATGAAAGAGTAAATAAATTTGAATGCATGAATACATGAAGACATGGTATAAATTTGGAGCTTCCTAAATCCTACTGCCCAGGAATAACTACTTGTAATATTTTGTTGAGTTCCCTTTTGTTTTAATCCATACCTGGTAATTTTTAATTCAGTCATCATCCTGTAGGAAAGAGTACTTTGTGCTGTATGTAGATACAGAACTGACCTTGGAGGTGGCAGGAAACTAACATTTACTAAGCACCTTCCATGTGCCAGTCCCTAAACAGGAGCTCACGGACACAATCAGGCTATAAAATAATCTCTTAAATCCCATGTTTTAAAAATACATACCTTTCTGTATTTCTTTTAACCAGAGATAAGATTGGACTATATGTTTGACTTTATATCTGCTATCATCATACAATTAATGACTATGCCATTGTTTTGTTTTGCTTTGTTTTGTATTTCATTTTAAAGATTTATTGTATTTATTTGAAAGAGTTGCACAGAGAGAGAAGCAGACACACACACACACAGAGAAGGGTTTTCCATCCTCTGGTTCACTCCCCAGTTGACTGCAATGGCCAGTACTGCACTGATCCAAAAAAAGGAACCAGGAGCTTCTTCCGTGTCTCCCATGTGGGTACAGGCCCAAGCACTTGGGCCATCTTCTACTGCTTTCGCAGGCCATAGCAGAGACCTGTATGGGAAGTGGAGCAGCAGGGACACAGCACCGGCCCTGCCATGGTGTTTGTTTTTGTTTTTTTCCATCGTGCCATGTTTTTAAAATAACCTTGAAGGCAGGCACTTGGCCTTGCAGTTAAGATGCTACTTGAGGGACGACACTGTGGTGTAGCAGGTAAAGCCTTCGAGACCTGCAATGGCAGCATCTCATATGGGTGCTGGTTGGAGTCCTGGCTCCTCCACTTCCGATCCAGCTCCCTGCTAATGGTTTGGGAAAGCAGAGGAAGATGGCCCAAGGCCTTGGGCCCCTGCAGCTGTGTGGCAGACATGGAGGAAGCTCCTGGCTCCTGGCTTCGGGTTGGTGTAGCTCCGGCCATTGTGAAGATAGAGAGTAAACCAGCAGATGAGGACTTTCTCTCTCTCTCTCTCTCTCTCTCTCTCTCTCTCTCTCTGCCTCTCCTCTCTCTGTATAACTCTGATTTTGAAATAAATAAATAAGAATCTTAAAAAAAATAAAAGAAACTCATGCCTTTGTCACATTCTGGTTGGCTGTTGCTTAGCCTTTCTGCATCAGTTTCCTTCCCCATCAAGGGAGATTAGTCTATTCCTTGTAAGACCTTTAAGAGGATTAAATGAACTACTCCACTGAATGCCCCAGCATAGGGCCAAGCAAAGAAATGTGAGCTTCCCTTCTCCCCCTGTAATGTGTTAGGGAAAACCCTTTTGATTAGGCCTGAGTGTTTGCCCACTTTTCATGTGGTGAAGTTTAATTAAATATTGAAGATATTTAACACTCTACGTAGGCATCATTTAGTCAATGAACACCTGTTAGCTATCTGAAAAGGGCTCTAGAGGGCCCTAAATATCAGTAATTTACCAACTATTTGGGGTAATTTACTAACTATTTGCTTGTTCTTGGGGAGGGAGCCAGCTGGGGACTTGGGGAGGAACCAGGAGGGTTGGGTGATACAGGGAGGCAGCTGGGGGCTCAGGAAAGCTGCTCACTTGCCAGCCGATGGAATGGACATGGTGCTGCAGAAGAGGGAACCAACCCCCTGGAAGGAAGATCCCATCTCCTGGTTTTCCGTCACAAGCTATCCAGATGCGCTGGATCGGTGACAATTCCAACGCCCACCCCTGCCATCAGGACAAGCCCTGGTCCCAGCTCCACCTGGATCCCCCTTCTCACACTGGGGGCCCTCTCTGCCATCCTGTCCATCTCGACCAGGAAGGCTGTCT
Source organism: Oryctolagus cuniculus (assembly GCF_964237555.1). NCBI lineage: Eukaryota > Metazoa > Chordata > Mammalia > Lagomorpha > Leporidae > Oryctolagus > Oryctolagus cuniculus. Next base: position 70,888,773 of record NC_091446.1, on the reverse strand, counting down.
TCCACTGGGCCACACATGACGTGGGTGCAGGCGTTGCTCACTGTCCTCTGGGAGTAGGTCCTCATCTCTTCTTCCAGGCATCCCCGGGGCTGGGCAAGCAGGAACAGTGAGGTCAGGAGGAGGAGCAGCATGGCCTGGGGAGAAGAACAGAGAGGAAAGGACATGATTTCGGCTCTAGGACACGGTATAGGGCATGGCCCAGCTCCTGAAGGTCAGAAGCAGCCACTCCTTACCCCTCCCACTTCCTGCTATGGAGCTCAAAGCAGCCAGATGCTCAAAGTGGTTTGGAGACAAGATGGGCACACGGTCCAGCCTCGGAGAGCACTGGGACTCTCACATGGGTTGATCACAATGTCCTCGTTCTCACGTCCCCCATGCCATCCTCCATTCTGCCTTTTCTTGGGCACTGCCATTGAAACAGTGGCCAGCATGGACGGTCCTCACTGAGGCTGTGTGTTCCATCCCCAAGGACCCAGTGAGTGCTCCCTCCAGGCAGGACTTTTGCCTTCTTGGATTCTTTCACCTTCTCTGTAACAGGAGGTGGTTGGCTCAGCTCAGACAGGCAACCTTCTACTCCCTCACTGACTTGTCGCCTTGAGTGGGTTAGCAATGGCAACTCACAGTGTTGGAAAATGAATGGGGGAGGGGGGTGGGGTGGGAGGGAAGGGCACTGTGGCATAGCGGGTAAAGTCTCCGGCTGCAGTGCTGACATCTCATATGGCAGCTGGTTCAAGTCTCAGATACTCCACTTCCAATCCAGCTCTCTGCTGTGGCCTGGAAAAGCAGTGGAAGATGGCCCAAGTCCATGGGCCCCTGCACCCATGCAGGAGGCCCAGAAGAAGCTCCTGACTTCGGGTCATCACAGCTCTGGCTGTTGCATCCATCTGGGAAGTGAACCAGCAGATGAAAGACCTCTCTCTTTGTCTCGGCCTCTACCTCTCTGGAACTCTGCCTTTCAATTAAGGAAGAAAGGAGGGAGGGAGGGAGAGAGGAAGGGAGAGAGGAAGGGAGAGAGGAAGGAAAGAAGGAAGATGAACCAGGGTTCTCAATGCCTAGTGACGTCTGACTGAGCTCAGTCTGCAAGTGCAGCAGCATATGCCAGGCGATTTGCCAGTTCTGAACCAGAGGTGGCCCCCAAGCAGAAGAAAGCCCCCGAGGGAACCCAGGGCACGTTTTCACCCAAGTTTCACCCACCAAGTTAGCAGCTGCAGAGACTCAGCCCCTGCAGTTCTTCCCAGTGTACCTGAGAGGGCTGGAAGAGGGGACTTATGAGGGAAGGTGATACACCAGGTGGCCCCGGCCAGGGGAAAGGGCTTGTGGGACGTATGAGCAACTACCCAACAGGACATCCAGTTACCACCTGACAGGAGATGGTAACAGAGCACAGGGTAAGTGCAGGACCCGGGCCACTCTCTGCATCTGGGTGTCTTCCTGCCAAAGAGAGAAACCGTGAAGTAATGAGGGTGGAAGTGGGAGTCTCAGAGGCTGGACACAGAGCCAAAGGGTGCCCTGCAAAGAAAAAAGGGTCAGCAGGCCAGCTCGGTCAATGTCAGGAGAGGGGCTACCTGGCCAGAGGCGCGCCTCTCCAACAGCTGATGATGCGCCGTGTAGGCGAACCCTGTAACTCACGAGCCTCTTGCGCTGTTGAATTTGCCACCTCCTCAGGTGCCCCGCAAACCTCTAGAAACACTAAGCTGAGCTCACAGGCTTGCACTCATCCCTGTAGAGCCTTCCTGATCACTCAGGGGCCGACCCAGGCCAGTACGTGAGCAATGTCCCCTGTCCCACAACTGCGTCAACTCTGGGACCTTGAGACTGATTTGGGGAAAAAATGAAAGCAATACACCTTCTCCCACCAGCTCAAGACGGCTCAGAAATGCCATCACCCATTGCTGAAGGAAGGATCCAGACACAGGCAGGCTCAGAGGTCTCAGACCTGAGATTCAGATGGATAAGGCAGCCACCGCCCCTCAACCCATGCAGGGTTCACTTTAAGCTAAGCCTCCAGAGTAAGATTTTATAGGAAAAAAAGGACACCTCTGGACACATGGTTGGAAAGCCAGAGTCCTAATTCATTAAGAATCATTTTAAGTCAAGTCTAGAGGCCAAGAGAGAAGCATCGGGATGGGTGTCGAACCCAAGCCTGTGAATGCCGGATCTGTTTCTCCTCCACTTCTCTTTCTGAAGAAACCAGGAGCAGACAAGGAGCCAAGAGAGAAGGTGGAATTGCACTGCCCACCTGAGGCTTCCAGGCAAGAGCATCTAAGAGAGGGTGTCCCATCCTACTCACCCACCGCACCCCCGTTCAGCAAGTAGGTGCCCTGCTGGTTCCATGCCGCTTAGTGGAGGGCAGACGGGCACCTCCCCACCCCGTGTGCCCCCACCTCCCAAACCCAACTACAAGACCAGAAGAGCTGCAGACCCTCCTCCCTTCAACTCCAGCATGGTACACTGTCCAGATGGCCACAGGATATTCATAGGCCACAGGGAAAAGAAAACGAGACACTCACAGGCTGCTTCCTCTGGGGCCCCAGGAGCTCCAGACAAACTGGTGCTGGCTTGGCAGGTGCGCACTCTTTATGCCTGTCCTGTAAGCTGAGCTGCCAGGCCCTGGTCTTCTGAGAACTCCCTTCAAGAAGTAGAGGAAGTTTTCTTCCTTGTTGACTCACTCCCTCTTACCCCCAACTGTGTGCTAAAACCCTGATGCTGAGAAACAGAACACTTCCCACATCATCACGTTAGGGTGATTCCCATCTGCACCCCACTGAGGCTCTGGGAGCCCAAAACAACCCCCTCAGTGTCCGAATTTTAGAGATGTCCATGAATCTGAGGTCCAGACATTACTGAGTTGCACAATGACCTAAAGTGACTTCAAAAAGGAAGCTCACATCTGCAGATCTCAAGAGCCAGGGCCTGCCGTGTGCAATTTCTCTTCTCCATCTCAACAGCCCGGATTGTGAAAGAGCTGCTTGGCATATCCGGGCAGGGGTGAGGCAGGTGCAGGAGCTGCAGAAGCAGCAGCCTTGGGTGGGGGGAGGGGAGTGACTCGTGGAGCTGCCACCTGTCCCTCTTTGGCAACCTGCTCCAGGCCTCAGAGAGCCCCCGTTTTCCTCTTGTGAGAGTGACTTCACAAGCAGGCCTTGACCTTGCCTTTGTTCAGACTTGTATTTTCCACTTCCTCCCCTGGTGTCTGCCTTGTGCGTTGAGATAAATTAGGACCCCTGAGCTGTGAACACTCTTGTCACAGACCTGCGGGAGGGAGCTATTAACTTACAGTGCTTGGGGGGTAGTGGTCCACCCTCTGCCACTGCTGTCATCTTTGCTCCTGTCTTGAGTCTTGTGACTTGATCTTTTGCGTCAGTTTTGCCTAATTTTGCATGCAAGCAGACCTATTTCTCCAATATCCTCCCTTGACCACCCACAGGTGCTGCTCACTTGCTCCTGCCTTTGGATACTCCTGGTAGCATCTCCTTGCATAATGTTAAATCTACAATGTCACATTTCCCAGACTGGCAAAGAAAGGTGGTTTTAAAAAATATTTATTCTCTTTTTTTGAAAGGCAGAGTTACAACAGTGGCAGAGACAGAGGAAAATCTTCCATCCACTGGCTCATTCCCCAAATGGCAGCAATGACCGGTGCTGGGCCAGGCTGAAGCCAAGAGCCAGGAGCTTCTTCCAGGTCTCCCACAAGGATGCAGGGGCCCTCCTCTGCTGTTTTCTCAGGTGTATTAGGAGGGAGCGGGATCAGAAGTGGAGCAGCTGGGACTCAAACCCAGGGTCCACTCTGGCGCACGGCTCAGGTGGGGTGGCCTTGAGGATGGGTGGCCGTGGCCAAGTCTTCTCAGGAACCACTTTCCACTGGAGGACCAGGAGCTGAGCTCTGGGGTTGCCCCACAGGTGTCCATGGCTGATGCTTTGATAGGGCTCAGTGTGACTTTGGGACATTGTAGGAAGGGCATGCAAAGAGGAAGATGTGCCCCCCACCCCCACCCAGACTCTCCTGTGGGTCTGGATCACACAGTCTGTGTTGAGGAAACCATCAGCATGTCTGTGGCTGCTGTGAATCCACTGTGGTGGCAATTGGACAACCAGGCTCACCAAGCTAAGGGGGACCTCGGTGGAGATGGCGCACTTAAAAATACCTTCAAAATGTCCTCTAGGAGTTGATTTTGACCACATCTCACCTGAGTCAATGAATAATGCATTTCTAAGGTACACTATGTCACCTGAAAATTCTGCAGTACAACCACCGGCCAGCAGAGGTCGCAGAGGAACATGCAAAGACCTTAAAGGGGAGGCACAGAGCTGAGCAGGGACTGCCCCAACCCCTTAGCAGGCTCCCCAGTGCAGCTGCCCAGACACACGTCACCCTGCTGTTCCTGATTCTGGCTCCCTGCTGGAAGTATTGCACCGTGCTGCACTGCACAGTGGGCCCCTTGGAGCCTCCACACACCAGACAGAGTGAAGGTCTGTAGTAGCCAGACACAAAGTCCCAGTTCCCACCAGAAACAATGCTTGGGCTTTTCTCTGCACAGTTTCAGATGCAAGGTGCTAGAGCCAGAGACTCAGTGCCTGCTGCCTCAGGTTGTCACTGGGTGGTGCCTGACAGCTCAAGTGACCAGGACAGGACCTGACACACTTGCATACTTCTGGTCACCATTGCTGCTTTGAAAGAGGTCGCGGGAAATGACTGGCTGGCTTTCCAGGGTTCTGTGCATAAGGAGCAACTGTGTATTGAGAAGGCCCCAAACTACAGGACAAATATGGCCAAATGCCCACCCCTCTAGCTTGGAGTGGACACCTCTCATCAAGTCCTAGAGCAGCTCCCCTGACCCTCCATATATCAGACAAAAGGGGTCCATTTGCCTGGGGAGTCAACAAATGATCGGTCTCCCACGGCAGTTCAAAGGAGAGCTTTATTGTGCCAAAGAGACGGGGAAAGTACAGCTCCCCAAAACTACTGCCTCTGTGAGAAGCCATTTTTGAGGGATTGTAGAGTGAGGGCGTGGCTGGGATAGAGGAAAAAGAGAAGCAAGAGGGCCCTACCTGCTCAAGCAACCCACAGCAGCACGCATCGTGTGTTCAAAACCCAACTCCTGCTGGGCTCTTGCAGCTCTCCTTGCTGTGAGGCCCAATCCCTGGGGTGCAGCATTGCAGGATCACCCTTCTTGGAATATTCTTGGGAAAACAAGAAAGAGAATAAATTGTTAGATGCTGTGCCCCTGCCCATGCCCCTGCCTGTTGTCTAAATCCTACTCTCCGAGTTACAGAATTTTTTTAAAGATGTATTTATTTGAAAGGCAGAATGACAGAGAGACAGACAGGCAGACAGAGTCTTCCATCCACTGGTTCACTCCCCCAAAAGGCCGCAATGGCTGGACCTGTACCAGGATGAGGCGCTTCTTCCGCGTCTCACACATAGGTGTAGGGGCCCAAGGACTTGGACCATCTTCCACCACACTCCCAGGTGCATTAGCTGCTGGTGCATTAGCTAGATCAGAAGTGGAACAGCCGAGACTTGGACTGGCAACCATATGGGGTAGTAGCTTTACCCGCTACACCACAGCACCGGACTCTGGAGAGATGTCGCTTTTTTTTTCATATTTATTTATTTATTTGAAAGTCAGAGTTTCACAGAGAGGAAAGTCAGAGAGAGAGAGAGAGAGAGGTAACAAATGAACTTGAGATTCTGGTGCTCTACAGAGTGGACTTGTGTTTCCTAAATGTCTTTTCTCTGGACTTTTTATTATTATTATTATTTCCCAGAAGTTTGGAATTTTTTCACTTTTGGGATCAATGACTTATATATTCATTTCCCCCATTGTTTCTGTGATGTCAACAGTTTAACTTAAAGTCCAAACCTATGTTCAGTTCTTGGTTTACCTGTTCAAAATGTAGCATTTTCAGGGCTAGAGTTGGGTGCAGTGGGTTAGGCTGCTGCTGTCTGCAATGCCAGCATCCCACATGGACATCAATTTGATTCCTGGCTGCTCCACTTCTGATTCAGCTCCCTATTAATGTGCCTGGAAAAGCAGTGCAAGAAGGCCCAAGGCTTTGGGCCTCTGCACCCACTTAGGATACTAGAAGAAGCTCCTGGCTTCAGCCTGGCTCAGCTCTGGCCATTGTGCCCATTTGGGGCATGCACTGGTAGATGAAAGATCTCGACCTCCATCTCTCTCCCTTCCCCCCGCTTCGTCTCTGTAACTCTGCCTTCAACTAAATAAATAAATCTTTATTATTATTTGAAAGGTAGACTTACATAGAGAGAGGGAAAGACAGATCTTCCATCTGCTGGTTTACTCCTAAAAGGCTGCAACAGCCAAGCCTGGGCCAGGCAGAAGCCAGGAGCTTCATCCAGGTATCCCGTGTGGGTGCAGGTGAAGTAACACCTTGACAGTAGGGATTCCATTTTGGGGAACCTGAGACTCCATTCTGGGAAGGTGCCCCACCCACACACACACACACCGTGAGGCTCTGCTCTGAAACTATGGTCTAAAACAGTTGAACAATAGCAGTCCACTACATCACACTAGGCAGAGCATAGAAACCCCTAGCATGATCGCTCAAGCTTGGAAGTGGATAGGCTGCACCTGGGTTAATAATAAAAATGTAATTTGTCTATGTCCTACATATGATTAAAACCAATACCTGGATTAATGTCAAGATTATAATTGAAATTGTTAAGATTGCAACTGGCATTGTCAAGATTATAATTGATACTCGTTTCGCATCGGTTTTAGGTCAGCTTGATCCCCATAACCATGTATTCCCCCCGATCCTAGCAACCATGTATTCCCATCCCAATTTTCAGTTTTTACCTTTATAAACCCTGTTGCTTTGGGCTTCAGGGTCAAGAGTTCTTTTGGGCATGAGCCCACTCTCCACCGCCGGCAATAAAGGACCATCAAATTTTATCAATGTGTGGTGCTCCTTTGTTTACACTCACTCAGGTACAACACAGGGGCCCAAGCAACTGGATCACCCTCTGCTGCTTTCCCAGGCACATTAGCAGGGAGCTGGATCAGAAGCAGAGTTCCAGCTGTTGAGGCCATCTGGGGAGAGGACCAGCGGATGGAAGACCTCTCTTTCTCTCCCTCTCTGCCTCTGCCTCTCTGCCTTTCAAATAAATAAATACATCGTTAATAATAAGTGGCACCACTGGGAAACAAATGGATGCCCATATGGGATGCGAGTATCACAAGCAGCAGCTTAACCTAGTGAACAACACTGGCCCTAATAAATCTTTTTTTCTTTTAACGTAGCATTTTTTTTCCATGACCTGACATGTTAAAGCCACAGCCCATCAGTTTGGTGAATCTGGTAAACTGTAAACTGGTGATTCATCAAACTGACTTTCAGCACACTGAGTTTTCCTAATGATTTTCTGTCAAATGCCCACTTAATGAGATTGGAGTTTCTTTTTCTCTTTCTTTTCTTTCTTTTCTTATTTTTTTTTTTACAAGCAGAGTTAGACAGTGAGGGAGACAGAGAAAGGTCTTCCTTCCGTTGGTTCACCCTACAAAGGCCACTACAGCCAGAGCACTGCGCCGATCCAAAGCCAGGAGCCAGGCGCTTCTCCTGGCCATCCTCCACTCTCTACTCGGGCCACACCAGAGAGCTGGACTGGAAGAGGAGCAACTGGGACAGAATCCGGCACTCCAACTGGACTAGAACCTGGAGTACCAGCGCCACAGGCAGAGGATTAGCCTAGTGAGCCGTGGCGCCAGCAATGAATGTGCATTTTCCCAAACCGAACTTTAGCTACCTGCTTGACCCTTTCTCAGACATCTCAATGCTTAATCCACTAGACTGCAACAATAGTAAGAACAACAGCCAACATTACTTTTTTACTCTGTGCCGCCTCTCACCTAACCATGAAGCAGTTATGAACGAATGTCCTCTATACCCAATTCCTGCAGGAAACCTACTGAGCATCATCATCATCAGTCATCACAATGATTTGAGCTTTACACCCTTGGGCAAGAAACCGCCCTGGTCCCACCCACATCTCAATACCACCTCCTGGGGCCAGCGCTGTAGCACAGTAGGCTAAGGACCTGGCCTGGAGTGCAGTATCACATATGGGCGCCAGTTTCAGAACTGGCTACTCCACTTCCGATCCAGCTCTCTACTATGGCCTTGGAAGGCAGTGGAGGATGGAGCAAGTCCTTGGGTCCCTGGACCCGATGAGACTGGGGGTGGGGTGTTGGGGGAGATTCTGGCTCCTGGCTTCATATCAGCACAGCTATGGCCATTGTGGCCAATTAGGGAGTGAAACCAGCAATGGAAGCTCGCTCTCTCTCTCTCTCTCTTTCTGCCTCTCCTCTCTCTGTGTAACTCTGACTTTCAAATAAATAAATAAATAAAATTGAGAAATAAATAAAAATTGATCACATTTGTGAGCTGGAAGATCAGGCCTCCACCCCACCCCGAGTGACCTCATGCCCCTATCTGACCACACCTCTGTGCCCACCTGCCAATCAGGGTAATTAACCTCTTGTCTGGAAAGGCAGGGACAGCCCTGCATTGAGTGGAATATGGAATCAGAAGAGTTTTGATCTGCAGACAATTTCACAGTTTCTTCTAGCAACGAAATTTAATTTCACATTGTTTCTTCTGGCAACCAAAAACTACCCTAATTCTCCAGATGCACGATGCTTTCTTCATGTTGTTCTCCCCATCCGATGACACTGGGAGAGTGTGGGGTGTTTGCTGTGACTCAGCACATGCCCATCCTGCTCTGTAGACATCTCATCACACTCCTCTGGCGCTACTGGACAGCCCTCTACTGCTGCACTACGTGTGAATTTACATGTGGGAGAGGAGAGTTCGAGTCCTGGCTGCTCTGCTTCCAACCCAGCTTCCTGCTAATGTGCCTGGGAGGCAGCAGATGGTCCAAGTACTTGGGTTCCTCTTCTCCACACGGGAAACTCAGATGGAGTCTTCCTGACTGTGGCTTCAGCCTGGTGCTGGCCCCATCCCAGCTGTTGTGAGCATTTGGGGAATGCACCAGAACATGGAATGGTTGTCTCTGTCTCTCTCTCTCTCCCTCCTCCCATCTCTGTCACTCTGCCTATGGTAACTAAGCATACCTAAAAGGTAATCTATAGAAGTGAAATGGACACTCTGAGATGCAATGATGGTTTACAGCCCTTGTCTCTACAGTTTGTTGAACTCTTTACTTACTGTAGGGATAATGAGTATAAAGTAAACTGAAAATAAATCTTTGTAAAAATTAAGATTGGATGGCTGGCGCCGTGGCTCACTAGGCTAATCCTCCACCTTGTGCGCCGGCACACCGGGTTCTAGTCCCAGTCAGGGCACCGGATTCTGTCCCAGTTGCCCCTCTTCCAGGCCAGCTCTCTGCTGTGGCCAGGGAGTGCAGTGGAAGATGGCCCAAGTGTTTGGGCCCTGCACCCCATGGGAGACCAGGAAAACTACCTGGCTCCTGCCATCGATCAGCGTGGTGCGCCAGCCGCAGTGCGCCACCTATGGCGGCAATTGGAGGGTGAACCAACGGTAAAGGAAGATCTTTCTCTCTTTCTCTCTGTCCACTCTGCCTGTCAAAAAAAAAAAATTAAGATTGGGACTAGGAGAGGGAGGAGGAAGAAGGATGGGAGCGTGGGTGGGAAGGATCACCATGCTCCTAAATCTGTATATATGAAATACATGAAATTTGTATACCTTACATAAAATTAAACTCGTTGCTGGAGGCCAGCCTTACCCTGATACTCAAGCCAGACAAGAACACAACAACAAAAAACTACAGACAAATATCTCTGATGAACATAGAATGAAAATTTTTAACATACTGCCAAATCAAAATTGACAGCAATCAAAAACATCCGTCATGGTCAAGTGGTCATAGTTCAGGGATGCCTATATGTGGATGCCAGGGCCACAGGTGGTGGCCTATTCCACTGCACCCAGCGCCGGCCCCTATTTATCTTTCTTTAAAAAACATGTATGTATTGGAAAGACAGCGTTACAGAGAGCGACGCTTGGAAAGAGTGTCCCCTACAGATAATGACCAGGCCAAGACGGGGCTGGTCTGGCCACCACCTGTGCTTGGCAAGCCCGGGGCCCTCCTCCCTCCTCGCGGGTTGGGCGGAGCTGCCGCCCAGGCCCGCCCCTGCTGGCCCTACATCCACTGCACTGGGAGCAGAGCCGGCCGCGCACCCCAGTAAGGAGCTGCAGCGATTGCGATGGCGATGGCGATGGCGGCAGGCAACGCGGCCTACTTCCAGAGGGGCAGTGTGTTCTGGTTGGCGGTCCTCACGCTCTCCTTTGGCTACTACACGGTAGGGGCAACCGAGTTGGGACAACCGCCTGGAGCGAGCGCTCCTGTCACCCAGGCCTCCGCCTCCACTTGGAGGAGAGGCCGCGCAGGCGCAGTTCCCGATCTCTCGCCTCCCAGCGGGGAGCGAAGACAGAACCCGGAAGGAGGCGCAGGCGCAGTCGGCTGCCAAGGCTTTTGGCAGGTGTTCGAGGCCCTGCGAAACCGGTTGGCCTACTTTCCTCAGGTGGGGGCGGGCACACTCCCCACCTGAGGACTGAGCGCCTGGGTCTTTCACGATGGTGCTGGCGAACTCGAAGGCCACAAGGGATGCTACCGCCTACTTCCGGACGGCCAGCCCTTTGCCCTCGCTGGTCACGGGGCTGGGGCTGGGATACTTTGCGGTGAGGCGCGGGGCGCGGACGCGGGCGCCTGTGTTTTGGCCCTGCGGGCTGTCGTAGCGCGAGGGGCGCCGTGGGAACGGCGTCGGTGCGCATGCGCGCCGTGCGGTTGCCTAGGTTACGAACGCCAGCGGACGCTAAGCCGGGTTTTAGAAGGTTTAGAGTGTTTGAAGCAGGGGCAGTTGCTTGGAAAACAGCAGATAAAGCCAAGGGATGGCTAGGATTTCACTGGTGAGCAAGAACCGGTGTGACAACAGGAGGACAGCTCTACTGCGGGGAGGAGTGACTTTCGTCTCACTTCCAGGATAAGGAAGGGGAAAGACGCCCGGAAACAGGTTGGGGGTAAACCGGTATCATGTAGGAGGAAGGCGAAGCTACTTTGGATCTTTCCCGGGAGATCCTGGAACCTGGACGGGTGTCATTTCCACAGCGGCGTCGCTCTGACCACCTCCGCCCTCCTTTCGCCGTGTGCAGGATGGAGGCGTGGGACTCTAGTTTTCCCGAGTGCCCTTTCTGTGCCAGGATCCCACGACCCTGTTCGAACACACAAGCTGGGAAACTGAAGATTCGAGTTGGGATTTAGTGGAACTGGCAGATGCCAGCCCCTCTCCACCGCGTGGTTAGGAGGCCGCAGTGATATGTTGTAGTTTATTGGAATATTGACTTTAAACAGCATCCTGGGAGAAGTAGTGTTGCCTTTGGTGCAGATCTAAGTGGAGCACTAAACCTTGGAGGGGTTGACAGAGATTCACAGAAAGGCTTGTAACAGAGCCTGAGGAGGAGTTGGTAAGGTCACCACAAAAACCTCACATGAACGAGGTGTTGCCGTTAATCCTCGCGAGTCTGATTTTCCGAGTGTGTCTGCGTGGTGTGCAAGAGTGGAAGAGCATGATTCTAACTGCGAGACTGAGCCCAAGCCACCGTTTGCAGGACAGAAGCTGGCCAAAGCACGCAGACTCCTACAAGTCTAGGAAATAATGTTTGGGGTGGAATTCATGAAAAATCGGATCCGGTCTGCCAGTGCACGGAGCCTGATCATCACCTCGTTTCTTTGTGGCACACATCCATTGGAGCTGCTTTTTAGAAATAGAGGATGGAGATTCAGGTGCCCTCCTTCAGACCCTGTTTCCCCGGTAGTTAGATTGGTAGAATCGGTGTTCTTTCCTACCTGCCGGTCTTCAGGTGCCCTAATGGTTTCTCTGTGCCTCTGGTTCTCTTTCAGTGGGTTGTCCTCTGGCCGCAGAGCATCCCTTATGGGAGCCTTGGGCTCCTGGGCTCGTTCACTCAGTACCTGGTGGACCATCATCACACCCTCCTGCACAACGGGTAAGGAGAGCTGCAGAAACGACACGCTGGTCTCGCTGGAGACCTTGAAGGCCTGCAGTTGCCTTTAGGTAGTGAAGAATGGCACTAGTTCACGTTTAGGAATCTTTCCAGATTTCTGTTAGATTTTATCATCAAACAATCCCCCCCCCTTAAACTAGACTGACTTGTAGAAATAGGTTTGGGGCCGGCATTAGCAGGTAAAGCCGCCACCTGCAGTGTCGGCATCCATTATGGATGCCGGTTGGAGTCCCGGCTGCTGTACTTCCAATCCAGCTCTCTTCTATGGCCTGGGAAAGCAGCAGAAGATGGCCAAGTGCTTGGGCCCCTACACCCATGTGGGGGACCTGGAAGAAGCTCCTGGCTCCTGGCTTGTGATTGGCCCGGTTTCAGCTATTGTAGGTATTTGGAGAGTGAACCAGCACATGGAAGGCTTCTACCTCGCTCTTTCTCTCTCAGCCTCTGCCTCTCTGTAACCCTGCCTTTCAAATAAATAAATAAATCCTTATAAAAATTTTCTTTTTCTTTGGTACAGAGAAATTTTCCATACACTGATTTCGCTCCCCCTGATGCCCACAACAGCCAGAGTTGGACTAGGCCAAAGCCAGAGCCAGAAACTCCATTCAGGTCTCCCACGTGATGGCAAGAATCCAAGTACTTGAGCCATCACCTGCTGTCTGTCAGGGTGTGCATTGGCCAGAAGCTGAATCAGAAACAGAGTTACCGAGACTCGAATCATACACCTGAATGTAGGATGCTGGTGTGCCAAGGGCAACTTAACCTCTTTGTTGTTGTTGTTTCAGGTATTGGTTTGCCTGGATGATTCACGTGGCAGAGTCCTTGTATGCCATGGTGCTGTGCAAGTAAGTCATTATTTAAGTCCTGGTCACCTTTCTCGTGGTATCTGGTAGAAGCTGAGCCACCACATTTAAATAATTCATGCACGCCTAGGCTGAGAGCACTCTGAGGTAGTGTGGAGTACCCATGCCTGATACTGGGCCTGACGCAGGAATACTCAGTAAATGTTCGGTGAGTGAGTCCATTTAGTTTGTGGTAGTTATTATTTACTCCGTTAGTGCATTAGGCTGACTGTTATTTTGTTTTTTTTTTTTTTTAAACTTTATTTAATTGTCTGTACAGCAGCACCTAGAACAAAAGATTAGGAGTCTGCCTCCTAGTGTGCGAAAGAGCTGAGTTACTTTCCTAGGCCGGTAATCTCCTATCTTGATGCCACAGTGAACCACCTGAGGAGCTGTTTCACTGTACATGTCTGGTTTCCACCAGAAAAATTGATCTGGCAGGTCTTGCTTCAGACCTACAAGTCTGTTCTTTCTGGAAGGTCTGCAGGTAATTCTGGAGCTAAATGCAAGTTAAAAGCCCCCAAACAGACCCTACTCAGCAGATGCTACTGTAGGTGACTACTATGTGAGAGTACTGAAAAAGATTCTTTGTACTTTTGGACAATTTGTTCTCCCCTCCGGGACCGTCTGCTAGTGGGGTCCTCCGTGAAGTCCTGTTCCTTTGTTCTCCCACTGGGCAGGCTGAACCCATCTCTACGCTTTGGAGTGACACAGTCGCCCTTTGCCAGAGTGCAAGGGGATTTCCAGGTGGCTTTGTTGAAACTGTTCTCTGGGCTTGAGACTGTGGTAGGAAATGCCCAAGCGTTCTGAGACTCCTTCCCAGTGGCCTCTTGGGCCTCCCTGAGGTCTTAGCCGAGGATGTTTGGCCCAGCCCTGCAGCTTGACAGCTGTTGTGACTGGCATTTGGAGCCTCTAATGAAAACCAAAAGACTGTGTTGTGTTGTACACTTCTTTGAAGGGAGAAGGAGAACAAGCCCAGGGAGGTTGCGTCTCTCTTACTGTGTTCCTAAAACCAGTCCTTTAAGGATCTAACGTGTTAGCATGTGCCATAGCTCACTATCAATCAGAATTAATACTCCTTTTGATTTGTGAGATCAATGAAAGAGTAAATAAATTTGAATGCATGAATACATGAAGACATGGTATAACTTTGGAGCTTCCCAAATCCTACTGCCCAGGAATAACTACTTGTAATATTTTGTTGAGTTCCCTTTTGTTTTAATCCATACCTGTAAACTTTTAATCCAGTCATCATCCTGTAGGAAAGAGTACTTTGAGCTGTATGTAGATACAGAAATGACCTTGGAGGTGGCAGGAAACTAACATTTACTAAGCACCCTCCATGTGCCAGTCCCTAAGCAGAAGGTCAAGGACACAATCAGGCTATAATATAGTCTCTTAAATCCCATGTTTTAAAAATACATACCTTTCTGAATTTCTTTTAACCAGAGATAAGATTGGACTATATGTTTTACTTTATATCTGCCATAATCATACACTTAAGCACTTTGCCATGTTTTTATTTTTTTGTTTTTCTTTTTAAAGATTTATTGTGTTTATTTGAAAGAGTTGCACAGAGAGAGAAGCAGACACACAGAGAGAGAGAGGGGTTTTCCATACTCTGGTTCACTCCCCAGTTGGCTGCAATGGCCAGTACTGCACTGATCCAAAAAAAAAAAGGAACCAGGAGCTTCTTCCGGGTCTCCCATGCGGGTGCGGGCCCAAGCACTTGGGCCATCTTCTACTGCTTTCGCAGGCCATAGCAGAGACCTGGATGGGAAGTGGAGCAGCGGGGACACAGCACCAGCCCCGCCATGTTTTTTTTTTTTTTTTCCCTGCCATGTTTTTAAAATAACCTTGAAGGCAGGCACTTGGCCCTGCAGTTAAGATGCTACTTGAGGGACGACACTGTGGTGTAGCAGGTAAAGCCTCCGAGACCTGCAATGCCGGTGTCTCATATGGGTGCTGGTAGGAGTCCTGGCTCCTCCATTTCCCATCCAGCTCTCTGCTCTGGCCTGGGAAAGCAGTGGAAGATGGCCCAAGTCCTTGGGCCCCTGCAGCTGTGTGGGAGACCCGGAGGAAGTTCCTGGCTCCTGGCTTCGGATCGGTGCAGCTCCGGCCGTTGCAGCCAAATGAGGAGTGATCCATCGGATGGAAGACCTCTCTGCCTCTCCTCTCTCTGTGTAACTCTGACTTTCAAATAAATACTTTTTTTTTTAAATGATGCTACATGGGACAGCCCCATCCTATATCAAAGTGCCAGGAATCAGATCCTGGCTCTGGTCTTAATTCCAATTTCCTGCTGATGCACACCCTCGGAGGCCTCAGATGATGCCTCAAGCCCATGGGTCCCTACCACTCATGTGACAGACCCAGATACTGACCGAGTTCTCAGCTCCTGGCTTCAGCCTGCTCCAGTCCTGGCTGTTGGTGGCATTTGAGAGTGATCCAGCAGGTAGGAAATCAGTTTCTTTCTCTCTCTCCCTCTCAGCCTTTCTGCCTTTATTTCAAATAAAATAATTTTTTATAAAGTTTGGTGAATAGTTTTAAATTTTGGAAACTATTCCTCTAGTTGTATATTCCAGAATTCATTTAGCTAAACTAGCAGTGAATATTTAACTTTAAAAAACATTTTTCTTTTGTTAATGATTGTTTAGTTTTATTTGAGAGAGAGAACTCCACTCCACTCACTCATGCTCCAGATATCTCCAGTAGCTGGAGCTGGGCCAGGGCCAAAGTTAGGCTCCAGGAAAGCAATCCAGGTCTGCCTTTGCAATCCAGGTCTCCCACAAGGCAGGGACCCTACTGCTTGAGCAATCAGCACTGTGATGTGGGAGGCAGATTTTTTATCACTGGGCTAAATGTCTACTCCCTGGGTCTTAGGTCTTTAATCTACCTGGAACTGACTTTTTGTGAGAGACAAGTATTCAACATTATCTTGATATTTCTATATGGATGCCCTGTTTTCCCCAAGCCACTTCTTGAGACTTTCACTCTTCATTAATGTGCTGTGGCTTATAGCCACATATATGTCTGTGTTTCTGAACTCACTGTTCTTTTCTGTTGGTTTGCTTCTTTGTCTTGGGCCAGCATAACATTATCTTACAGTAGTAGCTTTGTAATCACTGACACCTGATGGAGCACGTCCTCTCACCTTGTTCAGAGTTACCTGTTCCTGGGCCTTTGCACAGCCTTATGCATTGTCATGTGCTTCAAAGATGAAAAATTTATCTGTTGGCATTTTTATTAGATTGACCATATGAATTAATTTGTAGCAGAATGGCATATTTCCGTTATTAAGTCTTCTAAACCAGGAAAAATGATTTGTCTCCATTTCCTTAGAGTTTTGTGATGTTTTTCCTATTCTTTATTTGGTTAATATCCAGCTTCCTGTACTTTCAGATGTTGTTATAAGTGACTTTTCCTTCATTTTATCATTGTTTGATGGTAGCATATATGCATATAGTCAGTTTTATATATTGACCTTATACGTAGCAACCTTAAAAATTCATTTATTAATTCTAATAGTTCATCTATAGATTATTTTTAGTTTTCTAGTCATCATTCAAGTGTCTCTAGAAACAGTTTTATTTTTTCTTCTCAGTTCAGTCCCTTTGCTTTGTGTTTCTTCCCTGTTGTACTAACTCATACTTCCAGTGCGTGTTGCCTAGAAGTGGACATGATGCCTGGTTCCTGATCGCCAAGCTGTCAGTGTCCTTGCATCATGTTTATTCTAGAGTTTCATAGATCTCCTCTGTCAAAATGAGGATGTTCGACTGTATATCTAAGTCTGCTAAGAACTTTGAAGAATGGATGTTGAAACTTATCAGATATTTTTGCATTTTTTTGGATTTATTAGTTTATTTGAAAGTCAGAGTTACACAGAAAGAGAAAGAGAGGCAGAGAGAGAGAGAGAGAGTCTTCCATCCGCTGATTCACTCCCCAGTTGGCCACAACAGCTGGAGCTGGGCCTATCCAAAGCCAGGACAGGAACTTCTTCTGGGTCTCCCACGTGGGTAAAGAGGCCCAAGGAGTTGGGCCATCTTCTACTGCTTTCCCAGGCCACAGCAGAGAGCTGGATCTGAAGTGGAGCAGTCGGGACTCCAACCTGTGCCCATATGGGATATCAGCTCTGCAGGCGGCAGCTTTACCCACTATGCCACAGCACTGACCCCTATTTTTTGCATTATTAAAATGTATAATCTTTATCCTTTAATTTATTGATAGAAAAAACCATTTGTATATATGCATATAAAGTTTGCTTTAAATAAAAGGTTTATGCAAGTGAGACTTAATTACATACACATGAGCCTGCAGCAAGCCGTTCACTTAAGCTGAATCATTTTCTGTTGAGCTTTCAGACAGTTGAATGACTGTATAGTAACACTATGTTCCAGTTTCTTTCCTAAGCACTTTGTGTATATATCTCATAAACCAAGTGGGACAGATACTACTACTATGACTGTTTTTCACATGAGAATACTGTTTCTGAGAGCTACTAGTGATGTGCCCAGGAAACAGCTGGCGGTGGCCAAGCTGGGATTCACATCTGGTACAAATCTTCACATCTTCAGACACTTGCTCTGAAGCCATACCAGTGCCCATCTCCTTTCAGTCATCTCATGAGAAACCGTGTTATAATGCTCTACCCTGCTCTACCTGGACAGTAGCCAGACTAGTTCCAAGGAATAGTGTACCATCCTAAATACATTTATTAGGAAGCAAGGAAGAGAAAAAATAAATTGCCCCTTTAAGTTAAAAAACCAGGGTGGGGAGGTGGTAGACAGATGGAAGTATAGAAAAAGTATAAAAATTAAAAAAGAATAAGGCCAGCGCCGCAGCACACTGGGCTAATCCTCTGCCTGCGGTGCCGGTGCCCCAGATTCTGGCCCCAGTCTGAGCGCCGGTTCAGTCCTGGTTGCTCCTCTTCCAGGCCAGCTCTCTGCTGTGGCCCGGGAGTGCAGTGGAGGATGGCCCAAGTGCTTGGGCCCTGCGCCCACATGGGAGACCGGGAGAAGCACCTGTCTCCTGGCTTCGGATCAGCGCGGTGCGCCCACCGCAGCGGCCATTGGGGGGTGAACCAACAGAGGAAGGAAGACTTTTCTCTCCGTCTCTCTCTCACTGTCCACTCTGCCTGTCAAATAAATAAATAAATAAACAATGCTTCCTGTGAAACCATAAGATCAAAATTATGGTGCTTATATTTTGTTCTTCTTTTTTTTTTTTTTTTTTTTTTAGGTATAAAGGAATCACAAATGGTCGGGCTCAGCTACTCTGGTTCCTACAGACTTTCTTCTTTGGGATAGCATCTCTTTCCATCTTGATTGCTTACAGACCAAAGCGCCAAAAACAAAATTAAAAGCAAATATACAGAAGTTTCCTCTACTTAATTCAGACACCTTTCCAGGGTGACGGGGACTGCCATTTTCACTCAATGATATTTCTGTTTTGTAAAAAGTTTCCCTCAAAGCTATCTAGGACCCTGCAGTTACTCATTTTTCGTATAATATGCTGTGGTTGAGCTTGAATAGACCAGTTAGTTAACAAGGAAATAGGAAAAGTAAATACAAGTTTACAAGTAAATTAAGGAACTAGGAAAAGATTTTAGCCTTCAGCTCTGCATACTCAGCACAGAAGAGGGCTTCCCCCCAACCTTCTTAAGGGCCTCTGGCATTGTGGGCTCTGCTGTCATCTGGGCTGAGACACACGCTTGCTAGATTTGCTTGTTGGTTTTTCTTTGCTCCTTTCCTTCTTGTTAAAACATCTTGGCCGCACTACCACCATGTTAGCTCTCCTTCCCTTAAATTCTCTCCATCTTTCTGGACCAAGATGTAGGGACACTTCTACAATACATCAGTTCCTTATACATTTGTTAGGCACCTCTAAGGCAGAATCTTACCCTTTCAAACTTCTGTTTCTCAAATTACAGAGAAAAATAAGGAAGTTGGAACGGGCAGACTGAGTGATCACATAGAGGCACGCTGAGAATCAGGGCTGGTGGCCTTCCCTGCTGCTGACCGAAGTGTCCTTTCCCTACACTGGACCCCGGGACACGGTGCCCTGTGGCTCGCAGGGGTTGATTGCTGCTCCAGCTCAGGGTGCAGCTTAGCTCTACTTCCCCCACCTTACCTGTCCCCCTGCCGTGCACGGAGTTGTTTGACCAGTGTTGATTGCTGACTTCACTTTCTACTCGTTCATTATCATTCCAATTTTTATGTGAAAACTACAGGACTCATTGCATACACTGTCCTCTCAAAAGACAGCCGCAAGACCTTTGGCTAACTGTGTCACCGCTTGGTGAGACTCCTGGTGGGAAACCTGTCTCTTTTTCATGCTTTCATGTTCTCCATCACTGTCTCCAGACTCCAAGTGTCTTCCTCCAGCTCTGAAGAGTCTAGCTCACGGTTTATCCATCAAGTTAGTGTCTTCCATTCTGGTGGATATATCTTACTACTGTTGACTGGTGGGATGACTCTGTCACCATTAGGAGCCATTAGGCCTCCTTCCCTAGAGGATGGCTTACTTGTTCTCTTTGGACTAGTCTTCATACCCCTTCCATAATATGGGGAGGGGGCAAGTTATTTGTATTAAGCAGACATTTATGAGAAACAACTACCTCCCCCAAAAGAGAGCTTCCAATTGAAACCACAATATAAAAGATTATGGACTGGGGCCACCGACCCTGTTGCATAGCACGTTAAACCTCCACATCACACATGGGCACTGGTTCCAGACCCAACTGCTCCATTTCTGATCCAGCTCTCTGCTAATAATGTGCCTGGGAAAGCAGCAGTGGATGGCCCAAGTCCTTGGCCTGCAGCCTCGTGGGAGACCCAAAAGAAGTTCTGGGCCTGGCTTCAGCTTGGCTCCGCCCCAGCCACTGTGGTTATTTGAAGAGTGAACCAGTGGATGGAAGATTGCTGTCTTGCTTGCTCTTTTAAAGAAAAAAGAATATGGACTATGAATTGTTTCTGGTGGTATTTGTCTTAAAGTTTTTCTCTAGTTCTCTTGTGATTATGAGTTGCTTTTCACTAAGGAACCCCATTTTTGACCATGGAGTTAAGCATCATGGAAATCAAACCCAGTTTTTAAGAAGTCCTTTCCAAAGAGAAATAATAATGACTAATATTGGTGGTGCTGGGGACCGTGCTATCAGGTTATTGAAAGAAATGGATTAATTTAAATAAAATGCTGTGAGTTATCTCTTCAACCAAGTGCTTTTTTGTGTTTCTCAGTTTTGATATATTATCACATATTTGATTCTGTCTCAAATAGACTTTATGGGGCTGTTTGTACGGTTCAAATATCAGTTTTTCACTGACAGAGAAATGCAGAATGCTGTGGTTTTGGGGTATATCCCTCTTAGGTTTATAGAGGCCCACTTTTTTTTTTTTTTTGACAGGCAGAGTGGACAGTGAGAGAGAGAGAGACAGAGAGAAAGGTCTTCCTTTGCCGTTGGTTCACCCTCCAATGGCCGCCGCAGCCAGCGCACGGCGCTGATCCGATGGCAGGAGCCAGGTACTTATCCTGGTCTCCCATGGGGTACAGGGCCCAAGCACTTGGTCATCCTCCACTGCACTCCTGGGCCACAGCAGAGAGCTGGCCTGGAAGAGGGGCAACCGGGACAGAATCCGGCACCCCAACCAGGACTAGAACCTGGTGTGCTGGCGCTGCAAGGCAGAGGATTAGCCTAGTGACCCGTGGCGCCGGCCAGAGGCCCACGTAACTCTTGCACACACACTGAGGCACTGGGGTGGACACCAGTGTATTTGAATTATAGGACTTCCTCTTGTTTTCATTTCATTCAGCATTTGATAGAAACTCTGCAGCAAGTGAAGAATGTTCTGGCATTTTCTTTCAGTGCCAGAAGTATAAAATCATGCCATCTTATGTGGGATTTTACTATGGTGGGGTCTTAGCAGATGGTGCTGGCTGTTCAGGTCATAGACCCATCCACAGCCTCACAGTGAGGGGAGGTCACTTACGCAGCATCACACAGGAAGAGGCCTATTCTGGGCCTTGGGACGCTCCCTCCCTTGCAGCCCAGGAGCTTTGATGTCTGTGAAGGAAAAAATAAAAATGGAGGCATCTTTATGTTGTAGTCTTAGCAATGATATGAGAAAAATAAAAAAAAAAAACAGCTTTGAGTCTGAGAAAAAAATCAGAGGCATCTTACTGGAATCAACTTGGAAGGCAAATGGACTAAATTGTTTTCTTCCCCACCCTAAAGATTTTCAGAGCGTGCATACTTTGGAAAAATAGAAAAAAGGACCAAAGCAAAACAAATTGCTTCACAATTTACTAACAGGCCAATGCCATCTCACTACTCCAAGTGATCAATTTCAGTTCACAATTGATCATAATGAAAGGACTAAGAGTCAAAGGGAGCACATAAACAAGTCTAGTATCTGCTAACACCAACCGATAGAATAAATAAAGGGGAGAGTGATCCAACATGGGAAGTGAGATACTCAGCAGACTCATAGAATGGCGGATGTCCTAAATAGCACTCTGGCCTCAGAATCAGCCCTAAAGGCACTCGGATCTGGCTGAAAAGCCCATGAGAGTATTTCAGGCATGGAAAGCCAAGACACTCTGGCAAAAAGATCTCTGTGAGTGAGATCCCAGTGGAAAGAACAGGTCTTCAAAGAGGGAGGTGCCTTTCTCTGAAGGGAGGAGAGAACCTCCACTTTGACTATGACCGTGTCTAAACAAGATAAGAGTCGGAGAACTCAAGGGGCTTCCATAGCCTTGGAAACTCATAACTGGTGCATAGGGAGATTACTGATGCCATAAACAGGAGTGTCAATTGGTAAAGTCAACAACAGGAGTCACTGTGCACTTACTCCTCATGTAGGATCTCGGTCCTTAACGTGCTGTACACTGAGGCTTAATGCTATAACGAGTACTCAAACAGTATATTTCACTTTGTGTTTCTATGGGGGTGCAAACGACTGAAATCTTTACTTAATGTACACTAAACTGATCTTCTGTAAAAAAAAAAAAAAAAAAAAAGAAAGAAAGAAAGAAATTTTCAATTCCCAACTTGACTCTCACTGGGATTAAACATGACAATAGTTCTGATCTGATTTCATCATCATTTTAAAAAAATCATCTATTATTTTTCACTTTATGTTTCTGTGTGGGAGCAAACTGTTGAAATACTTACTTAAGGTATACTAAGCTGATCTTCTGTATATTAAGATAATCGAAAATGAATCTTGATGTGAATGGAAGGGGAGAGGGAGTGGGAAAGGGGAGGGTTGTTGGTGGGAGGGACGGTATGGGGGGGGAAGCCATTGTAACCCATGAGTCGTACTTTGGAAATTTATATTCATTAAATAAAAGATAAAAAAAAAAAAAAAAAAAAAAAGAAACAAATAGGCAGCCCTCAGGCATTTGCTGCACCAGGCTCCCAGCCCAAATGTGGATTGTATTATTATTTTTCCTTCAGGGTTTAGAGGTGAAAATCTCTGGACTAGTGGATGGGCCTCAAACAGGGACACACTAGTGGGGTTCACAGGAGCCTGGAACTCCATCCAGTCTCCCACATGGGTAGCAAGAGCCCAGGCACTTGGGTCATCTTAGTCTGTTTTACCAGGTGCATTAGCAGGGAGCTGGACTGGGAGTAGAGCAGTGAGGATTGGAACCAGCACTCTCATGGA
Source organism: Oryctolagus cuniculus (assembly GCF_964237555.1). Taxonomy (NCBI): domain Eukaryota; kingdom Metazoa; phylum Chordata; class Mammalia; order Lagomorpha; family Leporidae; genus Oryctolagus; species Oryctolagus cuniculus. The sequence goes on along the minus strand of NC_091446.1, from coordinate 70,866,248 downwards.
ATGCCAGATCACAGGTGGTGGCTTAGCCCACAGCGCAATGGTGCTAGCCCCTAATTCCACTTTTCTATAAGCTTTTTGAAGTATCCTGGTAGACAAGGGCCTGGCCTTGGCCCTGTCCCAGTGCCGAACATCAGATATCGTGGTTGATTCCCCAAGGGCAGTAGGTGGATTGGCCTCACGAGAGGAGCTCTGAGGACATCAAGTCGGCTCACTGACTTAAGCCAATTTTCACTTAATTCTTGACAATTTGCCAGCAAGCATTGGGTTGCCTACATTCCATGTTGCTCTTTTAGGAGGAAAAAATCTGAATCCAAAACAGTGTGGAGAGCCAACTGAAATCTACACGGGTTTGTAAACATGACAAGTCATTACCAGGGGAGAGAAAGGCCCAGTCTGGCCAACTGCGGAGCTCAACTTGGATGCCTTAAAAAGCTTGCTTTATTTCACTCAACGTAACTAGAAATGCATTAGACTCCACAGGATTTGAGATGATATCATGTTTGCTGTTCACTTTAGAATACTGAGAGAGACTGCAGAAACACACACACACCCCGCCTCGTTTTACTCTGGGAGATGATCGGAGGACGTTGAGGATAGCAGTCACCAGTGTAGTGGTGGCAGACCTAGGTCCCAGACCCCTTGCTGTTTCACCAAGCTGCAGTGTTGCATGAGACATCCAAAGTAATACTCTCAGCTCCCAAATATTCTACAGATGCTGTCCAAGAATGATGCATTCAGAATGAGAATAGTTTCTGTCATCGTTAGCTGCCTCAGACCCCCACATCCTGTTCATGTTATTGACATCTGCCTTTCCTATGCAGTATCCATAGCAATGCACAAATATTGGAAACCCTCCTCAGACCCTGGGGTTTTCTTGCCTTTGGATAACGATGCAACATGTACACAGAATGGGGGGTATTTATAGCATTTATGGAGCTTTACCATCTGCACAGCCAGGGAGTTTGAAAGCTGGGTTCTGGGTGTTACAGAGTATTTCCTAGGAAACTGAAAAATAAATACATTATGAAATTTTGGTTTTCAATGTGTTACTGATGGTGTCTTGGCATCCCGTCAAGCCTGCTGCAAAATACACTTTGCACCAGAAGGGGCATTTCTTGTGTAATCCATTGTGTCCTTGGAATCCGCAAGAACCCCACCAAATGACTTCTGTGTTAATAAGAGCATATAATAATTGAACACTCACTGTGTGCGAGGCATTATGCTAAGAGTCTTGGCATAATTTAATCTTCACTGTAACCTCTAGGAGGTAGGTGATGCTGTCCCTTTTTTCCTAGTTAGAAAAAGGCCTGGGCTGGTGCCACAGCTCACTAGGCTAATCCTCCGCCGGCGGCGCTGGTACCCTGGGTTCTAGTCCCGGATGGGGCGCCGGGTTCTGTCCCGGTTGCTCCTCTTCCAGGCCAGCTCTCTGCTGTGGCCCGGGAAGGCAGTGGAGGATGGCCCAAGTGCTTGGGCCCTGCACCCCATGGGAGACCAGGAGGAAGCACCTGGCTCCTGGCTTCAGATTGGCGCAGTGCGCCTGCCGGCTATAGCAGCCATTTAGGGGGTGAACCAACGGAAGGAAGACCTTTCTCTCTGTCTCTCTCTCTCTAACTCTGCCTGTCAAAAAAAAAAAAAAAAAAAAAAAAAAAAGGAAAAGAGAAAACGGGCCTGATGAATGAAGTAGCTTGTTTATTTCAGAACTAGTGAATGGTAGCACCAGGGTTCAAACCTACATCCCTGTGACTCCTGAGGGCCTGTTTGTAACATGTGTCCAGAGGCTACATAAATAACAGAGCTAACCACAGCATAAAATCACTCTGCAATATCAATAGAGTCACAGTGAAGTATGTTTTCCTGGGAAGTACACTTTTAAAACGAACTCTAACCTCTGATTCCTTCTATGACTATAGAAATTATTCCATGTTTCCCTCAAACAACAGATCCATTTGACACGTCTCTCCTAAATGGCATCTGTTAAGAAACGACTGCACTTGAGTCTGAGCATAAACAAAGTTCTTACCAGAAGGGGTTAATGCAAGAAGAGGAGGAAAGGTCAGCCCAGGAATGCAGGGTTGGGTGAGAGGATTGCTATGGCTAGCAGGCATCAGTGGCACTGAGGGCCTCTGGTTGGGCATGATCAGGCCTTTCCCCTGAGCAGATATGTGTGACATTCCCCCACCCCACCCGGGCTCTGTCACTATGGGGGAGATTGGACTGAGCAGGTCAGTTGTAACTGCCCACCAGGTGTGTCTATCCAGACTTAGTGGGGCAAGTCAGTAAACGGACGTTGACCTTTAGGGAAGGTGAAACAGACACCAGGTATCTTCAAATAAGATGAAGGTGGAGAGTAGGAGGCTGCTAAGCCTGGAGGTGGCGGGGCAGCCAAAGCGGTGTGCCCAGGAGTGGGCGGACTAAGTCGTCCATGGGGCAGCATGGTGTGGGGTCAAGCCAGTTAGCTTGCAGCAAGCTAACTCGGCCTCCATATTTAGAAGTTCTAAAGCAAAGGTTCTTACCCTGGGGTCCACTGATGGGTCAGCAGGCCTAAGGATTGGTTTGTTTGATGAAACCCCTCTACATTCTTCAAACATGAAGGACAGCTCTTTCTATGATTATCATTATTGTTAATTACTCTATTAGAAGCTGAAATTGAGGGGCCTTAAGCTGCCGCCTTCAACACTGCCATCCCATTTGAGCTCTGGCTGCAGACCCAGCTGCTCCACTTCCAAGCCGGCACCCTGACGATCCACCTGGGAAAGTGGAAGAAGGTGGCCCAAGTCCTTGGGCCCCTGCCACCCACATGGGAGACCCTAGTGGAGTTCCAGGCTCCCACGTTCCAGGCTTTGGCCTGGTCCAGCCCTGTGCATTGCAGCCATTTGGGGAGTTAACCTGTGAATGGGAAATGGATCTCTCTCTCTCTCTCTCTCGCTCTCGCTCTCGCTCTCGCTCTTTCTCTGTCTCTTTCTTCATAACTCCACTTTTCAAATAATTAACAAGCAAATCTTTCAAATCTTTTAAATATTTTAAGAATTGAAACTGAGAACACTTTTAAAAGCTTGTTTAATGATTCATTTGAAAATAGCAACAGTGAATGAATTGCCATGAACACATCTCAGCAGTAGTATGAAATTAGCTCTCACCTAATGGGCCCCTTGAGATCGGCCTTAAAGTACAAGTTGTAGGATATAAAAGGGCATAATCAAATACTTAAGATAAAGTTTGCTATGCTTTATAATATCTGATGTAAAGTGTGTTAACCACTATGGAATATGTTAAAAATCTTATAAAAATTTGTTTTTATTACATGATGTATTTTATCATATAAAATATTACTATATATAAAATACACATAAAATATACCCTGAATTTTGATATTATGAAATGTGTTAAATATCTTAGAAACGTTTGCCTAATATGGAGAGCCTTGTTTCCTTGGTTAACTGTTTACCGTCTCCACCTACTACAGAAAGAGTTAGTTTTTTTTCCTATGTAATCTGCCTAGAGAGCAAAGATCCTGTTTCACCAGAATAATTTTCTGGCCTTTGTGTTGATTTTACTATGCAGCTGATTATTTGATTTAAGAAAACAAGATTTTTAAATTAGGAGACAGCTGAAGTTCATTCCACTCATGTTACTTTCTGGGTTTATTTTTAATTGTTTTATTTTTCCCTTTCAAATGGGTAGACAAATATCATTTCTCACAAGTACCTATGATCCTAATGTAAGTGTTCAAATGCCCTGTTGGTTTTGGATTATTGCTCTCCCAAAATCAATCCTAAATATTAAATAAAATTTCAAGGATAGCTTTCCTAGGAAGTCCACTGGAAATCCAGAAAGCTTTGATACTGAATCCCCATAGAAAGAGAGGTGCCAGAAATAATTAGGTTTACTTGGTGTTACCATTGATGAATTTCACAGGAATAAATAAAATTAGTTTTGATCAAAAGAAGAAACTGTAGGACAGACTTGCTTTCTGTGGCCAACTAAGCATTGTCTGCAGCACACCCTATCTGCTGATGCCTTGGGAAAGTAGCTGATAGAAATGCAAAATAATTCTTGTCTCTAGACACATCCCTTCTGTCCTCACCAGTGGAGCTTCTGTTGACTTCCTGGCCCTACTCTGAAAGAAGCTGGCTTGGGCTCCATGTGTACATTGGTTTTAACATTCCTTTGCTTCATATGAATTCCCACTTTTTTTACTTCCCTTTTGAGTTAGTTATAATCTGCCTGGTTCCCTCATTAATTCATTGAAATTAAATCCTTAGCACATGTTTGTTTTATATCTGTTTGAGAGTCATAATTTTACTTTTAAAAAAAAATCTTAATGCATAGAATAGACATCAGTTCTGTATAAACAAGGGAAGCCCTGGGCATCAGAGTTTGATTCTTTCCCTTAACCATGGTTGAAAATACATAGAAGACCAAGATTACGTGGAAGGCAATAACTGGGAACTGGCATTAACTTTCAGCAGTTCAATTATTTGACCTTGTCTGCATGCCTTGGGGATAGGTTGCTCTCCTCTCCTACACCTGTGTACCCTTCTTAGGTGGAGCTCAAATAATCCCTTCTCACCTTATAGCAGCAGGCAGGACTGAGTTAAAGATACAGGCCTGGAAGAGTAATATCAAAGGTATGTGGTATAATCAAGGAAGGCTCAGAAACAGGGCGGGCTAAAGGTCAGTCCTGGGTCAGGCCTTTGGGCTCCCGGGTAAGTCATTGGTTAGGACGCCCAGTGTCTCAGACCTGAGTGCCTGGGTCCAATGCCCGCCTCCATGCTGACCGCAGCGTTCCTGCTAAACGCAGGCCCTGGGAGGGGGCGGTGATGGCTCAGGAGGTTGGGTTCCTGCCATTCATGTGGAAGACCAAGATTGCACTCCAGCTCCCGGCTTTCGCCCCAGCCATCAAAGGCACTAGGGAGTGAGCCAGTGGATGGAGTTTCTCTCTCCCTCCTTCCTTCCTCCCTCTCCCTCCCTCTCAAATAAATAAATAGTTAATCAAAAATAATGATAAAGGTTGGTCCTATGCAGTTAAGCAGTTGCTATAGCACTGAGTTAAAATGAAGATAACACTGAGGTTTAAAGACAGGTTTAAATACTGAGGTTTAATGAATTCTTTAAAAACTTTTTACTGAAGTATAACATATATACGTTTAAAGAACTAAATTCACCAAAGGAACCAGCAGTGTCTGGTGCTATGATACGGCAGGTTAAGCCAACACTTGGGACACCCACATCCCATATTGGAGTGCCAGTTTGAGTCCTGGATACTCCACTTCCCATCCAGCTTCCTGCTGATACACCTGGGAAGGCAGCCAGGATGAAAATCTTGGCTCCTGGCTTCAGCCTGGCCCAGAAGTCGCTGCTGTGGCCATTTGGAGGGTGCACCAGTAGGTGGAAGATCTCTCTCTCTCTCTCTCTCTCTCTCTCTCTCCCACCCCCACCCCCACTGCATCCTCCCATTCCCCATCCTGCCTTTCAAATAAATACATCTTTTTTAAAAAGTTGAATTATAGATTTTTTTTTGTGAAAGTCTTTCATTAATTATACTTGCATCCATAATGTTGTATGTAGTGGTGAATCATTCATTACATAATCTGATGTTGGTGGGAATTTAGATCGTTTCTAGTTTAGAACTATTATGGTGGGTAAAGCCGCCACCTACAGTGCCGGCATCCCATATGGCCGCTGGTTCAAGTCCGGCTGCTCCACTTCCTTCCAGCTTTCTGCTGTGGCCTGGGAAAGTAGTGGAAGATGGGCCAAGTGTTTGCACTCCTGCACCCACGTAGGGGACCAGGAAGAAGCTCCTGGCTCCTGGCTTCGGATCAGCCCAACTCCGGCCATTGTGGCCATTTTGGGAGTGAACCAGGGGGTGGAAGCCCTTTCTGTTTCTCTGCCTCTGCCTCTCTGTAACTCTGCCTTTCCAATAAATAAATAAATCTTTTTATAAAAAAAGAACTATTATGATAGTGCAGTTATAAACATTCATTTTTTTTCTGAGACTTAGTTATTTGAAAGGCAGAGTGACAGAGAGAGAGAGAAAGAGATCATCTGCTGCTTCACTCCTCAAGAGGCCACAATGGCCTAGGCTGTGCCACGCCAAAGCCAGGAGCCTGGAATTCCATGCAGGTCTCCCATGTGGGTGGCAGGGGTCCAAGCACTTGGGCCATCTTCTGCTGCTTTTCCAAGGCCATTAGCAAGGAGCTGGATCAAAAGTGAAACAGCCAGGACTTGAATGGGCACCCATATGGGGAGCTGGTGCTGCAGGTGGTGGCTTTACCTGCTACACCACAGCACTGAACCCACAGAAAAGTTTTTTGAACCAAAACAAACTCATACTTTTAATTCTATTTTGCATGTATACTTAGGCTTGGAATTGGTAGAGTGTTTTTATTTATTTATTTATTTTTAAAGATTTATTTATTTATTTGAAAGACAGAGTTACACAGAGAGAGGAGAAGCAGAGAAAGAGAGAGGTCTTCCATTCGATGATTCACTCCCCAACTGACTGCAACAGCTAGAATTGTGCCAATCCGAAGCCAGGAGCTTCTTCCGGGTCTCCCACGTGGGTGCTGGGGCCCAAGGACTTCGGCCATCTTCTTATTGCTTTCCCAGGCCACGGGGAGAACTGGATAGCAGAGAGCTAGATCAGAAGTGGAGCAGCCAGGTCTCGAACCGGCGCCCATGTGGGATGCCGGCACTTTAGGCTAGGGCGTTAATCTGCTGCGCCACAGTGCCGGCCCCAGTAGAGTGTATTTATATCCGTATGTATATTAAAAATCTTGTGCTAGAGTTGTGGTACAACAGGTCAAGCTGCCACCTGCAAAGCTAGTCTCATATAAGCATGGGTTTGAGTTCCGGCTGCTCTACTTGCAATTCAGCTCTCTGCTAATGTGCTTGGGAAAAGCAGCAGAAGATGGCCCAAGTGCTTTGGCCCAGGCCACCCATGTGAGAAACCCAAGTGGAGTTCCTGGCTTCTGGCTTCAGTCTGGCCCAGCCCCCCTGGCTGTTGTAGCCATTTGAGGAGTGAACTAACATATGAAAGTGTCTCTCTCTCTCTCTCTCTCTCTCTCTCTCTCTCCCCTCCTCCCCCTCTCTTCCTCTCTTCCTCTTTCTCTGTAACTCTGCATTTTAAATAAATAAATAAATAAATTTTTTTTTTTTTACCGTCTTGTATCTCTGAGTCTAATCCAACATAGCAGGGTTCACTTTATCCTTTTCCCTTTCCTTGCTGTGGTTTCTGTGACAGAAACCAAGCATATTTATTTTCTCCATCCTAGAATATCCATATTACGAAGCCTCATTCCCCAGCTCTGTCTGCTGAAAGGGCCTAGAGCCGGGACAGCCCAGGTCTGGATTTCTGAGAGGAAGCAGGCTTCCTTGGAGCCATGGCTGAGTCCAGGATGGAAGCTGGGGAATGACAGGATGAGTGCTGAGTATCAGAAAGGAAAGAAGCACTCAAAGTGGGGATAACTCAGGCAGACAGGAACCGTCTTACCTGGTCTTATCTGGGACAGTTTGACCAAAAAACAATGTTAGGAATAGATTATAACTGGCAAACTAACTTCCCATAAGGCTGAAATAGACAAGGGAGCCCATAACTGGAGAGAAGAGAGTTCTTTACAGTTGAATTCCAACTAATAAATGTAGAAGAAATTATGGAAATAGAAAATCGACCACCAGAGAATGCAGTGGGAATGAATGTTGCAAATAAAGAGCCAAATGAATGCTCAAACTGGTGAAAGTGTGATGCTAAACAAGATATTTGCATAATGTACCTACAGGTGTATTTCAAAAAGATTGTGGAAAATGGAATTAAAAGGTACATTTTCATGCAAAAAAGTCTGTGAAGCCATGCACTTGTATTAATCACAGAAGAAGAAAAAAACAAAACAGTGATTGTATAGTGAAGAAATGTGACAGACATCGTATTCCAGGGCTCATGTGGGACACAGTGTCCTGGAGGGGTGCAGTGGGAAGGGCGCATGTGGGACACAGTGTCCTGGAGGGGTGCAGTGGGAAGGGCGCAATAGCACTTCTGTGGTGTTCCCACACAAAACGCAGCTCTTGAGGTCATGAGCGGGGCAATCCTGGCAACGTCCCAGGCAGACCTGCGACTTTCCAATAGTATTGTACTAATGTCAGTTACTTGGCTTTCCCAACTCCCGTGAAGTTATGTAAGGTGTTAATATTTGGGAACACCGGTGGAGTGTATATAGGAATCCACTGTCTGGTTTTCGTAAGCATAAAGTTACTTCAGAAGAAAAAGAAAGAGAGGAGTCAGTTGTGATTGTGCCATCCTTAAGACAGAAACCCTGGCCAGCACCTCTGCTGCAGGTACAAAGTGCTCCCCTGACAGAGGCAGTCAAGGTCCTCAATAATGAACCCAGACTTTTCCCCACATTTATATTAGCTCCGCCCACGTCCATCAGCCGCCCATGCCCTGCCAATTTCTCTGGCACAGGCTTAGAAAAGCCTGACTCATGTCCTAGGACCCCTTTCATGGGGCCTTCACCTTACACCCAGAGTCAGCTGCTAGCCAACCCTGCAGTGCAGTCAGCCCTGGGTCGTGACCTTGGAAACCTTGAACTCCCTTGGGGGGGTGGGGATGTAGGCTCTGTGGGTCTGTCATTCCCTACACCCTGTCTGCCCTTAGGAAGCTTCTGACTTGCAAATAAACACAGCCAGGAGAAGGGAAAGCAGATCAGAGGTGGGTAGGGTGGGTAAGGGAGCCTGCACAGCTCTTCGGGGCTGTGGTTTTCCTTTGGCCTCTTCTGCTCAGAGCGGGCTGGTCTGCCCAAAGCTATGCAGCTGTTAAAAACAAAAATCCCCATTTGAACACAGCCTTCTGCCTCCTTTACTAAGGGCTGCTAGCTCCAAAAAGGCTTGGAATAGCCAACCATGTAGCATCTTCATACAGTTTTCATTTCACCCTGACACACCTCAAGGTCATCTCTGGGGACAGCCTTGCAGAGAAGGTTCCCAAAGAGCTGGCAGGAAATGCGACTGACTCCCCCCCTCCCCAGGCCCGCAGAGCGTCCCAGTATCACAGCTGAATGCATTCTGGGGAAACAGCCACGGACGTGACAACGAACTGAATGCACACTTAACAGTGTGAACCTGCAGCAAAGTCATCTCAACCCTGAGCAGCTAGAATACCAGCACCACAGTGGGCTGGGGCTGAGCTCATTTGCTGGACCCCTTTATTCCTGATCCCGCTCCTTGAAATGTGGATTTATCGGGGCTGACACTGTAGCATAGTAAGCTAAGCCACGGGTTTGTGTCCCGGCTGCTCCTCTTCCGATCTGGCTCCCTGGTAATGGGCTCCCTTGGAGGCTTCAAGTGATGTCTCAAGTGCTTAGGTCCTTGCCTCCCTGCCATCCATGTGGGAAACTCTGACTGAGTTCTGGGCTCCTGGTTTCACTGACCCAGCCCCAGCCTTTGTGGTTACTTGGGGAGTGAACTAACAGATGGGAGATTTCTCTGTCTCTTTTCCTCTCAAATGAATTAATTAAGTAAATAGAAACAACATCTTAAAACCACTGGCTGGGAAACTTCTCTTGCCAAGCTCTAGAATAACTACAGAAGCCATCCAATGCCTGCAGTATTGGCTGAGGTCAACTGAGAAGCTAACTACATGGTGTTTCACAGGATGTTGAGTTGAAATCCATGAACGTTAGCTGTTAGGACTATCATTATTGATATCCTAATGGGTAATAGTGAACCGCTGCCCTCACCCTGCACCTCCCTTCTCCCTGTACCAAGCAGACCTATTCATCTACATCTTCCATAAGCTGGGAGGATTTGGGACTGCCTGCAAGAAAGGCAGAGGGCTCAAAAACAAAAAACTTCTTAAATATCAACTTGTGAAGACGCCACACTGCTTTTCCTGGGACCCAGCAGAGAGATCCACATCACATTTTCCTGGTTCCCTTTCTCTGGCTATGATCTGTGCACCGTGTGCTAGCAGCCCTCTGCATCTGTGAGAGAGGCAGTGGGCCTTGGCCACGGGGCCTGGATCTTTCTGCTGGTGGCTCTGGAAATACTGGCTGGTGCCAGAAGAAGAGAAAGAGGCTTTGTGCAGCCCAGACCCTCCCAGCCAGCGAGACTGTTCCAAGTGGGCTCCATCTCCATCCCCAGAGGGGTGGCCAGCCCCTATTTCCTGTTTCCTTGGCCCCTCGCCCTTGGAAATGCCAACAGAACCTGCCAGCTCCCACACCGGCTGTCTTCTCAGCACAGCCAGCCTCAGAGGATGCAGCCCACAGCCCAGGGACTGACACGGGCACACATCCGATTCCTAAATGGCCCCTGTGTACCTTGGGCCACCTCCTCAGTTCTCCAAGCCTCACGTGGTGTTCAGCATGGATCCTGGTGCTATCTGCCAGGGTAAAGGGAGCACTAAACGAGAAGGAAGCTCCTGCACATTGGGGCACATCATTCATGCAGCCGGTGCTGGGTGTTCCCCCTAGCTACAGCAGTTGTCACCCTGAGCCCCTAAGTAGCCCACTTGCCCCTTCTTGCACACCCTGCTCCAGAACCCCTCACTATCTAGAGACTTTGCTGAGGCCTCAGAGTCAAGAGGTCTGGGAATATTGAAGAGCACAGATTATGCAATTAGCAGCTGGCACTGCAACGCAGCAGATTAAATTGCTGCTTGAGACTGGCATCCTATGTCAGAATGCCTGTTTGAATCCTGGCTGCTCCACCTCTGATCCAGCTCCCTAAACATGCTCCTACTTGGATTCTTGCAACTTATATGGGAGACCTAGATGGAGTTCCTGGCTCCTGGCTACAGCCTGCCCTGGCTGTTATGGCCATTTGGGGAGTGAACCAGTAGATGGAAGATTCTCATTCTCTCTCTCTCTCATTCTCTCTCTCTCTCTGTGTCTCTCTACTCCTCCCCCTCCTCCCTCCCTCTCTGTTGTTCAATCAATTAATCAATAAATATTAAAAAAAAAAAAAAAGATCCTGGCTGCTGCTGTGGCTCACTAGGCTAATCCTCCACCTGCGGCACCAGCACCCCAGGTTCTAGTCCTGGTTGGGGTGCTAGATTTTGTCCCGGTTGCTCCTCTTCCAGTCCAGCTCTCTGCTGTGGCCTGGGAAGGCAGTGGAGGATGGCCCAAGTGCTTGGACCCTGCACCCGCATGGGAGACCATGAGGAAGCACCTGGCTCCTGACTTCGGATCAGCATAGCGCGCTGGCTGTAGCAGCCATTTAGGGGGTGAACCAACAGAAGGAAGACCTTTCTCTCTGTCTCTCTCTTTCTGTCTAACTCTGCCTGTCAAAAAAAAGATCCTGGAACCAGATCCACCTGTAACCCTGGATGAAATATGTTTAACAAATCTTATCTGAAAGATGCACATGAAGAAACTTAAATATAATTATTACTGCAAAGACTAATAAAGATATTGTATATACAACCTTTGAAGAATGCCTAGTTCAGAGATAAGTTCAGTTATTCAGGGATAAGTTTAGCAAATCACAGAACAAAAGTAAATAATGAAGCTCTTTTATAATTAGCCCCAGCTAGCCATCAACATGCTTTGAAGCCCAACATATGGTTGGCATATTTCCCTGATTCCTGCTGCTGGTTCCAGTGCCCCTATTAATTTCACTGTTCGTTTCCCATTTCCTTTCTCTTGCCATGATCCGTGCACCATGTGCTAGCAGCCCTCTCCGTCTGTGAGAGAGGCAGTGGGCCTTGGCCACGGGGCCTGGATCTTTCTGCTGGTGGCTCTGGAAATACTGGCTGGTGCCAGAAGGAGAAGAGAAAGAGGCTTTGTGCAGCCCAGACCCTCCCAGCCAGCGAGACTGGTCCAAGTGGCCTCCATCTCCATCCCCAGAGGGGTGGCCAGCCCCTATTTCCTAGGACATAGTGAACTGGATCCCTGTTATCTTCTTGCTCAGTTTTCTTCTACATGTTTGGGCTGGTTTCCATTGGCACAAGGAAATAAGTTGATTTCCAAATAGCTATCTCTCTCTCTTTTTAAGATTTATTTGTTTATATATGTAAGAGTCAGAGCTACAGAGAGGGAGAGACAGAGAGAGAGCTCTTCCATCTGCTGGTTCAGATAAAGCTCCTGGCTCCTGACGTTAGCCTGGCCCAGCCGCAGTCATTGAGGCCATCTGGGGAGTGAACCAGCAGCTGGAAGCTCTCTCTGTCTCTCTAATTCTGCCTTTCAGATGGATAAATATATACATATTTTTTTAAAAGGTAACATTAATTATCTTAATAAGAAAATGTCCCTTTATTTCTATTTTTTAAAAGATTTATTTATTTATTTGAAAGGCAGAATTACAGAGAGGCAGAGGCAGAGAGAGAGGGAGAGAGGTCTTCCATCCGCTGGTTCACTCCCCAGATGACCACAACGGCTGGAGCTGTGCCAATCCCAAGCCAGGAGCCAGGAGTTTCTTCTGGGTCTTCCATGTGGATGCAGGGCCCAAGGACTTGGACCATCTTCTGCTGCTTTCCCAGGCCATAGCAGAGAGCTGGATCAAAAGTGGAGCATCCAGGACTCAAACTGGCGCCCATACGGGATGCTGGCACTGCAGACAGCGGCTTTACCCACTAGGCCACAGCGCCAGCCCCTACTTCTACATCTTTGAATTTGTTGTTTTACTGTCAGGGTATCTGCTCATCAGATAACACTTTCAGGATTAATTGAAAATATAAGGCTATGTTGATTTTTGTCTTTGACTTTAGCACAGATGTGATGACTTTTTTTCCAGTCCTCACTAAATAGCCAGCCAATAATTTATGTCATGTTCAAATTAGTGGCTAAATGAGACAGGATGTGATAAAGCGTATTAGGATATTTGGATGTCCATTTGGGAAAAAATTTTTTATGTTTGAATCTTTCCTCCCAACCACATAGAAATTCTAGATGGGTTAGAGATTTTGTCTTTAAGAAACCTTAAAACTATTTGGAGAAAATATTGGAAAATATTCTTATAGTCTTGATGTGAAGAATCATAAGTTGTGATAAACTTACATAAGCCATAAAAGAAAACACAGAGATTTTGCCACATGATATCTAAAACTTCTTTATGATGAAAGAGACCACAAAGTTCACGACAATGGGAGGCAGAAAGAAAACATTGCCAACATATAGGAGAGGACTTAAAAAAGTTTGTGGAAAAATGGAATTACAAAATAAATTTGTTTGGCAAAACAAATTTTGAAATCCATGCAGTTTTTTTCATAATATGCATAATATCCATGAGCTTTTCAAAGACGCTTGGAACAACAGGCAGTAGATTAATAATCAAAATATGTAAAGGGGAGAAGTGGGGGAAAAAGAACATTTGAATAGGCAAATAAAGCTCAACCCTCACTCTAAATAGCAAATAAATAAAAACAAGGTAAAATCATCAAAATCTCAAAATGTAAATATCCGGCATTGCAGAATGCACAGGGCGACAGCTCTTTCACCTCCAGGCTCTTCCGCGCCAAAAGTATTGTCTGTGAATGGCACTCCTGCAGTGCGGTTCCAGTACAGGTTCCCATGGAGCGGGGTGCACCTGGAGCTCAGTTCTCTGTGCCCTGCCACTCCAGTGTTTGGGGGACAGTTTGTGATATATTCAGCAAAATATAAAAGACCCTCTGACTCAATGATTCTTCTTCCAAGAATCTAGCCTTTCAGAAATATATGAATATCTAATAGTGCATAAAGATATATGCAAAAAAGATATTCTTTGAGGCACATTTTATTTTGGGGAGAAAAAGGAAATACCCTATGTGTCCATCATGAAAATAAAAATAATGATGTAAATAAGGATGCATCTACTCATGGGATATTTTGCAACTCTTCCTATTCTTAAATGTTTGTTTTCATATATTTGGAAGGTAAAGTGACAGACAGGGAGAGAGAGCTCCCATCTGCCTGCTCACTCTCCAATTACCTGCCACAGCCTGAGCTAATCAAGGCTGACACCGAGAACCTGGAGCACCATCCAGGCCTCCCCCAAGCTGCCGGAGCCCAAGCACTTGAGCTATCTTCTGCTGCCTCCCAGGATGCACTAGCAGGAATCTGGATTGGAAATGCAGTAGCCAGGACTCAAACTGGTGCTCTCAGGGAGATGGGAGCACCCTGGGCAGCAGGCTAACATGCTCCAGATAATTTGCAACTCTTTAAAGGATTTGTACTCACGTTCAACAGTCTTCAGTATTTGATGCTACAGCAGAGATAAACATGAACATAAAAAATATTAAAACTATCTCGTGTCGGAGGCAGCACTACGGTGTAGAAGTTTAAAGCCGCCATCTGCAGTGCCGGCATCCCATGCAGGCGCTGGTTTGAGACCCGGCTGCTCCATTTCCTATTCAGCTCCCTGCTGACCTACCTGGGAAGGGAGAGGGGGATGGCCCAAGTGCTTGGGCCCCTGCACCCCCATGGGAGGCCAGGAAGAAGCTCCTGATCCCTGGCTTAATCCCCCAGCCATTGAGGCCATTGGGGGAGTGAACCAGCAGATGGAAGATATCTATGTGTGTGTGTCCCCCTCTCTCTCTGTAACTCTGCTTCTCAAATAAATAAAATAAAATTTTTTAAATAAAATCTCATGTTGCATTCCAATGTCTACATGTTTATGTCTGAATCTGCATTATACAGATGGGCAACACAAGATGGGTAAGGAAAAGCCTGCTAAACCAAGAGGCCTGAACGGGACCCTTGAGCATGGGGAGTGTAGTGAGTGGCGGTTTTCATGCTATACTGCATATACTCACTCCGTGCTCTACCACAAGGAAGCATTGTATACAGTTTTATAACATTAAATTCAAAATATTCTGAAGCCCACTGGCTGTGTGCGTTGTAAGAATCCTTGTGGGTTTGGCTGTTCTTTGACAACTTTCCACCTGGCTAAACTACCCAGGAGTATCCTACCACATTCTTGGCATTCCTGGAATAAACCGTTTCTTCTTCTAAACCAGCTCATCTGGGCATCATAATTCCCAGGAGAATTTTTTTTTTTTTTAAATTGTAGATCCAAGTCTCCTTCACTGACTCAGAATTTCTTATTTTGCTGTGGAGGAGGAAGTGCGAGTTACGGTTCATGTGGCAGCCACACAGCCACAGCCACGGCCACGGCCATGGCCACAGCCACAGCCATGGCCACAGCCCAGGAGAAGGTGGAGAGGGAGGCTGGATCCTCAGGGCCGCCCCAAGGCATGAGATGAAAGTGCTCCATTTGGAGCTGCAAAACAACAACAGATACATTAGGGCTGGGCCTTTTGTTTTCCCCAAAACTCAACCTTTTCTAATGCATTTGTTGTTCTGTAAAGGAGGTGGGGAATTTCCACTTGTTCTCTTCTAAACCACTGCAGGATGCTTTGAAGCTGCCTTAAAATCCCATCCAGTTCTTAGAATTAAGAAACCCACCCAGTCTGCTTCCAAAGGAAGAAGGTAACAGAGTTGCAAGGTGTGTGTGTGCTTTGTATTGTTATCTCAGGGCTTCAAATCAGACTGCACAGCTGATCTGTAGAAAGGGGCCTGTGAGGGTCTCCAGGGCAGATCAGAGAGGCTGGACATGCATACTCCTACCCTAGGTGCATGCATACTCCTACCCTAGGTGCGGTCTGTTAAGATTATAAGCCTGACTGCTTTGTGAATGCCCTAAAGGCAGATGTGAGTTTACCTATCTAATGCAAGGCTTAAGCCTCTGCTGAACACTCTGATTTTGATTGTATTGGGGCCTTTTGCTTTTACAGAGCTGTAAACTGTCCACAACTGATAGCAATGCAAAATAGTTCTTTTGTCTCTAGATAGGCCAGTCCTGCCACGTGTACAGGTTCAGGTGACTCCAGGCCTTCCTGCCTCTATTTGCACCATATCACAGTCTATATCAGATAAGGTACAGGGCAGCAGGTGAGGCCCAACTGCTGCCCTTGAGGCCATATAGGGAGGGAAGATAACTCTCTTTCTCACTCTGCCTTTCAAATAACTAAACAAAAACTTTGATGAAAAATATTTCAGACTGGCACCAAGGCTCAATAGGCTAATCCTCCACCTGCAGTGCTGGCACCCTGGGTTCTAGTCCTGGTTGGGGCGCCGGGTTCTGTCCCGGTTGCTCCTCTTCCAGTTCAGCTCTCTGCTGTGGCCTGAGAAGGCAGTGGAGGATGGCCCAAGTGCTTGGGCCCTGCACCCGCATGGGAGACCAGGAGAAGCATCTGACTCCTGGCTTCGGATCAGCGCGGCCATTGGGGGGTGAACCAACGGGGAAAACAAAAAAAAAAAGGAAGATCTTTTGTTAGAGTCCGAAAAAGCCCACCTCCCAATGAAAGACTCCAAGAGACCTTTCTCTCATGCAACCAGCAAAGGGTTAAAGATTTATTGATTATCCAGCATGCTGGGGCTGTCCGATCATACATGAGCAGAGCAGCCCCAAATAACCAAAGGTTAGGGTTTATAAAGGCAAAAACCGCAAAACCGGGAAGGGGGGGAATACATGGTTGCTATGCATGGTTGCTATACACAGTTGCTAAAATCAAAAGAGAGTACATAAAATCAAAAGAGAGTATATGGTTACTGGGGTCAACATAACCTAAAACCTAAGTGAAATTAATATTCATCATAATCTTAGACAATACCAGTTACAATATTACAATTAGCAATTAGGACTTGACATTAATGTAAGACACAGACAAATCACATCTTTATTATTAGCTCAGGTAACCCAGGTGCCACTTGAGCAATCATGCTAGGGGGTTTTTGTGCTCTGCCAAGGGTGATGTAGTGCACTGCTATTGTCCGACTATTTGAGATCATAGTTTCAGACCAGAGTCTCACGGTGGGGGGGTGCTTTCTCAGAATGGAGTCTCAAGTGCTCCAAAATGGAGTCCCTACTGTCAAGGTGCTACTTCACTCTGTCTTATTTTTACAGCTGTACCAGGAATGTTATAACCTGTAAGCTTAAGCTTAACTTTTTACACCCGCACATATACAATTTTAACTTTTCACTTTCTCTCTGTCTCTCTCACTGTCCACTCTGCCTGTCAAAAAAATAAAAATAAATAAAGAAAAATATTACAGATCTGTGTCTGTTTTTTGGACTGATAGTGACTTTCTAGGGTGCATCCCTTATTAATGAGTTCGATAAAATCTTTAGCTCCTGCTCATTTTATATCTGTGTGAGTCCTGATTTAACGTTTTTCTGGAAAAGCATCTTTTCACATCACTGTCCCTTCTTTCCCGGAAGAAGGACTTCCTACAGAAGACCCACCAGCAAGCCTGCGATCCCACAGACGCTGTCTGAGGCCATCGGAGCCCTTTCTTGTTCCTCGTGGAGAAAAGCTTCTTCGCACCTGGGGGGGGGGGGCTTTGGCGCCTGTGCCACAGCTGTGGGTTTCAGCGGACTCAGTCTACCCGTCTGTGCAAGGAGCTCACAGCGACTGCCTGAACCCCGGAGCTGCCGCCCAGCCTCCCCTTGCGCGCTGCACCCCGCGCCCGGGGCCCCGGCAGTGCAGCCGCTGCCTGGGAACGCTCCCAGTCCCGCACGACTGCCCCTCCGCCCGCGGGGGGTCTCTGGGCTCCGCGCTGCTCCCGGGGTGCGGAGGGACTCGGGAGGGGGCGGGTTCACTGGAGCCAGAAAGCCCGGAGCCGCCCAGGAATTTTGGCTCGGGCTGGGAGCATTTCCTCCCGGGCTGGCCCGGCGCGATCCCGCGGAGGGCTGTCGCTGGCAGACGCGCGCAGCGCTCGGTCCCGCCGGCATCATGCGGCCCCTGCTGTGCGCGCTGGCCGGGCTCGCCCTGCTCCGCGCCGCGGGCGCTCTGGCCGGTGAGTAGGGGCCGCGGGCCCGCGATGCGGGCAGGGGACTGGGAGCCCGGGAGGCCCGCCGAGGGCAAGGTGGGGATGAGCGAGTGAGAGAGATGCCAGGCAGGGAGGGAGGGAAGGAGGAGTGACAGAACTGAACCAGCGGGGAACAGAGGCACAGAGACAGGGGAGAGGGGAAATAAGGGATTTAGAAAGAGGTTTTGGAGAAACACAGATACCAGTTAGGGCAGAAAGCAAAAGCAGTTGAGAGCAACAGAGCAAGAAACAAGGATTGAAATGGAGAGAGACGGAGACCGATGTTTTCAGAAAAACCTATTGAGAAAGTTGAGAAAAGCTGGGGGGGGGGGGTGCCGAACTGCTGGTGAAAGGAGACAGGAAGGGGTAAAAGGTCAAGTTTGTAGGGTGGGGCAGCCCTGAGGCCAGCTGGGAGCAGGCCTGGCTTTCCTGGGCGATGCACTGGAAGCTGAGCTCCAAGGCCAGTGACCCAGGCAGGGCCCACACGGCCATCCGGCCATCCTGGAGCCAGGCAGACGGCCCCTGCCGCATGGGGACAGAGTCAGATTCCAGGTTTGTTTCTTTAAAAGATGTATTTATTTATTTGAAAAAAGAAGGAGATCTTCCATCCACTGGTTCACTACCCAGTTGCCTGCAACAGGCAGAGCTGGGCCAGGCCGATGAGGAGCCAGGAACTCCATCGGGGTCTCCCATGTGGGTGGCAGGGACCCAAACACTTGGACCAATGGTCCACTGCTTTCCCAGGCTAGCAGGGAGCTTGTTTGGAAGTGGAGCAGCCAGGATTCAACCCGGCGTCCTGATATGGGGTGCTGGCGTCACAGACAGCACCTTAATCCATAACGCAGCCCCAGGATCCAGCTTGCTGGAGAGCTTTCCTGAAGGCTGAGCTGCTTTGAGTGGAGGAACAAGGGGCGAGCACCCCCCACCCCCGTGTGCACGCGCCCCTGGCTGAGTTCCAAGCTTTGCATTGTCTGCTTTATTCCCCTTCTCATGCCAGTGGTCTTCAGGCTGCCCCTGCACAGGTGGGGCACAGACAGGATGACAGTGACAGAGAGGTCACCCCCGAACTGCACATTCCACAGCACTGTGCAGGGTGCAAGCCAGAGAGTGCTCGTGGCTCATCCGAGTGCCCAGGGGAGGGAAGGCTCAGAGCCCTCACAAAGCACCCAGCCCCTCGCTGGGCCCTGTGTTGGGACAGAAGCCTCCCGGGTCCCTATTACGGCCCCATGACCTGTGTAGGCGGGCACTCCAGGAAAGGCCCTGGGCCCTAGGCAGGGCTCATCGAGGAGGAGTGACACACACCTGCTGCTGACCCCGGGATGTGCCCGGCCAAGAGCAGGCATCCACACACAGGACGCTGGCTCTCTTGGACAACCCCAGTGCTCTCTCTGAGCCTCCGTTTCTGCACCTGTTCAGGAGAATCAGCCGTTTCATCACAAGGCTGCCGACGAGTGCCTGCCCAGGCCCTCGGTACAAATCCTCCTTGGCCCAGCTCCTCTCTGCCCGGCCTCACACTCCCAGAGCTGAGGGCACCCAGCAGAGCCTGCGACTGGCTGACTTTCTGTGGCCCCTGTAGCCGCAATTGGTATATACACTTTAATGTGAATTTCCTTTAAAATATTAAGTTTTTTCTTCTGATTATGTATGTTTAGAAGCTACAGATTAAGAAAAAATAAAGAGGAAAGTATAAATACATGCATGAATATAAGTTCACTTTTTAAAGATTTATTTATTAGAAAGGCAGAGCAACATAGAGAGAGGGGAGGAGAGAGAGAGAGAGAAAGAGAGAATCTTCCATCAACTGGTTCACTCCCCAGGCCTGCAAGAATCCGGACTGCGCTGGGTTGAAGCTATAAACTTGGAATTCCATCCAGGTCTCCCACATAGGTAGCAGGAATAAAGTGCTTGAACCCTCATCTGTTGCTTCCCAAGAGCATCAGCAGGGAGCTGGACCAGAAGTGGAGTAACCAGTACTCAAACTGGCACTTCCATACAGGAGGCAGTGGCTTAACCACTGGACCACACCGCTCACTCCTCTATTCACACATTTTGTGTATAACCTTCAGGTTGAAGATAATATCCATTTTTTTTTCTTAGCTTTTGTTTATAAAATTTTCTAAAAGATTTTATTTATTTATTTATTTATTTATTGAAAGGTAGAGTTATAGACAGTGAGAGGGAGAGACCGAGAGAAAGGTCTTCCTTCCATTGGTTCACACCCCAGATGTCCGCAACAGCCGGAGCTGTGCTGATCTGAAGCCAGGAGCCAGGTGCTTCCTCCCAGTCTCCCACATGGGTGCAGGGGCCCAAGCGCTTGGGTCATCTTCTACTGCTTTCCCAGGCCATAGCATTGAGCTGGATCAGAAGAGGAGCAGGCGGGACTAGAACCGGCGCCCATAGGGATGCAGGCAGAGGATTAACCTACTGCACCACAACACTGGCCCCTACAAAAAAATTTTTGATTCAAAAATATACTGCACAGGGCTGATGCTATTGTGTAGTAAGGTAAGCTTCTGCCTGCGGTGCCTGCGTCCCATATGGAGCCTATTCTTGTCCTGGCTGCATCTCTTCTAATCCAGCACTCTGCTAATGCACCTGAGAAAGTAGTAGAAGATGGCCCAAGTGCTTGGGCCCCTGCACCTGCATGGGAGACCCGGAGGAAGCTCCTGGCTCCTGGCTTTGAATGGTCTCGGCTCCAGCCATTGTGGCCATTTAGGGAGTGAACCAGTGGATGGAAGAACTTTCTCTCTGTCTCTCTCTGACTGTATCTCTACCTCTCAAAAAATAAATAATTTTTTTAAAAAATGTACTACAAAAAATAGAACAGTATAATGTATCTGCCAACCCTGTTTCAACAAGTACAATTCAGGTTGAGCATTCCTAATCTGAAAATCTGAAATCCTCCAAAAATCTATAATTTTTAAAAAAGATTTATTTACTTATTTGAAAGTCAAAGTTGCAGAGAGAGGGAGGGAAAGGCAAGGAGAGAGATCTTCCATCTGCTGGTTCATTCCTCAAATGGCCACAATGTAATTCCAACCCCAAGCATTTAGGTAAGGGCCTCCCAACTTGTATAATCTCTACTCTGTCTCATTTCCCTTAGATATTATAAAGGAAATTCAGGCACACATATTTTCATCTATAAATATGTCTTTGTGTATTTCTAAAAGATCAGTACTCTTGTAATGAACATAACTGCACTACCATTATCACTCCAAAAATGGACGATAATTCCTTAGTATCATCAAATACTTAATCAATATTCAAAAGCATTCTGGTTGTGCTATATATTTTAGCATTTCATTTGTTTGGTTCAAATAAGGTGTGCATTTGGTAATATGTCTGTTTAAATAAGTAAGTTCTCACTCCATCCTTTTTCCTTAAAATTCATTTGTTGAAGAAGCTAAGCTTGTCCTGTAAATTTATCCACATAGACTTGGCTAATTGCAACCCCATGTGGTCATTTAAGTGTTTCTCTGCCCCTTGTATTTTCTAACTTATAGCTAAATCTAGAAGCTGGAACTAGTCCAAAAAGAGTTTTCATTTGTTTGTTGTTCATTCATTCATTCATTCATTCATTTGAAAGGCAGAGCAACAGAAAAGGAAAGAGAGACAGACAAACGGACAGAAAGATCTTCCATATGCTAGTTCACTCCCCAAATGGCCACAACCGCAGCTGGGGCTGAGCCAGGCTGAAGTCAAGAGCCTAGAACTCCTTCAGTCTCCTACGTAGGTGGCCAGGGCTCAAGGACTTGGACCATCCTTTGCTGCTGTTAGACCGGTGTCGGATTGGACTCCGTTAACCCAACAAGAGATCTGGTGATGCAAAAGCAAAGAGGTTTATTGTTCTGGCCCAGGCTAGGGTCCACACCTCCAACTGTCCCAGCAGTCTTCTGACAAGGACCCATCCCGTTTCCTTTGCGGGGTTTATATAGGGTTTTCAGAGACATTCTATACATTATAGCACCATTCAGCAAATCATCTCATCCCGTGGGAAATTCAAAGAACCTCTCTTAAGCTGATTAGTGCGTCCAGTGGTGGGAATGGACCTGGTAAAGGTGGTTAGATGGCTTTGGGGTTGATGCTTTTTAAAATGATTGGCTAAAGTCTAGGGTCCGAGCCGCTAGGGTGAACCTGCCAAACTGCAGGGTCTCGGGATCTAATCAGTCACCTTAACTGCCTGAAAAGACACCTGGAACTTTAGAGATTTCCCTGCTATCTGCTGATTGGCTGTTGCTAGGGGAGCTTATCACAAGGAGAGTTTATTTCTCTTTTTTTAGGAGCTTTTAGCTTAGGGTCCAGGGCCCGGTTAGGCCTAGTCTAAAATAGCTGCACCTTGATCCGGGCAGGTTCTTCACTGCCTTCTCAGGTGTATAAACAGGTAGCTATATTAGAAGTGGAGCAGCTAAGGGCCAGCGCTGTGGCGCAGCAGGTTAAAGCCCCAGCCTGTGGCACCAGCATCCCATATGGGTGCCGGTTCAAATCCCAGATGCTCCACTTCCAATCCAGCTGTCTGCTATGACCTGGAAAAGCAGTAGAAGATGGCCCAAGTCCTTGGGCCCCTGCACCCACATGGGAGACCCAGAAGAAGCTCCTGGCTTTGGATCAGTTCAGCCCTGGCTGTTGTGGTCATTTGGGGAGTGAACCGGTGGAATGGAAGACCTCTTTCTGTAACTCTTTCAAATAAAATAATTCTTAGAAGAAGAGGCCGGCACCGCGGCTCACTAGGCTAATCCTCCACCTACGACGCTGGCACACAGGGTTCTAGTCCCAGTTGGGCGCTGGATTCTGTCCCGGTTGCCCCTCTTCCAGGCCAGCCCTCCGCTGTGGCCAGGGAGTGCAGTGGAGGATGGCCCAAGTCCTTGGGCCCTGCACCCCATGGGAGACCAGGAGAAGCATCTGGCTCCTGGCTTTGGATCAGCGCGGTGACCCGCTGCAGCGGCCATTGAGTGTGAACCAATGGAAAAAGGAAGACCTTTCTCTCTGTCTCTCTCTCACTGTCCACTCTGCCTGTCAAAAATAATAATAATAATAATAATAATAAATAAACTGCAAAAAAAAAGAGAAGAAGGGGAAGAGAAGCAGAAGAAAAGTGGAGCAGCTACAACGCACAGTGGCCCTCTGGTTTGGGATGCTGCATTGTAAGTGGCTGCTTAACCCTCTGCACCACAGTGCCAGCTCCTGGAGTTTTTGTGAGAATACTTTAGAGTCTTTATTATTTTTATTTGTATCTCTTTGATTGTTACTGGAGTTGAACTTTTTTTAAGCTTTATTTATTTACTTATTTATTTATTTGAAAGAGTTGCACAGAGAGAGAAGGAGAGGCAGAGAGAATGAGAGAGAGAGAGAGAGAGAGCGAGAGAGAGGTCTTCCATCTGCTGGTTCACTCCCCAATTGGCTGCAATGGCTGGAGCTGTGCCGATCTGAAGCTAGGAACCAGGAGCTTCCTCCAGGTCTCCCATACAGGTGCAGGGGCCCAAGAATTTGGGCCATCTTCTGCTGCTTTCCCAGGCCACAGCAGAGAGCTGGATGGTAAGTGGAGCAGTCAGGACTCGAACCGGTGCCTATACGGGATGCCAGCCCTGCAGGCAGCAACTTTACCTGCTACGCCACAGTGCTGACTCTGGTGTTAAATTGTTTTTTTTTTTAATTAAAGGCATACTGGTCATTTCTATTAATTCTCACTAATTGTCAGTTTTCTTCTTTTGTGCATTGGGATTTTTTCTTATTGATTTGTACATGCTCCTTACATATTAAGTGAAGTAAAATGGATTGTGTGTTTCTTGAGACCTTTTTTGAAGGTAAAGCTTTAATTGAGCTCCTATTTTGCTATCAGGGAATCTTAAATCCTGAGATCCTAGATCTTTTAACTAGTGTAGCCATTCCCACGAGCGTCTCAGGTTCCACTGGGGAAGCTGTCAGGGTCCAGCACCATCCAGGTCCCCAGGGACCAAAATCAGGATTCTGCTTTTGTTTTGGGTGAAAGAGGATGATGCAGTGGCCTGTGGTGAGGATTGTGGTATTTCTTACAAAAATGGGTATATCTATCTATCTATATAGATATAGATATAGATATAGATATAGATATAGATATCCACCAAAATCCATACACACACACACATACACACACACACAGGCAGCATCCTGCGGTGTTTTTTGTTTGTTTTGTTTTGTTTGTTTGTTTGTTTTGACAGGCAGAGTTAGAGAGGAAGAGATACAGAAAGAAAGGTCTTCCGTCTGCTAGTTCAGCCCCCAAATGGCTGCTACAGCCAGCACGCTGTGCCAATCCGAAGCCAGGAACCAGGCGCTTCCTCCCGGTCTCCCATGCGGTGCAGGGCCCAAGGACTTGGGCCATCCTCCACTGCACACCCAGGCCACAGCAGAGAGCTGGCCTGGAAGAGGAGGAACTGGGAAAGAACCCGGCACCCCAAGCGGGACTAGAACCCGGTGTGCCGGCACCGCAGGCAGAGGATTAGCCTAGTGAGCCGTGGCGCAATCCTGTGGTTTTTGAAGTGTTTTACTACATTGTAACTCATTGGAACTCATTCAGTGGATTAAGATCAATGTTTCAGGGCAGGTGTCTGGCCTAGCTGTTCAGATGCCTGTGTCCCATACCAGAGGGGCTGGGTTCTGTTCCCGATTCCAGCTTCCTCTGATGCACACCCTGGGAGGCAGCAGGGGATGGCTCAAGTAATTGGGTCCCTGCCATCCATGTGAGAGGCCTCGATTGAGTTCCTGGCTCCTGGTTTCAGCCTGGTCTAGCCCTGACCATCGCTGGCCAAGAGTAAACCAGCTTGCTCTCTCGCTCTCTCACTCCCTCACTAAGTACCCTAGGTTTCCTGTATGTTCAGAGTGCAAACTG
This sequence comes from Oryctolagus cuniculus, assembly GCF_964237555.1. NCBI lineage: Eukaryota > Metazoa > Chordata > Mammalia > Lagomorpha > Leporidae > Oryctolagus > Oryctolagus cuniculus. Next base: position 70,841,609 of record NC_091446.1, on the reverse strand, counting down.
CCTCAGCAGCCCCGGCCACCAGCTGATCTGCCCCTGCATTGACGGAAGGGAAACTAATGCAGGTAACCGAGGCAGGCTCTTCGTCAGGGCAGCTTTCTCGTGCCCTGAGTAAAATCGGCACAGCAGACACTCACTGTGCTGGAGTGACATCCATAAGCGCTCAGAGCAGTCTGCAAGGCTCATAGCAGGTCTAGAAAGTGACACAAGGGAGGGACCCCTTCCCTCCCCCAGAAAACGCAACACAAATGCCCCTCCACGTCCCAGCTCGCCCGTGGGAGGCTTAAGCCTCCTCCTCCAGCTTCAGCCAGGACAGCTGTCTGTAGATTGGAGTTTGTCATGCAATCATTTGAATATGCTTCAAAATGACACTGATGGTTTGGATCAAATCACAAGTGTTTATGCAGACAGTGGATGTGGTGAGTGCTATTATCCTATGACATCAAATGCGGTCAACGGGAAGTAGGCCCCAGGTGGCCAGAGCTGCTGGCCAGCGCAGGGCGTGACTGGTGATGCCGAGGTCTCCCGGCACCTTTCAGATCGCACCCAGCACACAGAAATCTTTTACGTTGCGGGCATATTCTTACTGGCCGGGTCCCAGACACAAAAGATCTCCCCCTAAGACCTGGAAGCAGGAGGGGAGCCGCAGAGGACAGGACCCAGGGCCACGTCTCAAACTGGGGCAGCCAGCCCGGCGCCTCCCCCCGACCCCGGCCCCTGGGCTCCGCCCTGCAGTCTTCCCTCACCAGCGCCCAGTGCTGCTCCTCCACCCGTGGCCACTGTCCAGGGCGTACATCAGGAGCCAGGGCAGAAACAACCCAGCACCAGGGAGGTCCGGGGTGGGGAGGGGAGGCTGGGGAGCCTCGGGCTTAGCTGCTCAGGGTCCGTCCTAGTAATCCTTCCGCCGCTCCCATTCCTCTTGTTTCCTGACAGCCTCGTGTGTGTGTGCACGCACGTGCACGGGGAAGGCCCCCAGTTACGGTCTTGCTGGAATTTCTGGTCCTAGAAGCAACCTCTCCTTTCCTTTCTCTGTCTCTGTCCTGGGAGCTCCTCCCTGAGGCTTCTCAGCAGGCTCCGGAAGCCCAGGGAGCCTCCTGGGGGAGCCACAGCTGGGAGGGGGCGCCACGCGGCCACCCCCACGCTGAGACAGCAGAGGCTGAGAGAGGAGAGGACAGCTGCTCCCCACCCCGCAGTGAGAGGCTGTCGTAATGCCTCCCAACCAGTGCTGGGGGGGCCCCCCGGGGAAGGGGAGGCGGCTGGGGAAGGGGCTGCTGGCAGGCTGGCAAGTTAGGGCCCCATTCCAAGCCTTCTCTCTCAGATGACCTCCTGGGGCCTGGCTGAGCTCATCGGCAGTTGCACCTGGGTGCTCAGCGCGCAGTTCTGTGCAGATGTGAGGGGTTCGGCTGTGCCTCGGCCCGGCCTTTTCCCTGGAGGAATTTGGCGGCCAAGTTAGAGCTCATCGCAGACACACAGAGCACAGGGTGTTTTCAGCCGAGGAAGAGGAATGAATTCACGTTGTGGGAGACTGCCAAAGCCAGCTGATCCCCACTTGACCGGCAGGGTTGCTAAGCCGGGGATAGGGTATGAGCGGGAGGGCTATGGGGGCTTGGGCGGACAGGTGTGGCTCCAGGGAACAGATGAGTGAGAGGCTCTTGGGCACAGCTGCAGAGGTGTGTACATACCCGGACTCACACCAAGGAGGCCCCTCCTCCCCCCAGCTGCCCACCCTGTGGGTGAGAACAGCTCTTCCCGCTCCTTGGAAGTCTCCCCTACAGGCTGCGCACCCCAGCTCCAAATGAGACAAATGAGTCACAGCATGGCTTCCCTTCACCACAGCCACCTCCAGACCTGCCCCAGTGGGGTCTCTCACACCTCCTCCTCCCGCCTAATTCTGAGCATTTTATGTGGGTGCACTCCGCCCACGATTGTGTGTGCTTTTTGCCAACAATCCCATCAGACAATTGGCTTTTAGAATGGAACATTCCAGACCATACAAGGAGCCTTCAAAAAGGTCATGGAAAATGTGTATTAAAAAAAAAAACCTGGCCGGCACCGCGGCTCACTAGGCTAATTCTCCGCCTTGAGGTGCTGGCACACCGGGTTCTAGTCCCGGTCAGGGCGTCAGATTCTGTCTCGGTTGCCCCTCTTCCAGGCCAGCTCTCTGCTGTGGCCCGGGAGTGCAGTGGAGGATGGCCCAAGTCCTTGGGCCCTGCACCCCATGGGAGACCAGGAGAAGCAACTGGCTCCTGCCTTTGGATCAGCGCGGTGCGCCGGCCGTGGCAGCCACTGGGGGGTGAACCAACGGCAAAGGAAGACCTTTCTCTCTGTCTCTCTCTCTCACTGTCCACTCTGTCAAAAAAAATTAAAAAAAAAAAACCTGCAGAATTCAAAATTTTTTGCACGCAAACAAATTTACCTTTTCATTTCCATTTTCCACGAACTTTGTGAAGTACCCTCGTGCACGCAAAAACAGAATGGTCGGACCATCCATCCTCACGCTCTCATCACACAGCTTCAACAACAGGCAACTCTCGGCCAATCTCATTGACCTTTTACACCCACCCACGCCTCTCTCCCAGCCCCATCCCAGGCCTGCATTATCCCCAAGTAAATCCAAGACATCATAGCATTTCTTCCATAAATATTTCAATATGGGTCTCTAAAAGACTCACTTTAACAAAATAACCAAAGAGCCATTATTACATACTCTTCCCTCCCCAAATTCCACAATAATACTGTCGTCTTTTGACCGGGCTTCTCTCTCTTTTTAGAAATTTGTGTTTATTAATTTTGGGCAAGATCTCCCATCTGCTGGTCACTCCCCAAATGCCCACAACAGCCAGGACGAGGCTGAGCCGAAACTGGGAGCCAGGAATCCTGTCCGGGTCTCCCACGTGGGTGGCAGGGACCCAACTGCTTGAGCCATCCATCGACTTTTGCCTCCCAGTGTCCGCATCAGCAGGAGACTGGAACTGAGGGTGGAGCCAGGACTTGAAGCCTAGCACCAGTGTCATATGGGATGGCGCTATCCTAAGTGTCCCAACCATTGCACCAAATGCCAGGCCCACCACACTGGTGTCTTTCGAAGAGGCTTTTATCTTTTTAAATTTTTATTTATTTGAGAAGTAGACAGATGGTGGCTGAGGGCAGGGACTCAATCCTGGTGGCCCACATGGGTGGCAGGAATCCAGTAACTGAAGCTATTACTGACACCGCTCCCTGCCCACGGTCTGCATTGACAGGAAGCTAGAGGCTGGTGCCACGGCTCAATAGGCTAGTCCTCCGCCTGCAGCGCCGGTACACCAGGTTCTAGTCCCGATCGGGATGCCGGATTCTGTTCTGGTTGCCCCTCTTCCAGGCCAGCTCTCTGCTATGGTCTGGGAGTGCAGTGGAGGATGGCCCAAGTGCCTGGGCCCTGCACCCCATGGGAGACCAGGAGAAGCACCTGGCTCCTGGCTTCGGATCAGCGCAATACGCTGGCTGCAGTGTGCTGGCCATGGCGGCCATTGGAGGGTGAACCAATTGCAAAGGAAGACCTTTCTCTCTGTCTGTCTCTTTCACTGTCCACTCTGCCTGTCAAAAATAAATAAATAAATAAATATTAAAAAAATTAAAAAACAGGAAGCTAGAATTGCGAACAGAGTCAGTTATCAAAACCAAGCACTCCATAATGGGGCACTGGCACCGTAACCACTAGGCTTAGCAGTCACTGCTGAAGGCAGCAGAAGATGACCCAAGTGCTTGGGCCCTTGCACCCATGTGGGACACCCAGAAGAAGATTCTGTCTCCTGGCTTTGGTCTGGCCTAGTTCTGGCCGTTGCGGCCTTTGAGGAGTGTACCAGCTGAGGGAATCTCTCTCTCTCTCTCTCTCTCTCTGTATCTGCCTCTCTCTGTAACTCTACCTCTCAAATAAATAAAACTCTTTAAAAAAATAAAATAAAAAATAATTTTGCCCCAGGGGTTAGCAAAGTGTCCTGGCTCCTCCACTTCCCATCCAGCTCCCTGCTAATGGTTTGGGAAAGCAGAGGAAGATGGCCCAAGTCCTTGGGCCCCTGCAGCTGTGTGGCAGACATGGAGGAAGCTCCTGGCTCCTGGCTTCGGGTTGGTGTAGCTCCGGCCATTGTGAAAATAGAGAGTGAACCAGCAGCTGGAGGACTTCTCCCTCTCTCTCTCTCTCTCTCTCTCTGCCTCTCCTCTCTCTGTATAACTCTGATTTTGAAATAAATAAATAAATAAGAATCTTAAAAAAAATAAAAGAAACTCATGCCTTTGTCACATTCTGGTTGGCTGTTGCTTAGCCTTTCTGCATCAGTTTCCTTCCCCATCAAGGGAGATTAGCCTATTCCTTGTAAGACCTTTAAGAGGATTAAATGAACTACTCCACTGAATGCCCCAGCATAGGGCCAAGCAAAGAAATGTGAGCTTCCCTTCTCCCCCTGTAATGTGTTAGAGAAAACGCTTTTGATTAGGCCTGAGTGTTTGCCCACTTTTCATTTGGTGAAGTTTAATTAAATATTGAAGATATTTAACACTCTACGTAGGCATCATTCAGTCAATGAACACCTGTTAGCTATCTGAAAAGGGCTCTAGAGGGCCCTAAATATCAGTAATTTACCAACTATTTGGGGTAATTTACTATTTGCTTGTTCTTAGGGAGGGAGCCAGCTGGGGCCTTGGGGAGGAACCAGGAGGGCTGGGTGATACAGGGAGGCAGTTGGGGGCTCAGGAAAGCTGCTCACTTGCCAGCCGATGGAATGGACATGGTGCTGCAGAAGAGGGAACCAACCCCCTGGAAGGAAGATCCCATCTCCGGGTTTTCCGTCACAAGCTATCCAGATGCGCTGGATCGGTTACAATTCCAACGCCCACCCCTGCCATCAGGACAAGCCCTGGTCCCAGCTCCACCTGGATCCCCCTTCTCACCCTGGGGGCCCTCTCTGCCATCCTGTCCATCTCGACCAGGAAGGCTGTCTTCCACTGGGCCACACATGACCAGGGTGCAGGCGTTGCTCACTGTCCTCTGGGAGTAGGTCCTCATCTCTTCTTCCAGGCATCCCCGGGGCTGGGCAAGCAGGAACAGTGGAGTCAGGAGGAGGAGCAGCATGGCCTGGGGAGAAGAACAGAGAGGAAAGGACATGATTTCGGCTCTAGGACACGGTATAGGGCATGGCCCAGCTCCTGAAGGTCAGAAGCAGCCACTCCTTACCCCTCCCACTTCCTGCTATGGAGCTCAAAGCAGCCAGATGCTCAAAGTGGTTTGGAGACAAGATGGGCACACGGTCCAGCCTCGGAGAGCACTGGGACTCTCATGTGGGTTGACCACAATGTCCTCGTTCTCACGGCCCCCATGCCATCCTCCATTCTGCCTTTTCTTGGGCACTGCCATTGAAACAGCGGCCAGCATGGACAGTCCTCACTGAGGCTGTGTGTTCCATCCCCAAGGACCCAATGAGTGCTCCCTCCAGGCAGGACTTTTGCCTTCTTGGACTCCTTCACCTTCTCTGTAACAGGAGGTGGTTGGCTCAGCTCAGACAGGCAACCTTCTACTCCCTCACTGACTTGTCGCCTTGAGTGGGTTAGCAATGGCAACTCACAGTGTTGTTGGAAAATGAATGGGGGAGGGGGGTGGGGTGGGAGGGAAGGGCACTGTGGCATAGCGGGTAAAGTCTCTGGCTGCAGTGCTGACATCTCATATGGCAGCCGGTTCAAGTCTCAGATACTCCACTTCCGACCCAGCTCTCTGCTGTGGCCTGGAAAAGCAGATGAAGATGGCCCAAGTCCATGGAAAGTCCAAAGAAAGGTGGTTTTAAAAAATATTTATTCTCTTTTTTTGAAAAGCAGAGTTACAACAGAGGCAGAGACAGAGGAAGAAGTCTTCCATCCACTGGCTCACTCTCCAAGTGGCAGCAATGACCGGTGCTGGGCCAGGCTGAAGCCAAGAGCCAGGAGCTTCTTCCGGGTCTCCCACAAGGATGCAGGGGCCCTCCTCTGCTGTTTTCTCAGGCGTATTAGGAGGGAGCGGGATCAGAAGTGGAGCAGCTGGGACTCGAACCCAGGGTCCACTCTGGCACACGGCTCAGGTGGGGTGGCCTTGAGGATGGGTGGCAGTGGCCAAGTCTTCTCAGGAACCACTTTCCACTGGAGGACCAGGAGCTGAGCCCTGAGGTGGCCCCACAGGCGTCCATGCCCTATGCTTCGATGGGGCTCAGTGTGACTTTGGGACATTGTAGGAAGGGCATGCAAAGAGGAAGATGTGCCCCCCACCCCCACCCAGACTCTCCTGTGGGTCTGGATCACACAGTCTGTGTTGAGGAAACCATCAGCATGTCTGTGGCTGCTGTGAATCCACTGTGGTGGCGATTGGACAACCAGGCTCACCAAGCTAAGGGGGACCTCGGTGGAGACGGAGCACTTAAAAATACCTTCGAAATGTCCTCTAGGAGTTGATTTTGACCACATCTCACCTGAGTCAATGAATAATGCATTTCTAAGGTACACTATGTCACCTGAAAATTCTGCAGTACAACCACCGGCCAGCAGAGGTCGCAGAGGAACATCAAAGACCTTAAAGGGGAGGCACAGAGCTGACCAGAAACTGCCCCAATCCCCCAGCAGGTCAACACCGCAGCTGCCCTGACACCTGTCACCCTGCTGTTCCTGATTCTGGCTCCCTGCTGGAAGTATTGCACTGTGCCGCACTGCACAGTGGGCCCCTTGGAGCCTCCACACACCAGACAGAGTGAAGGTCTGTAGTAGCCAGACACAAAGTCCCAGTTCCCACCAGAAACAATGCTTGGGCTTTTCTCTGCACAGTTTCAGATGCAAGGTGCTAGAGCCAGAGACTGGGTGCCCGCTGCCACATGCGGTCACTGGGTGGTGCCTGACAACCAAGTGACCAGGACTGGACATGACACACTTGCATACTTCCAGTCCCCAGTCCTGCTTTGAAAGAGGTCGCAGGAAATGACTGGCTGGCTTTCCAGGGTTCTGGGCGTAGGGAGCAACTGTGTATTGAGAAGGCCCCAAACTACAGGACAAATATGGCCGCATGCCCACCCCTCTAGCTTGGAGTGGACACTTCTCATCAAGTCCTAGAGCAGCTCCCCTGCCCCTCCATATATCAGACAAAAGGGGTCCATTTGCCTGGGGAGTCAACAAATGATCGGTCTCACACGGCAGTTCAAAGGAGAGCTTTATTGTGACAAGGAGATTGGAAAGTACAGCTCCCTAAAACTACTGCCTCTGTGAGAAGCCATTTTTGAGGGATTGTAGAGTGAGGGAGTGGCTGGGATAGAGGAAAAAGAGAAGCAAGAGGGCCCTACCTGCTCAAGCAACCCACAGCAGCACGCATCGTGTGTTCAAAACCCAACTGCTGCTGGGCTCTTGCAGCTCTCCTTGCTGTGAGGCCCAATCCCTGGGGGTACAGCATGCAAGATCACCCTTCTTGGAATATTCTTGGGAAAACAAGCCAAGAGAATAAATTGTTAGATGCTGTGCCCCTGCCCATGCCCCTGCCTGTTGTCTAAATCCTACTCTCTGAGTTACAGATTTTTTTTTAAAGATGTATTTATTTGAAAGGCAGAATGACAGACAGACAGGCAGACAGAAGTCTTCCAACCACTGGTTCACTCCCCCAAAAGGCCGCAATGGCTGGACCTGTACCAGGATGAGGCGCTTCTTCCGCGTCTCACACATAGGTGTAGGGGCCCAAGGACTTGGACCATCTTCCACCACACTCCCAGGTGCATTAGCTGGGAGCTAGATCAGAAGTGGAACAGCCGAGACTTGAACTGGCAACCATATGGGGTAGTAGCTTTACCCGCTACACCACAGCACCGGACTCTGGAGACATGTCGCTTTTTTTTCATATTTATTTATTTATTTGAAAGTCAGAGTTTCACAGAGAGGAAAGTCAGAGAGAGAGAGAGAGGACTTCCATCTGGTGGTTCACTCCCCAGTTGGCTGCAACGGCTGGAACTGTGCAGATCTAAAGCTGGGAGCAAGGAGTTTCTTCTGTGTCTCCCATATAGGTGCAGGGGCCCAAAGACAAGGGCCATCTTCTGATTTCCCAGGCCGTAGCAGAGAGCTGGATTGGAAGTGGAGCAGCCGGGTTTTAAACCGGTGCCCATATGGGATGCCGGCACTCAGGCCAGAGTGTTAACCCGTTTCGCCACAGCGCCGGCCCGGGGAGAGCTGTTTTTTCACATTTCCCTCCCTCCCTGGAGGCAGCAACATACACTGCTCAGAACGAGGGACCGCACCCATGGTGAAATTTAAAGGAGTCCATGCAACCTGGGTCTTTCTCCAAACTTTTCTTCCAAGGGACAAATAGCTGGCAATTAAACACCAAGATTAGAAGATGTGAATCTAAAACTTGAAAATAACACATTTTACATACACAAATACTCTACGAATGAAAGCCCTAATGGTACTTCAGATAATTTATAGCAGTAAATTGAAATCCCTAGATGAAATGAACTTAGTATTAGAAATCATAATCTCAAAAGTTACTCAAGGAGAAATGATAGTTTCTAATCAACGATAATGAGATCAGGAGGCAAAATCTCCCTCTAATGAATCTATCAGAGCCGTCATTGTAAAATCCAAACGTTTAATGAAGGGCTAAGTGTAGTGTTGTACAAAATTATAGAAAATAGTAAGAAAGGTAGCATAACTAACTCCTATAATCCTAGTTTAACATGACACAAACCCCTACAATAACTACCAGTACAAAATGTCCTTCAAGAATATAAATGCCAACATGATAGAAAATACGTTCACAACCCTAACCAGCCACACACACAAAGGATGTACACTATGAGCTAGTTCCTTTCTTTCAAGAACCTTCGACTCCCAGGTACACAATTGTAGTATCACAGGCATCTGCTGACTCAAAAGCCCAACGCCATTTCCTGCAGCCACATTTCTAGTCCCAGAAGTTGGCACCGGTGTGTTCCTCTTTCAAAATGTCCTGGATTTCAGAACTGGGCATCTCGGGCACCTTCTTGCTGCGTATCTTGCTCGTGAGGTTCTGTTGGAGAACTGAGTACCCGCAGAGCTGTGCTCAACACCTGCAAGAACATGAGCTCTCCATCACCTTGACGATCTCCAGGCTGCTGCTGGGACAGAGGAAAAGGCACCCTGTTCTCTGCGCTGTTGTGATTCTGCTGCATTGGAAACTGGTCCTGGGAGGGCAGCTCCTGCCAGTAATCCGGAGGCTGCTGGGGCTGCTGAGGGTGCGTTCCCCAGCCATTCTGCTGCCACTCTTCACATGGTGGGTAACGAAGAGAGCTCTTCTGCTCCTGCAGCTGTTGCATCGCTCCCTGAGCACTGGGAACACCGGGTAGCAGGGAAGGCCAATCAGGCTGCATGACCCTCATCTCTGACCTGGACCTCCCAAAATACGGTGCAGATGAAAAAGGATGAATAAACCTTGCTCCTGGAACGCCACGGGGAAAAGATCCACCTCCTACGTTCCCTTGATTCTCCAGAGCATAGCTCGGTGCCTCTTGAGCACCTCGAACCCCAGAATCCCAGGAGCCGTAGAGCGGGCTGGGAACCTCCCATGTGGGTGGAGTGGAGTAGACACCTCCGCCCAGCACAGATGCCTGGGCAGCGTTGAGAGTCCGCTCCTGGGCATGTGGAGCAGTGTAGAGAGCTCCGCCCAGCACAGATGCCTGGGCAGCGTTGGGAGACCACTCCTGGGAATTCTGCAGGCTTACACCTGGGGGACCTTGGACAGGGAGTGCATATGGCATCCTGGCTTCAAGCACTTTGCGTCTCTTCTTGGCTGCTAGTCTGGCTCTTTTATTTTGGAACCAGTTCTAAAAAAGAAACGAAACAGAAATTACTTTCAAGTCTATATATTCCCCAATGTAGGAGAATTTTGTAGTTCATCTTAGGATCAGCGTCATCACTGATTTGCTTCGTGACCTTGAGTAAGACATGAAAAATGCAAGCATGCTTTCCTGGGGCTTCCTGTGTTATTATATTTATAATATGAGAATGCATTTACAGTAAATATGATATGTAAATGTATATATAAATATACATTTATAATAATTAAAATCATGCAATCGTGCACAATTCCAGATTCCCATCTGCCTTCACAGGAGGCACGGGCCCTTATGTATGAGCAAATCCCTACTTTTCCAAATCTTCTACCAACCTATTTGCACCCTCTGCATTTAGACGTGAAGCAGCTGTTCTTAAAATACATTCCCTTAGCTTGCTTATTTTACTCCAACTGCTTTTCCAGAATGAATTCCTAATTCAACATATTCTAAATCATATTCTAAATGTCATTTTCTTCAAAGGCCATACCCAAAACAAACAAGCGTCTGCCATAACTTAGCAGTATTACTTCATACCTTACCCTAAGTGTTTTGTGGAACCTCTACTCTTTACTTTTTCTCCTTTGTAAAATGAGAGTAATTGGGGTCAGCGCTGTGGCATAGTAGGTAAAGCTGCCACCTGCAGAACTGGCATTCCATATGGGCACCAGTTCAAGTCCTGGCTGCTCCATTCCAATCCAGCTCTCTGCTATGGCCTGGGAAAGCAGTGGAAGATGGCCCAAGTGCTTGGGCCCCTGTACCCACATGAGAGACCCAGAAGAAGCTCCTGGATCCTGGCTTTGGATCAACATAGCTCCGGCTGTTGAGGCCAGGGGGGGAGTGAACCAGCAGATGGGAGACCTTGCTCTCTCTCTCTGCCTCTCCTTCTCTCTCTCTGCCTCTCCTTCTCTCTCTCTGCCTCTCCTTCTCTCTCTGTGTGTAAATCTGACTTTCAAATAAATAAATCTTTTTCAAAAATAACACACACTATACTTTAATATAGTCACATCCACAATGTGATGAAGAAGAAATGGGACCAAATGTCAACGCTGTCTTAAGTGATGAAATGCTGTTATACTTTTTCATAATTAGTTGATTTTTTATTATTGTCCACAAAGACATATTCATGTAAATATCTACGTAGTTTATGTACCTCGATTGTGTAAAACGAACAATGGAGTTTTTTGACCAGTTCCTCCTTGGTCGTATAGTCGGGATAAGGACTCTCTGCAAATGATTGATTCAGTATGTGCAGTTCCTCAGGTGTAAATTTATGGCGTGCTTTTCCTTTTCTTCTTCCATGCTGTGTTTCTATGTTGTCATGGCCATCTCCTGAAAAATACAGAGAGAGAAAACACAAGAATATTAGCAAGATCCAGAAAAACAAAAGACCTCTGTGAGAGAATAAAATTTTAGAAAGGTGATACCTTCCCTCTTACCTAGTCATAATAAAATGAATAATGGACTGTGGGCATATCTTTTGAAACTTATGGTGAGAAGATGATAGTATTTAGGTCATAAAGGTAACAGGAGTGAAGAAGGTTTTCTTTAGTGAAAATTGATATACTACAAAGACAGAGATGGTGGGAAAACACTCAGCCACACTAGTAATTGAGGCAATGTAAATAAACCAGCTGACGACAATCTGGTAAACAATAATTTAAATATATGGGGGCAAAGTGTCAAAGGACTAACACGGATTGACAAAGATAGGTCTGGTACCCCTATTGCTTGTTATCACTGCGTGGGCTTTTTTGCTCAATGCAATGAAGTCGAAAGTGGCCATACCCTCCACTGTGTCAATCAACTAAATGGCACTTAAAGATTTAACACCAAGTCTACAGGTCATTTTTCCTTCACCCGTGTCAGACATGCCAGCAGGAGGAAAGCACTGAGGGTCTAAACCTGTCCTCTGGTGTGTGCTCATCTCCCGGATGCTGGAAGGGGAGCAGACCTTACAGACAAACCAACGTTGGCACAGTTCTCTACTGCAGAGGCCACCAGAAGAACTGACATGAGGCAATCCTGTTTTTCTTAAATCAGAATTTAAGTGAAAAAACTTACAAGGACTGCAAACCGAATTAACAACCTTCATATGTCTGCTTCAAAGGGTATAACCTAGCTGCCGGGGGTTGGGCTGCAGTATGTTAAGTTACCCCTGAGGACATCAGCATCCCATATGAGCAATGATTTGAGTCCATCTGCTCTACCAGTCCAGCCCCCCGCTGAAGCCCCTGGGAAAGCAGTGGAAAACTGGCCAAGTGCTTGGGCCCCCACCACCCATGTGGGAGACCCAGATGGAGTTCCATGCTCCTGGCTTCTGCCTGGCCCAGCCCTGGCCATTGCAGCCATTTGGGGAGTGAACCAGAAGATGGCAGTTCTCTGTGTGTGTCTCTCTCTGTCACTCTGTCTTTTAAATAAATCTTTTTAAAAAGGTCAATCTGAACATACTATAGACTACCTAAGGCAAAACCGGAGACACTTCATCACAGAAACTGTGACATTCAAAATATAGTGTGGACATCGCTAATGAGCAGGTGTGGAGAGAGACAGAGAGGGAGAGAGGGAAAGAGGGGGCAGGGGAGAGAAGAAGGAGAGATAAGGAGATGGGGAGAGAGGGAGAGAGAGGAGGGAGAGGGGGGAGAGGGAGAGAGGGAGAGAGAAGGGGGGAGAGCGAGAGCAGAGCTGAGGAAAGGGTCAGAAAGTCAGCCACCAAACCTCCAAATACACAAACCCCGAAAGCCCGTTGCTGTTCTCCTCGACTCCCCTTCCTTCAGCTTTCTCTAGCCTCTGCTCCCAGAGCACACCTGCACACCAAGTAGCTACTAGAGCAGGACTGTGGGGGACAGCGCGACAGAGAGGTGCCAGTAAGAAGTGCTGGATTGGGCTGGCACTGTGGAGTAGCAGGTAAAGCTGCTGCCTGCAGTGCTGGCATCCCATATGGACACTGGTTCTGATCCAGCTCTCTGCCACAGCCTGGGAAAGCAGATGATGGCCCAAGTCCTTGGGCCCCTGCACCCACATGGGAGATCTGGAAGGAGCTCCTGGCTTCAGGTTGGCACAGCTCTGGTCATTGCAGACAACTGGGTAGTGAACCAGCAGATGGAAGGACCCTCTCCCTATTCTCTTTCTCTCCCTCTCTGTTTGTCTGCCTCTCTGTAATTCTGCCTTTCAAATAAATAAAATAAACCTTCAAATAAAATTTTAAGAAGTATCTTAAGCATTTGGCAGTGAAATGGAGCTATGTGGGTTTTTTTAAATACATTTATTTATTTGAAAGTCAGAGTTACACAGAGAGAGGAGAAGCAGAGAGAGAGAGAGGTCTTCCATCTGATGGTCACTCCCCAATTGGCTGCAATGCCTGAGCTGTGCTGATCCCAAGCCAGGAGCCTGGAGCTTCTTCCAGGTCTCCCACGTGGGTGCAGGGGCCCAAGGACTTGGGCCATCTTTCACTGCTTTCCCAGGCCATAGCAGAGAGCTGGATTGGACGTGGAGCAGCCAGTTCTCAAAATGGCACCCATATGGGATACCGATGCTTCAGGATAGAGCATTAACCCACTATGCCACAGCGCCAGCCCCCCCCCCCAAAGATTTTTTTAAAAGTATTATAGGGCCGGGGCCCAAGGCTCACTTGGCTAATCCTCCACCTGCAGAGCCGGCACCCCAGGTTCTAGTCCCAGTTGGGGCACCGGATTCTGTCCCCATTGCCCATCTTCCAGTCCAGCTCTCTGCTGTGGCCCAGGAAGGCAGTGAGGATGTCCCAAGTGCTTGGGCCCTGCACCCACATGGGAGACCAGGAGGAAGCACCTGGCTCCTGGCTTCGGATTGGCACAGCGCGATGGCCGCAGCGCCCATTTTGGGGGTGAACCAAAGGAAAAGGAAGACCTTTCTCTCTGTTTCTCTCTCACTAACTCAGCCTGTCCAGGAAAAAAAAAAAAATTATACATTCAGGGCTGGTGTTGTTTCATGGCAAGTTAAGCCTCTGCCTCCAGTGCCAGCATGCCATATGGGTGCCAGCTCAAGTCCCAGTTGCTCCACTTCCCATCCAGCTCCCTGCTTAGCCCTGGGAAAGCAGCAGAGGATGACCCGAGTGCTTGGGCCCCTGCACCATGTGGGAGGCCGGGAAGAAGCTCCTGGCTTCAGCCTGGCCCAACCCTGGCCGTTTGCTGCCATTTGGGGAGTGAACCAGTAGATGGAAGATCCCTCTCTCTATCTCTCTGTAACTATCCCTTTCAAATAAATATAAATAAATGTTTTTAAACATATTGATTATATGAATAATTGGTGTAAAGCATTTTGTATAAACCCAAATTCAAACAGAGAACACACTGTTGGTTGGAACTCTTTCCTTCAGAACAGGCAAAGAGGGGATAAGAGTGCTTTCTGCTCCCAGCAAAACTTCCCTGGGGAGCATCTATCGCTGAGGTGCTCCAGGGTATCTGGTCCCTACCCCCAGCCCGGCCACTCACTAGAACTCCACAGGAAAAGTTCCCAGTATTTCTGACCAGCAATTTGTATACCTTTAACACACATTTTAAAAACACACTGGTTGTTGTTTTGTTTGAAATCAAATTTGTTTGTTTAAATAAAATCTCAGCAGTAAAACTGGCAGCTGAGCCCACAATCTTCACCTGGGAGGCCCCTCCCTCCCCTGTGGTCCAGAGCAGCTTCTGGAAGGGCTTCACACCCTAAGGGCACCATTGTTCTGGGGCCTTGGATTTTGCCTCCAGGACAGAGTGAGGAGCTGAGAGGGCTCCCCCTGCACCATGGGCACTTTCCAAGGATTTTCTGAAGACCTCCTAGAGCTGGGAGGCCTCTGCGAGTTGACTGAGATGTCACACTCACAAGCTGCCAGACAGACTGGCGCTGACCCAGGACTTCTCTCACCCAGTGCTTGTTTAGAGAAAGAAGTCAGGGCCAGAACCCAAGACTTCAGAACTCCAGCTTTTATTTTATTTTATTTTATTTTATTTTATTTTATTTTATTTTATTTTTTGACAAGCAGAGTTACTCAGTGAGAGAGAGACAGAGAGAAAGGTCTTCCGTCCATTGGTTCATTCCCCAAATGGCCACAACGGCCGGTGCTGACTGAAGAATCTAACTTGGCTCCAATAGAAGTCCTCAGAGAAACGAATATCATGAAACACCTATTCTTGGTTTCAAAGTTTGTTTGCACCAAAACATTTCTGAATTCCACTATTCCACTGACACTGTGAAGTTCCCTGCTCCAGCATTACACCACCAAGGCTGTTTCCTCCCCCTACCCTTCCCATCTTTCCCCACATCTCCCACCCCTTCATTCTGAAGGGAACCCAAGACACTGTTCTACCTAAACTACTTCCAGGTACATCTTTAAAATGCAGAAAACTTTTTAAGGCAACCCCAAGTTGGGTTAATTTTTAAACACCTGAGCCTTTGGGAAATCCTACCCTTGCATTCAGCCAGGCGGTAGCCAGAGACAATGACACCTGTGACACTAGTGGCCCCTGGACCACGAGCCTGCACTTCTGAAAGACGAAAGCCCAAACCCCCACAGAACACCAGGACAGCGAGAACCCGGCCTTGCCGAAAGCCGCACATGGAAACTCACCATTGGTAGCCATGTCTGGGAGCCCTCCTGAGACCGTCTTCTTGGGCAGTGAAGTGAGGGAGGCTGGCACAGTATTCATTTAATATAAACCTGGGATGGCCACCCTAGGCACGCCTTAGACCCAGCCCTTCTCCAGCCCCTGCCACACCCTACACACAGCTCCCCCTAGGCACAACAGGATTTCCAAAATCTCCATTTGTATCTCCAGTCACTGAACACCCATGGGAACTAATTTTCTCATTTAGCCCTGGCCAAATGATAACTGATAACTGAGAGTTTGGAGGCTGCTGAGGCCAGAGACTCACAGCGAATGAGGACGTTAAAGAATATAAGACTGCAGGCATTGTGGCAAAGCTTGTTAAGCTGCCATGTAGGATGCCCCCAGCCCATAGCAGAGTGTGGGTTCCAGTCCCAGTTACTCTGCTCCCAATCCGGCTTCACACCAAAGTAGCCGGGGAACCAGCAGGTGATGGCTCAGGTGCATGGGCCCTATAGCCTACACTGGGAGACCTGGATGCATTTCTAGGTTCCTGGCTTCAGCCTGACCCAGCTTTGGCTGTTGTAGACATTTGGGGAGTGAACCAGCAAACAGAAGGTTTCTCTCTCTCTTGCTCTCTCTCACTCAGCCTCTCAGGTACACAAAAATAAATGGTTTTCAGAAGTCAGCATAAGGGGCCAGCATTAAGGTATAGTGGGTATGGCAGCATCCCACACGGGTGCTGGCTCATGTCCTGGCTGCTGCACTTCCCATGCAGCTCCCTGCTAATGGCTTGGGAAAGCAATGGAAGATGGCCCAAGGGCTTGGGACACTGCCACCCACATGGGAGACTCAGAAGAAGCTCCAGGCTCCTGGCTTTGGCCTGGCCCAGCCTTGCCTGTTGCAGCCATCTGGGAAGAAGATTCTCTCTCTCTCTCTCTCTCTCTCTCTCTCTCTCTCTCTCTCTCTCTGTAGCTCTTTCAAATAAAAGAAATCTTAAAAAGTCAATATAAGTCTAACATCATACAGTAATTAAATCATTGAAATAATTCATTCAAAACAGCCAAAACCTCCATAGAATAGTTTGAGAACTGGACATCTGAAAGGAGACTAGGGCTGAGAGAAAACAAACTAAAATTAAGTTGGGGAGCCGATGCTGTGGCATAGTGGGGAGAGCTGCCGCCTGCCGTGCCGGCATCCCATATGGACACTGGTTCATGTCCAGGCTGCTCCACTTCTGACCCAGCTCTCTGCTACAGCCTGGGAAAGCAGTAGAGGATGGCCCAAGTGCTTGGGTCCCTGCACCGCATGGGAGGCCTGGAAGAAGCTCCTGGCTCCTGGCTTCAGATCAGTGCAGCTCCAGCCATTGCGGCCAGTTGGGGAGTGAACCAGAGGATGGAAGATCTCTCTCTCTTCCCCCCTTCTTCTCTCTCCGTGTAGCTCTGACTTTCAAATAAATAACTAAATCTTTAAAAAAATTAAGTTGGACCTAGCCCGGTTTCCCTGGCTTTTTTTTTTTTTTTTTTTTTTCATGTAATTCAAAGTTCATTACCTCAGCACCGTGAATTTCCACTAGATGGTGCCTTTCCCTCTTCCATCAAACTTGTTTCAAAGAATATTTTGACCAGGTGAATTCACTTGCTTTTATGCTCTCCCCAACTCCAGGCAGTCACTTCTATTCTCATGCCATTATTTAGACATCACTGGCAAAGGTCAACATACCAGCTCCCACACTGCCCAATCTTAGGGTTCACCTTCTAAATCATCAACCTCTATTGCACAATCTCTCTTTTTCTACCTGAACAACTCAGGAGAGTTTACATATTTTTCCTGTGGACCTTGACTTCGGGGGATGTTCACGGAGTAGTGCATTGACCTTGCTTTGTTAAGATTTACAGGCGTTGCTGGGGCATAGTAGGCTGAGCCTCTACCTGCATCACCAGCATCCCAGTTCCAGTCCCAGCTGCTTCTCTTCAGATCTGGCTCTGTGCTGTGGCCTGGGAAAGCAGTGGAAGATGACCCAAGTGCTGGGGCCCCAGCACCCGCATGGGAGACCAGGAAGAAGCTCCAGGCTCCTGGCTTTGGATTGGCCCAGCTCTTACTGTTTCAGCCATTTGGGGAGGAAACCAGCAGATGGAAGACTTTTCTCTCTGTCTCTCCCTCTCTCTCTCTGTAACTCTATCTCTCAAATAAATAAATAAAACCTTTAAAATGTGATTTATTTATTTGAAAGCCAGAGAGAGAGAGAGAAAGAGATCTTGCCTCTGTTGGTTCACTCCTCAGATGGCTGCAATGGCCGGAACTGCGCAGATCCAAAGCCAGGAGCCAGGAGCTTCCTACAGGTCTCCCACACTTATGCAGGGCCCAAGGACATGGGCCATCCTCCACTGCTTTCCCAGCCCACAGCAGAGAGCTGGATCAGAAGTGGAGCAGCCAGTTCTCAAACTGGAACCCATATGGGATGTCAGTGCTTCAGGCTAGGGCGATAACCTGCTAAGCCACAGCTTATCCTATATGCCTGCCTATGACACCAACACACACCCAATCCTGTGTATTGAGCCCTGCCGTGTAGGTGTGACCAGCACAAACATAGTCCTTGAAATCAGTATTCAGGTGAACTTTAGAAACACATGCCTCCCAATTATCACCTACAAGGAAAAGCCAGAACTTGGGGGAACTCCTGGCAGCTCTATGACCTGGCTCCCACTCCCGTTCAGCTTGGCCTTGGAGAATCCCCACTGGCCAACTGTGAGCTCCCACCAGGCTTGTACATGTCTGAGAACTGAAAAACTCTGTCCTGCCAGCCTGACACCTGTTTCAAGTGCTACAGGAAGAGTTCCCAGTGATGCTGGAAGAAAATGCTTTGACCACAATCAAGTTATCAGCATGACAATTTTGATAAAGATCATCAGTTTAAAAAAGAATAGCTGGCGCCGCGGCTCACTAGGCTAATCCTCCGCCTTGTGGCGCCGGCACACCGGGTTCTAGTCCCGGTCGGGGCCCCGGATTCTGTCCCGGTTGCCCCTCTTCCAGGCCAGCTCTCTGCTGTGGCCAGGGAGTGCAGTGGAGGATGGCCCAAGGTGCTTGGGCCCTGCACCCCATGGGAGACCAGGAGAAGCACCTGGCTCCTGGCTCCCGCCATCGGATCAGCGCAGTGCGCTGGCCACAGCGAGCCAGCCGCGGCGGCCATTGGAGGGTGAATCAATGGCAAAGGAAGACCTTTCTCTCTGTCTCTCTCTCTCACTGTCCACTCTGCCTGTAAAAAAAAAAAAAAAAAAAAAAAAAAAAAAAAAAAAAAAGAATAAAACAAAGTGCGGTAACAAATGAACTTGAGATTCTGGTGCTCTACAGAGTGGACTTGTGTTTCCTAAATGTCTTTTCTCTGGACTTTTTATTATTATTATTTCCCAGAAGTTTGGAATTTTTTTCACTTTTGGGATCAATGACTTATATATTCATTTCCCCCATTGTTTCTGTGATGTCAACAGTTTAACTTAAAGTCCAAACCTATGTTCAGTTCGTGGTTTACCTGTTCAAAATGTAGCATTTTCAGGGCCAGAGTTGGGTGCAGTGGGTTAGGCTGCTGCTGTCTGCAATGCCAGCATCCCACATGGACATCAATTTGATTCCTGGCTGCTCCACTTCTGATTCAGCTCCCTATTAATGTGCCTGGAATGCAGTGCAAGAAGGCCCAAGGCTTT
The DNA here is from genome assembly GCF_964237555.1 of Oryctolagus cuniculus. Lineage (NCBI taxonomy): Eukaryota > Metazoa > Chordata > Mammalia > Lagomorpha > Leporidae > Oryctolagus > Oryctolagus cuniculus. The sequence continues at coordinate 70,822,511 of NC_091446.1, read as the reverse complement.
GGGCCTCTGCACCCACTTAGGATACTAGAAGAAGCTCCTGGCTTCAGCCTGGCTCAGCTCTGGCCATTGTGCCCATTTGGGGCATGCACTGGTAGATGAAAGATCTCGACCTCCATATCTCTCCCTTCCCCCCACTTTGTCTCTGTAACTCTGCCTTCAAATAAATAAATAAATCTTTATTATTATTTGAAAGGTAGACTTACATAGAGAGAGGGAAAGACAGATCTTCCATCTGCTGGTTTACTCCTAAAAGGCTGCAACAGCCAAGCCTGGGCCAGGCAGAAGCCAGGAGCTTCATCCAGGTATCCCATGTGGGTGCAGGTGAAGTAACACCTTGACAGTACGGATTCCATTTTGGGGAACCTGAGACTCCATTCTGGGAAGGTGCCCCCCCCCACACACACACCGTGAGGCTCTGCTCTGAAACTATGGTCTAAAACAGTTGAACAATAGCAGTCCACTACATCACACTGGCAGAGCATAGAAACCCCCTAGCATGATCGCTCAAGCTTGGAAGTGGATAGGCTGCACCTGGGTTAATGATAAAAATGTAATTTGTCTATGCCCTACATATGATTAAAATGAATACCTGGATTAATGTCAAGATTATAATTGAAATTGTTAAGATTGCAACTGGCATTGTCAAGATTATAATTGATACTCGTTTCGCATCGGTTTTAGGTCAGCTTGACCCCCATAACCATGTATTCCCCCCGATCCTAGCAACCATGTATTCCCATCCCAATTTTGCAGTTTTTGCCTTTATAAACCCTGTTGCTTTGGGCTTCAGGGTCGAGAGTTCTTTTGGGCATGAGCCCACTCTCCACCGCCGGCAATAAAGGACCATCAAATTTTATCAATGTGTGGTGCTCCTTTGATTACACTCACTCAGGTACAACACAGGGGCCCAAGCAACTGGATCACCCTCTGCTGCTTTCCCAAGCACATTAGCAGGGAGCTGGATCAGAAGCGGAGTTCCAGCCGTTGTGGCTATCTGGGGAGAGGACCAGCGGATGGAAGACCTCTCTTTCTCTCCCTCTCTGCCTCTGCCTCTCTGCCTTTCAAATAAATAAATACATCTTTAACAATAAGTGGCACCACTGGGAAACAAATGGATGCCCATATGGGATGCTAGTATCGCAAGCAGCAGCTTAACCTAGTGAACAACACTGGCCCTAATAAATCTTTTTTTCTTTTAATGTAGCATTTTTTTCCATGACCTGACATGTTAAAGCCACAGCCCATCAGTTTGGTGAATCCGGTAAACTGTAAACTGGTGATTCATCAAACTGACTTCCAGCACACTGAGTTTTCCTAATGATTTTCTGTCAAATGCCCACTTAATGAGATTGCAGTTTCTTTATCTTTTTCTCTTTCTTTCTTTCTTTCTTTCTTTCTTTTTTTTTTTTTTTTTTTTGACAAGCAGAGTTAGACAGTGAGAGAGGGACACAGAGAAAGGTCTTCCTTCCATTGGTTCACCCTACAAAGGCCACTACAGCCAGAGCACTGCGCCGATCCAAAGCCAGGAGCCAGGCGCTTCTCCTGGCCATCCTCCACTCTCTACTAGGGCCACAGCAGAGAGCTGGACTGGAAGAGGAGCAACTGGGACAGAATCCGGTGCTCCAACCAGACTAGAACCTGGAGTACCAGCGCCACAGGCAGAGGATTAGCCTAGTGAGCCGTGGCGCCAGCAATGAATGTGCATTTTCCCAAACCCAACTTTAGCTACCTGCTTGACCCTTTCTCAGACATCTCAATGCTTAATCCACTAGACTGCAACAATAGTAAGAACAACAGCCAACATTACTTTTTTACTCTGTGCCGCCTCTCACCTAACCATGAAGCAGTTATGAACGAATGTCCTCCATACCCAATTCCTGCAGGAAACCTACTGAGCATCATCATCATCAGTCATCACAATGATTTGAGCTTTATACCCTTGGGCAAGAAACCGCCCTGGTCCCACCCACATCTCAATACCACCTCCTGGGGCCAGCGCTGTAGCACAGTAGGCTAAGGACCTGGCCTGGAGTGCAGTATCCCATATGGGCGCCAGTTTCAGAACTGGCTACTCCACTTCCGATCCAGCTCTCTACTATGGCCTTGGAAGGCAGTGGAGGATGGAGCGAGTCCTTGGGTCCCTGGACCCGATGAGACTGGGGGTGGGGTGTTGGGGGAGATTCTGGCTCCTGGCTTCAGATCAGCACAGCTATGGCCATTGTGGCCAATTAGGGAGTGAAACGGGCAATGGAAGCACTCTCTCTCTCTCTCTCTCTCTCTCTCTCTTTCTGCCTCTCCTCTCTCTGTGTAACTCTAACTTTCAAATAAATAAATAAATAAAAATTGATCACATTTGTGAGCTGGAAGATCAGGCCTCCACCCCACCCCGAGTGACCTCATGCCCCTATCTGACCACACCTCTGTGCTCACCTGCCAGTCACGGTAATTAACCTCTTGTCTGGAAAGGCAGGGACAGCCCTGCATTGAGTGGAATATGGAATCAGAAGAGTTTTGATCTGCGGACAATTTCACAGTTTCTTCTAGCAACAAAATTTAATTTCACATTGTTTCTTCTAGCAACCAAAAACTACCCTAATTCTCCTGATGCACGATGCTTTCTTCATGTTGTTCTCCCCATCCGATGACACTGGGAGAGTGTCGGGTGTTTGCTGTGACTCAGCACATGCCCATCCTGCTCTGCAGACATCTCATCACACTCCTCTGGCGCTACTGCACAGCCCTCTACTGCTGCACTACGTGTGAATTTACATGTGGGAGAGGAGAGTTCCAGTCCTGGCTGCTCTGCTTCCAACCCAGCTTCCTGCTAATGTGCCTGGGAGGCAGCAGATGGTCCAAGTACTTGGGTTCCTCTTCTCCACACGGGAAACTCAGATGGAGTCTTCCTGACTGTGGCTTCAGCCTGGTGCTGGCCCCATCCCAGCTGTTGTGAGCATTTGGGGAATGCACCAGAACATGGAATGGTTGTCTCTGTCTCTCTCTCTCCTGCCTCCCATCTCTGTCACTCTGCCTATGGTAACTAAGAGTACCTAAAAGGTAATCTATAGAAGTGAAATTGACACTCAGATGCAATGATGGTTTACAGCCCTTGTCTCTACAGTTTGTTGAACTCTTTACTTAGTGTAGGGATAATGAGTATAAAGTAAACTGAAAATAAATCTTTGTAAAAATTAAGATTCGATGGCTGGTGGCGCAGCTCACTAGACTAATCCTCCAGCTTGTGCGCCGGCACACTGGGTGCTAGTACCGGTCAGGGCACCGGATTCTGTCCCAGTTGCCCCTCTTCCAGGCCAGCTCCCTGCTGTGGCCAGGGAGTGCAGTGGAAGATGGCCCAAGTGCTTGGGCCCTGCACCCCATGGGAGACCAGGAGAAGTACCTGGCTCCTGCCATCGGATCAGCGCGGTGTGCCACCTATGGCGGCCATTGGAGGGTGAACCAACGGTAAAAGAAGACCTTTCTCTCTTTCTCTCTGTCCACTCTGCCTGTCAAAAAAAAAAAAAAAAATTAAGATTGGGACTAGGAGAGGGAGGAGGAAGAAGGATGGGAGCGTGGGTGGGAAGGATCACCATGCTCCTAAATCTGTATATATGAAATACATGAAATTTGTATACCTTACATAAAATTAAACTCGTTCCTGGAGGCCAGCCTTACCCTGATACTCAAGCCAGACAAGAACACAACAACAAAAAACTACAGACAAATATCTCTGATGAACATAGATGGAAAATTTTTAATATACTGACAAATCAAAATTGACAGCAATCAAAAACATCCGTCATGGTCAAGTGGTCATAGTTCAGGGATGCCTATAATATGTGGATGCCAGGGCCACAGGTGGTGGCCTATTCCACTGCACCCAGCGCCGGCCCCTATTTATCTTTCTTTAAAAAACATGTATGTATTTGAAAGACAGCGTTACAGAGAGCGACGCTTGGAAAGGGTGTCCCCTACAGATAATGACCAGGCCAAGACGCGGCTGGTCGGGCCACCCCCTTGCTTGGCAAGCCCGGGGCCCTCCTCCCTCCTCGCGGGTTGGGCGGAGCAGCCGCCCAGGCCCGCCCCTGCTGGTCCTACATCCACTGCACTGGGAGCAGAGCCGGCCGCGCAGCCCAGTAAGGAGCTGCGGCGATGGCGATGGCGATGGCGATGGCGGCAGGCAACGCGGCCTACTTTCAGAGGGGCAGTGTGTTCTGGTTGGCGGTCATCACGCTCTCCTTTGGCTACTACACGGTAGGGGCAACCGAGTTGGGACAACCGCCTGGAGCGAGCGCTCCTGGCACCCAGGCCTCCGCCTCCTTTGGAGGAGAGGCCGCGCAGGCGCAGTTCCAGCTCTCTCGCCTCCCAGCGGGGAGGGAAGACAGAACCCGGAAGGAGGCGCAGGCGCAGTGGGCTGCCAAGGCTTTTGGCAGGTGTTGGAGGCCCTGCGAAACCGGTTGGCCTACTTTCCTCAGGTGGGGGCGGGCACACTCCCCACCTGAGGACTGAGCGCCTGGGTCTTTCACGATGGTGCTGGCGAACTCGAAGGACGCAAAGGATGCTACCGCCTACTTCCGGACGGCCAGCCCGTTGCCCTCGCTGGTCACGGGGCTGGGGCTGGGATACTTTGCGGTGAGGCGCGGGGCGCGGACGCGGGCGCCTGTGTTTTGGCCCTCCGGGATGTCCTAGCGCGAGGGGCGCCGTGGGAACGGCGTCGGTGCGCATGCGCGCCGTGCGGTTGCCTAGGTTACGAACGCCAGCGGAAGCTAAGCCGGGTTTTAGAAGGTTTAGAGTGTTTGAAGCAGGGGTGTTGCTTGGAAAACGGCGGATAAAGCCAAGGGATGGCTAGGATTTCACTGGTGAGCAAGAACCGGTGTGACAGCAGGAGGACAGCTCTACTGCGGGGAGGAGTGACTTTCGTCTCACTTCCAGGATAAGGAAGGGGAAAGACGCCCGGAAACCGGTTGGGGAAAACCGGTATCATGTAGGAGGAAGGCGAAGCTATTTTGGATCTTTCCCGGGAGATCCTGGAACCTGGACGGGTGTCATTTCCACAGCGGCGTCGCTCTGACCACCTCCGCCCTCCTTTCACCGTGTGCAGGATGGAGGCGTGGGACTCTAGTTTTCCCGAGTGCCCTTTCTGTGCCAGGATCCCGCGACCCTGTTCGAACACACAAGCTGGGAAACTGAAGATTCGAGTTGGGATTTAGTGGAACTGGCAGATGCCAGCCCCTCTCCACCGCGCGGTTAGGAGGCCGCAGTGATATGTTATACTTTATTGGAATATTGGGCTTTAAACAGCATCCTGGGAGAAGTAGTGTTGCCTTTGGTGCAGATCTAAGTGGAGCACTAAACTTTGGAGGGGTTGACAGTGATTCACAGAAAGGCTTGTAACAGAGCCTGAGGAGGAGTTGGTAAGGTCACCACAAAAACCTTACATGAACGAGGAGTTGCTGTTAATCCTTCGCGAGTCTGATTTTCCGAGTGTGTCTGCGTGGTGTGCAAGAGTGGAAGAGCATGATTCTAACTGCGAGATTGAGCCCAAGCCACCATTTGCAGGACAGAAGCTGGCCAAAGCACGCAGACTCCTACAAGTCTAGGAAATAATGTTTGGGGTGGAATTCATGAAAAATCGGATCCGCTCCGCCAGTGCACGGAGCCTGATCATCACCTCGTTTTTTTGTGGCACACATCCATTGGAGCTGCTTTTTAGAAATACAGGAGGGAGATTCAGGTGCCCTCCTTCAGACCCTGTTTCCCCAGTAGTTACTTTGGTAGAATCAGTGTTCTTTCCTACCTGCCGGTCTTCAGGTGCCCTAATGGTTTCTCTGTGCCTCTGGTTCTCTTTCAGTGGGTTGTCCTCTGGCCGCAGAGCATCCCTTATGAGAGCCTTGGGCTCCTGGGCTCGTTCACTCAGTACCTGGTGGACCATCATCACACCCTCCTGCACAACGGGTAAGGAGAGCTGCAGAAACGACACGCTGGTCTCGCTGGAGACCTTGAAGGCCTGCAGTTGCCTTTAGGTAGTGAAGAATGGCGCTAGTTCACGTTTAGGAATCTTTCCAGATTTCTGTTAGATTTTATCATCAGACAATCCCCCCCTTAAACTAGACTGACTTGTAGAAATAGGTTTGGGCCGGCATTAACAGGTAAAGCCGCCACCTGCAGTGTCGGCATCCCTTATGGTTGCCGGTTCGAGTCCCGGCTGCTGTACTTCCAATCCAGCTCTCTTCTATGGCCTGGGAAAGCAGCAGAAGATGGCCAAGTGCTTGGGCCCCTACACCCATGTGGGGGACCTGGAAGAAGCTCCTGGCTCCTGGCTTGTGATTGGCCCGGTTTCAGCTATTGTAGGTATCTGGAGAGTGAACCAGCACATGGAAGGCTTCTACCTCGCTCTTTCTCTCTCAGCCTCTGCCTCTCTGTAACCCTGCCTTTCAAATAAATAAATAAATCCTTATGAAAATTTTCTTTTTCTTTGATACAGAGAAATTTTCCATACACTGATTTCGCTCCCCCTGATGCCCACAACAGCCAGAGTTGGACTAGGCCAAAGGCAGAGCCAGAAACTCCATTCAGGTCTCCCACGTGATGGCAAGAATCCAAGTACTTGAGCCATCACCTGCTGTCTGTCAGGGTGTGCATTGGCCAGAAGCTGAATCAGAAACAGAGTTACCGAGACTCGAATCATACACCTGAATGTAGGATGCTGGTGTGCCAAGGGCAACTTAACCTCTTTGTTGTTGTTGTTTCAGGTATTGGTTTGCCTGGATGATTCACGTGGCAGAGTCCTTGTATGCCATGGTGCTGTGCAAGTAAGTCATTATTTAGGTCCTGGTCACCTTTCTCGTGGTATCTGGTAGAAGCTGAGCCACCACATTTAAATAATTCATGCACGCCTAGGCTGAGAGCACTCTGAGGTAGTGTGGAGTACCCATGCCTGATGCTGGGTTTGACGCAGGAATACTCAGTAAATGTTCGGTGAGTGAGTCCATTTAGTTTGTGGTAGTTATTATTTACTCCGTTAGTGCATTAGGCTGACTGTTATTTTTTTTTTTTAACTTTTTTTAATTGTCTGTACAGCAGCACCTAGAACAAAAGATTAGGAGTCTGCCTCCTAGTGTGCGAAAGAGCTGAGTTACTTTCCTAGGCCGGTAATCTCCTATCTTGATGCCACAGTGAACCACCTGAGGAGCTGTTTCACTGTACATGTCTGGTTTCCACCAGAAAAATTGATCTGGCAGGTCTTGCTTCAGACCTACAAGTCTGTTCTTTCTGGAAGGTCTGCAGGTAATTCTGGAGCTAAATGCAAGTTAAAAGCCCCCAAACAGACCCTACTCAGCAGATGCTACTGTAGGTGACTACTATGTGAGAGTACTGAAAAAGATTCTTTGTACTTTTGGACAATTTGTTCTCCCCTCCGGGACCGTCTGCTAGTGGGGTCCTCAGGGAAGTCCTGTTCCTTTGCTCTCCCACTGGGCAGGCTGAACCCATCTCTGTGCTTTGGAGTGACACAGTCGCCCTTTGCCAGAGTGCAAGGGGATTTCCAGGTGGCTTTGTTGAAACTGTTCTCTGGGCTTGAGACTGTGGTAGGAAATGCCCAAGCGTTCTGAGACTCCTTCCCAGTGGCCTCTTGGGCCTCCCTGAGGTCTTAGCTGAGGACATGTGTTTGGCCCAGCCCCACAGCTTGACAGCTCTAGTGACTGGCATTTGGAGCCTCTAATGAAAACCAAAAGACTGTGTTGTGTTGTACACTTCTTTGAAGGGAGAAGGAGAACAAGCCCAGGGAGGTTGCGTCTCTCTTACTGTGTTCCTAAAACCGGTCCTTTAAGGATCTAACGTGTTAGAATGTGCCATAGCTCACTATAAATCAGAATTAATACTCCTTTTGATTTGTGAGATCAATGAAAGAGTAAATAAATTTGAATGCAAGAATACATGAAGACATGGTATAACTTTGGAGCTTCCCAAATCCTACTGCCCAGGAATAACTACTTGTAATATTTTGTTGAGTTCCCTTTTGTTTTAATCCATACCTGTTAACTTTTAATCCAGTCATCATCCTGTAGGAAAGAGTACTTTGTGCTGTATGTAGATACAGAAATAACCTTGGAGGTGGCAGGAAACTAACATTTACTAAGCACTCTCCATGTGCCAGTCCCTAAGCAGAAGCTCAAGGACACAATCAGGCTATAATATAGTCTCTTAAATCCCATGTTTTAAAAATACATACCTTTCTGAATTTCTTTTAACCAGAGATAAGATTGGACTATATGTTTGACTTTATATCTGCAATAATCATACACTTAAGCACTTTGCCATGTTTTTATTTTTTTTGTATTTCATTTTAAAGATTTATTGTATTTATATGAAAGATTTGCACAGAGAGAGAAGCAGACACAGAGAGAGAGGGGGGGGTTTTCCATCCTCTGGTTCACTCCCCAGTTGGCTGCAATGGCCAGTACTGCACTGATCCAAAAAAAGGAACCAGGAGCTTCTTCCGGGTCTCCCATGCGGGTGCGGGCCCAAGCACTTGGGCCATCTTCTACTGCTTTCCCAGCCATAGCAGAGACCTGGATGGGAAGTGGAGCAGCAGGGACACAGCACCGGCCCCGCCATGTTTTTTTTTTTTTTTTTCCCCTGCCATATTTTTAAAATAACCTTGAAGGCAGGCACTTGGCCCTGCAGTGAAGATGCTACTTGAGGGACGACACTGTGGTGTAGCAGGTAAAGCCTCCGAGACCTGCAATGCTGGCGTCTCATATGGGTGCTGGTTGGAGTCCTGGCTCCTCCACTTCCCATCCAGCTCTCTGCTCGGGCCTGGGAAAGCAGTGGAAGATGGCCCAAGTCCTTGTGGGAGACCCGGAGGAAGTTCCTGGCTCCTGGCTTCGGATCGGTGCAGCTCCAGCCGTTGCAGCCAATTGAGGAGTGATCCATCGGATGGAAGACCTCTCTGCCTCTCCTCTCTCTGTGTAACTCTGACTTTCAAATAAATACTTTTTTTAAAAAATGATGCTACATGGGACAGCCCCATCCTATATCAAAGTGCCAGGAATCAGATCCTGGCTCTGGTCTTAATTCCAATTTCCTGCTGATGCACACCCTCAGAGGCCTCAGATGATGCCTCAAGCCCATGGGTCCCTACCACTCATGTGACAGACCCAGATACTGACCGAGTTCTCAGCTCCTGGCTTCAGCCTGCTCCAGTCCTGGCTGTTGGTGGCATTTGAGAGTGATCCAGCAGGTAGGAAATCAGTTTCTTTCTCTCTCTCCCTCTCAGCCTTTCTGCCTTTATTTCAAATAAAATAATTTTTTATAAAGTTTGGTGAATAGTTTTAAATTTTGGAAACTATTCCTCTAGTTGTATATTCCAGAATTCATTTAGCTAAACTAGCAGTGAATATTTAACTTTAAAAAACATTTTTCTTTTGTTAATGATTGTTTAGTTTTATTTGAGAGAGAGAACTCCACTCCACTCACTCATGCTCCAGATATCTCCAGTAGCTGGAGCTGGGCCAGGGCCAAAGTTAGGCTCCAGGAAAGCAATCCAGGTCTGCCTTTGCAATCCAGGTCTCCCACAAGGCAGGGACCCTACTGCTTGAGCAATCAGCACTGTGATGTGGGAGGCAGATTTTTTATCACTGGGCTAAATGTCTACTCCCTGGGTCTTAGGTCTTTAATCTACCTGGAACTGACTTTTTGTGAGAGACAAGTATTCAACATTATCTTGATATTTCTATATGGATGCCCTGTTTTCCCCAAGCCACTTCTTGAGACTTTCACTCTTCATTAATGTGCTGTGGCTTATAGCCACATATATGTCTGTGTTTCTGAACTCACTGTTCTTTTCTGTTGGTTTGCTTCTTTGTCTTGGGCCAGCATAACATTATCTTACAGTAGTAGCTTTGTAATCACTGACACCTGATGGAGCACGTCCTCTCACCTTGTTCAGAGTTACCTGTTCCTGGGCCTTTGCACAGCCTTATGCATTGTCATGTGCTACAAAGATGAAAAATTTATCTGTTGGCATTTTTATTAGATTGACCATATGAATTAATTTGTAGCAGAATGGCATATTTCCGTTATTAAGTCTTCTAAACCAGGAAAAATGATTTGTCTCCATTTCCTTAGAGTTTTGTGATGTTTTTCCTATTCTTTATTTGGTTAATATCCAGCTTCCTGTACTTTCAGATGTTGTTATAAGTGACTTTTCCTTCATTTTATCATTGTTTGATGGTAGCATATATGCATATAGTCAGTTTTATATATTGACCTTATACGTAGCAACCTTAAAAATTCATTTATTAATTCTAATAGTTCATCTATAGATTATTTTCAGTTTTCTAGTCATCATTCAAGTGTCTCTAGAAACAGTTTTATTTTTTCTTCTCAGTTCAGTCCCTTTGCTTTGTGTTTCTTCCCTGTTGTACTAACTCATACTTCCAGTGCATGTTGCCTAGAAGTGGACATGATGCCTGGTTCCTGATCGCCAAGCTGTCAGTGTCCTTGCATCATGTTTATTCTAGAGTTTTATAGATCTCCTCTGTCAAAATGAGGATGTTCGACTGTATATCTAAGTCTGCTAAGAACTTTGAAGAATGGATGTTGAAACTTATCAGATATTTTTGCATTTTTTTGGATTTATTAGTTTATTTGAAAGTCAGAGTTACACAGAAAAAGAAAGAGAGGCAGAGAGAGAGAGAGAGTCTTCCATCCGCTGATTCACTCCCCAGTTGGCCACAACAGCTGGAGCTGGGCTATCCAAAGCCAGGACAGGAACTTCTTCTGGGTCTCCCACATGGGTAAAGAGGTCCAAGGAGTTGGGCCATCTTCTACTGCTTTCCCAGGCCACAGCAGAGAGCTGGATCTGAAGTGGAGCAGTCGGGACTCAAACCTGTGCCCGTATGGGAAAGCAGCTCTGCAGGCAGCGGCTTTACCCACTATGCCACAGCACTGACCCCTATTTTTTGCATTATTAAAATGTATAATCTTTCTCCTTTCATTTATTGATAGAAAAAAAACCATTTGTATATATGCATATAGAGTTTGCTTTGAATAAAAGGTTTATGCAAGTGAGACTTAATTCCATACACATGAGCCTGCAGCAAGCCATTCACTTAAGCTGAATCATTTTCTGTTGAGCTTTCAGACAGTTGAATGACTGTATAGTAACACTATGTTCCAGTTTCTTTCCTAAGCACTTTGTGTATATATCTCATAAACCAAGTGGGACAGATACTACTACTATGACTGTTTTTCACATGAGAATACTGTTTCTGAGAGCTACTAGTGATGTGCCCAGGACACAGCTGGCGGTGGCCATGCTGGGATTCACATCTGGTACAAATCTTCACATCTTCAGACACTTGCTCTGAAGCCATACCAGTGCCCATCTCCTTTCCAGTCATCTCATGAGAAACCGTGTTATAATGCTCTACCCTGCTCTACCTGGACAGTAGCCAGACTAGTTCCAAGGAATAGTGTACCATCCTAAATACATTTATTAGGAAGCAAGGAAGAGAAAAAATAAATTGCCCCTTTAAGTTAAAAAACCAGGGTGGGGAGGTGGTAGACAGATGGAAGTATAGAAAAAGTATAAAAATTAAAAAAGAATAAGGCCAGCGCCGCAGCACACTGGGCTAATCCTCTGCCTGCGGTGCCGGTGCCCCAGATTCTGGCCCCAGTCTGAGCGCCGGTTCAGTCCTGGTTGCTCCTCTTCCAGGCCAGCTCTCTGCTGTGGCCCGGGAGTGCAGTGGAGGATGGCCCAAGTGCTTGGGCCCTGCGCCCACATGGGAGACCGGGAGAAGCACCTGTCTCCTGGCTTCGGATCAGCGCGGTGCGCCCACCGCAGCGGCCATTGGGGGGTGAACCAACAGAGGAAGGAAGACTTTTCTCTCTGTCTCTCTCTCACTGTCCACTCTGCCTGTCAAATAAATAAATAAATAAACAATGCTTCCTGTGAAACCATAAGATCAAAATTATGGTGCTTATATTTTGTACTTTTTTTTTTTTTTTTTTTAGGTATAAAGGAATCACAAATGGTCGGGCTCAGCTACTCTGGTTCCTACAGACTTTCTTCTTTGGGATAGCATCTCTTTCCATCTTGATTGCTTACAGACCAAAGCGCCAAAAACAAAATTAAAAGCCAATATACAGAAGTTTCCTCTACTTAATTCAGACACCTTTCCAGGGTGACGGGGACTGCCATTTTCACTCAATGATATTTCTGTTTTGTAAAAAGTTTCCCTCAAAGCTATCTAGGACCCTGCAGTTACTCATTTTTCGTATAATATGCTGTGGTTGAGCTTGAATAGACCAGTTAGTTAACAAGGAAATAGGAAAAGTAAATACAAGTTTACAAGTAAATTAAGGAACTAGGAAAAGATTTTAGCCTTCAGCTCTGCATACTCAGCACAGAAGAGGGCTTCCCCCCCACCTTCTTAAGGGCCTCTGGCATTGTGGGCTCTGCTGTCATCTGGGCTGAGACACACGCTTGCTAGATTTGCTTGTTGGTTTTTCTTTGCTCCTTTCCTTCTTGTTAAAACATCTTGGCCGCACTACCACCATGTTAGCTCTCCTTCCCTTAAATTCTCTCCATCTTTCTGGACCAAGAGGTAGGGACACTTCTACAATACATCAGTTCCTTATACATTTGTTAGGCACCTCTAAGGCAGAATCTTACCCTTTCAAACTTCTGTTTCTCAAATTACAGAGAAAAATAAGGAAGTTGGAACGGGCAGACTGAGTGATCACATAGAGGCACGCTGAGAATCAGGGCTGGTGGCCTTCCCTGCTGCTGACCGAAGTGTCCTTTCCCTACACTGGACCCCGGGACACGGTGCCCTGTGGCTCGCAGGGGTTGATTGCTGCTCCAGCTCAGGGTGCAGCTTAGCTCTACTTCCCCCACCTTACCTGTCCCCCTGCCGTGCACGGAGTTGTTTGACCAGTGTTGATTGCTGACTTCACTTTCTACTCGTTCATTATCATTCCAATTTTTATGTGAAAACTACAGGACTCATTGCATACACTGTCCTCTCAAAAGACAGCCGCAAGACCTTTGGCTGACTGTGTCACCGCTTGGTGAGACTCCTGGTGGGAAACCTGTCTCTTTTTCATGCTTTCATGTTCTCCATCACTGTCTCCAGACTCCAAGTGTCTTCCTCCAGCTCTGAAGAGTCTAGCTCACGGTTTATCCATCAAGTTAGTGTCTTCCATTCTGGTGGATATATCTTACTACTGTTGACTGGTGGGATGACTCTGTCACCATTAGGAGCCATTAGGCCTCCTTCCCTAGAGGATGGCTTACTTGTTCTCTTTGGACTAGTCTTCATACCCCTTCCATAATATGGGGAGGGGGCAAGTTATTTGTATTAAGCAGACATTTATGAGAAACAACTACCTCCCCCAAAAGAGAGCTTCCAATTGAAACCACAATATAAAAGATTATGGACTGGGGCCACCGACCCTGTTGCATAGCACGTTAAACCTCCACATCACACATGGGCACTGGTTCCAGACCCAACTGCTCTGTTTCTGATCCAGCTCTCTGCTAATAATGTGCCTGGGAAAGCAGCAGTGGATGGCCCAAGTCCTTGGCCTGCAGCCTCGTGGGAGACCCAAAAGAAGTTCTGGGCCTGGCTTCAGCTTGTCCCCGCCCCAGCCACTGTGGTTATTTGAAGAGTGAACCAGTGGATGGAAGATTGCTGTCTTGCTTGCTCTGTCTTTTAAAGAAAAAAGAATACGGACTATGAATTGTTTCTGGTGGTATTTGTCTTAAAGTTTTTCTCTAGTTCTCTTGTGATTATGAGTTGCTTTTCACTAAGGAACCCCATTTTTGACCATGGAGTTAAGCATCATGGAAATCAAACCCAGTTTTTAAGAAGTCCTTTCCAAAGAGAAATAATAATGACTAATATTGGTGGTGCTGGGGACCGTGCTATCAGGTTATTGAAAGAAATGGATTAATTTAAATAAAATGCTGTGAGTTATCTCTTCAACCAAGTGCTTTTTTGTGTTTCTCAGTTTTGATATATTATCACATATTTGATTCTGTCTCAAATAGACTTTATGGGGCTGTTTGTATGGTTCAAATATCAGTTTTTCACTGACAGAGAAATGCAGAATGCTGTGGTTTCAGGGTATATCCCTCTTAGGTTTATAGAGGCCCACTTTTTTTTTTTTTTTTTTTTGACAGGCAGAGTGGACAGTGAGAGAGAGAGAGACAGAGAGAAAGGTCTTCCTTTGCCGTTGGTTCATCCTCCAATGGCCGCCGCAGCCCACGCACGGCGCTGATCCGATGGCAGGAGCCAGGTACTTATCCTGGTCTCCCATGGGGTGCAGGGCCCAAGCACTTGGGTCATCCTCCACTGCACTCCCTGGCCACAGCAGAGAGCTGGCCTGGAAGAGGGGCAACCGGGACAGAATCCGGCACCTCAACCGGGACTAGAACCTGGTGTGCTGGTGCCGCAAGGCAGAGGATTAGCCTAGTGAGCCATGGCGCCAGCCAGAGGCCCACTTAACTCTTGCACACACACTGAGGCACTGGGGTGGACACCAGTGTGTTTGAATTATAGGACTTCCTCTTGTTTTCATTTCATTCAGCATTTGATAGAAACTCTGCAGCAAGTGAAGAATTTTCTGGCATTTTCTTTCAGTGCCAGAAGTATAAAATCATGCCATCTTATGTGGGATTTTACTATGGTGGGGTCTTAGCAGATGGTGCTGGCTGTTCAGATCATAGACCCATCCACAGCCTCACAGTGAGGGGAGGTCACTTACACAGCATCACACAGGAAGAGGCCGATTCTGGGCCTTGGGACGCTCCCTCCCTTGCAGCCCAGGAGCTTTGATATCTGTGAAGGAAAAAATAAAAATGGAGGCATCTTTATGTTGTAGTCTTAGCAATGATATGAGAAAAATAAAAATAAAAAAAAACAGCTTTGAGTCTGAGAAAAAAATCAGAGGCATCTTACTGGAATCGACTTGGAAGGCAAATGGACTAAATTGTTTTCTTCCCCACCCTAAAGATTTTCAGAGCGTGCATACTTCGGAAAAATAGAAAAAAGGACCAAAACAAAACAAATTGCTTCACAATTTACTAACAGGCCCGATTTATAAACTAACAGTATTTCCTACATTCAATATGCTATGACTCAATAGAGCTCAAGTCTAAACATGTTTGATCAGCCACAGTGTTAACAGCCTTGAGTTTAAGAGGTCGTGTTCCAGATAGGTGAAGTTTTTGTTTTAGCGAACAGCTTGCTTTTCTTTTTCTTTCTTTTTATGTCTTTACACTGAGAGTCCGAAAACTGCAGAGAAGTTAGGGAGCCTGCAGTTGAGGTATAAAACAATGGAACAGAAGAAAACAGCCCAGAAATAAACCTGAGCATTTACCAGTCAATGGATCATCGACAGAGAGGCCAGGAACACACAGGAAAGGACGGTCTCTTCACTCAGTGCTGCTGAGAAGAAATGAATGTCCACATGCTGAAGGATGAAATTGGTCCCTTGCCACATGCCATTTGCAAAAATAAAAATGCATTGAAGACTTAAATCTAAGATCTCAATTACTAGAGGAAAATAGAGGGGGCAAGTTCTATAACGTTAATCTGGGTGATGGTTTTATGGCTCTAATCCCAAAAGTCCAGGCAACAAAAGATAAAATAGACAAACGGAAAAGCTTCAGCACAGCCAAGAAAATGATTAACAGAGCAAAGAGAAAAACCTACAGAATGGGAGAAAAATTTTTGCAAAGCATACATCTAATAATATCCAAAATATGCGGGAACTATACAACTCATAGAAACAAAGCATGCGCCAATTACTAACGGTCAAAGGACCTGGATAGACATTTCTGAAAAGAAGACATAGAAATGGCTCAGCATCATTGTTCTAAACACTGATAATAAAATATCCAAAGCCCACAGCTTTTTAAGGCAACCATTGTCCCCATTTTACAGCTAGAGAGTTAGAGACATGAAGGGAGTTCCTGCCAAAGATGACTGACTAGCTCGGGTGGAGGACTCCCCCCGCTCCTGCGATGGACCTGAAGAAATAGAAGCTTCAGGTTGCAACCTGATCCTTGCACCAGGTTAGCGACAGCACAGGCCATGTGCGTGAGTGTTAGCAACATAAAACCTCACTGGGGATGGGATGTAGTTTATAGAAACAAATAGGCAGCCCTCAGGCATTTGCTGCACCAGGCTCCCAGCCCAAATGTGGATTGTATTATTATTTTTCCTTCAGGGTTTAGAGGTGAAAATCTCTGGACTAGTGGATGGGCCTCAAACAGGGACACACTAGTGGGGTTCACAGGAGCCTGGAACTCCATCCAGTCTCCCACATGGGTAGCAAGAGCCCAGGCACTTGGGTCATCTTAGTCTGTTTTACCAGGTGCATTAGCAGGGAGCTGGACTGGGAGTAGAGCAGTGAGGATTGGAACCAGCACTCTCATGGAATGCCAGATCACAGGTGGTGGCTTAGCCCACAGCGCAATGGTGCTAGCCCCTAATTCCACTTTTCTATAAGCTTTTTGAAGTATCCTGGTAGACAAGGGCCTGGCCTTGGCCCTGTCCCAGTGCCGAACATCAGATATCGTGGTTGATTCCCCAAGGGCAGTAGGTGGATTGGCCTCACGAGAGGAGCTCTGAGGACATCAAGTCGGCTCAGTGACTTAAGCCAATTTTCACTTAATTCTTGACAGTTTGCCAGCAAGCATTGGGTTGCCTACATTCCATGTTGCTCTTTTAGGAGGAAAAAATCTGAATCCAAAACAGTGTGGAGAGCCAACTGAAATCTACACGGGTTTGTAAACATGACAAGTCATTACCAGGGGAGAGAAAGGCCCAGTCTGGCCAACTGCGGAGCTCAACTTGGATGCCTTAAAAAGCTTGCTTTATTTCACTCAACGTAACTAGAAATGCATTAGACTCCACAGGATTTGAGATGATATCATGTTTGCTGTTCACTTTAGAATACTGAGAGAGACTGCAGAAACACACACACACACACACACCCTGCCTCGTTTTACTCTGGGAGATGATCGGAGGACGTTGAGGATAGCAGTCACCAGTGTAGTGGTGGCAGACCTAGGTCCCAGACCCCTTGCTGTTTCACCAAGCTGCAGTGTTGCATGAGACATCCAAAGTAATACTCTCAGCTCCCAAATATTCTACAGATGCTGTCCAAGAATGATGCATTCAGAATGAGAATAGTTTCTGTCATCGTTAGCTGCCTCAGACCCCCACATCCTGTTCATGTTATTGACATCTGCCTTTCCTATGCAGTATCCATAGCAATGCACAAATATTGGAAACCCTCCTCAGACCCTGGGGTTTTCTTGCCATTGGATAACGATGCAGCAGTACTATGTTGCACATGTACACAGAATGGGGGGTATTTATAGCATTTATGGAGCTTTACCATCTGCACAGCCAGGGAGTTTGAAAGCTGGGTTCTGGGTGTTACAGAGTATTTCCTAGGAAACTGAAAAATAAATACATTATGAAATTTTGGTTTTCAATGTGTTACTGATGGTGTCTTGGCATCCCGTCAAGCCTGCTGCAAAATACACTTTGCACCAGAAGGGGCATTTCTTGTGTAATCCATTGTGTCCTTGGAATCCGCAAGAACCCCACCAAATGACTTCTGTGTTAATAAGAGCATATAATAATTGAACACTCACTGTGTGCGAGGCATTATGCTAAGAGTCTTGGTTGCATTCTTCCATTTAATCTTCACTTTAACCCCTGGGAGGTAGGTGATGCTGTCCCTTTTTTCCTAGTTAGAAAACAGGCCTGGGCTGGTGCCACAGCTCACTAGGCTAATCCTCCGCCTGCGGCGCTGGTACCCTGGGTTCTAGTCCTGGATGGGGCGCCGGGTTCTGTCCCGGTTGCTCCTCTTCCAGGCCAGCTCTCTGCTGTGGCCCAGGAAGGCAGTGGAGGATGGCCCAAGTCCTTGGGCCCTGCACCCCATGGGAGACCAGGAGGAAGCACCTGGCTCCTGGCTTCAGATCGGCGCAGCGCGCCGGCCGTCCATAGCAGCCATTTAGGGGGTGAACCAACGGAAGGAAGACCTTTCTCTCTGTCTCTCTCTCTAACTCTGCCTGTCAAAAAAAAAAAAAAAAGAAAAGAAAAGAAATGAAAAGAAAAGAGAAAACGGGCCTGATGAATGAAGTAGCTTGTTTATTTCAGAACTAGTGAATGGTAGCACCAGGATTCAAACCTACATCCCTGTGACTCCGAAGGGCCTGTTTGTAACATGTGTCCAGAGGCTACATAAATAACAGAGGCAACCACAGCATAAAATCACTCTGCAATATCAATAGAGTTACAGTGAAGTATGTTTTCCTGGGAAATACACTTTTAAAACGAACTCTAACCTCTGATTCCTTCTATGACTATAGAAATTATTCCATCTCTCCCTCAAACAACAGATCCATTTGAAATGTCTCTCCAAAATGGCATCTGTTAAGAAACTACAGCACTTTACTTTGAGCTTAAACAAAGTTCTTACCAGAAGGGGTTAATGCAAGAAGAGGAGGAAAGGTCAGCCCAGGAATACAGGGTTGGGTGAGAGGTTTGCTATGGCTAGCAGGCATCAGTGGCACTGAGGGCCTCCGGTTGGGCATGATCAGGCCTTTCCCCTGAGCAGATATGTGTGACATTCCCCCACCCCACCCGGGCTCTGTCACTATGGGGGAGATTGGACTGAGCAGGTCAGTTGTAACTGCCCACCAGGTGTGTCTATCCAGACTTAGTGGGGCAAGTCAGTAAACAGACGTTGACCTTTAGGGAAGGTGAAACAGACACCAGGTATCTTCAAATAAGATCAAGGTGGAGAGTAGGAGGCTGCTAAGCCTGGAGGTGGCGGGGCAGCCAAAGCCGTGTGCCCAGGAGTGGGCGGACTAAGTCCTCCATGGGGCAGCACGGAGTGGGGCGAAGCCAGTTAGCTTGCAGCAAGCTAACTCGGCCTCCATATTTAGAAGTTCTAAAGCAAAGGTTCTTACCCTGGGGTCCACTGATGGGTCAGCAGACCTGAGGATTTGTTTGTTTGATGAAACCCCTCTACATTCTTCAAACATGAAGGGCAGCTCTTTCTATGATTATCATTGTTGTTAATTACTCTTTAGAAGTTGAAATTGAGGGGCCTTAAGCTGCCGCCTTCAACACTGCCATCTCATTTGAGCTCTGGCTGCAGACCCAGCTGCTCCACTTCCAAGCTGACGATCCACCTGGGAAAGTGGAAGAAGGTGGCCCAAGTCCTTGGGCCCCTGCCACCCACATGGGAGACCCTAGTGGATTTCCAGGCTCCCACGTTGCAGGCTTTGGCCTGGTCCAGCCCTGTGCTTTGCAGCCATTTGGGGAGTTAACCTGTGAATGGAAAATGGATCTCTCTCTCTCTCTCTCTCTCTCTTTCTTCATAACTCCACTTTTCAAATAATTAACAAGCAAATATTTCAAATCTTTTAAATATTTTAAGAATTGAAACTGAGAACATTTTTAAAAGCTTGTTTAATGATTCATTTGAAAATAGCAACAGTGAATGAATTGCCATGAACACATCTCAGCAGTAGTATGAAATTAGCTCTCACCTAATGGGCCCCTTGAGATCGGCCTTAAAGTACAAGTTGTAGGATATGAAAGGGCATAATGAAATACTTAAGATAAAGTTTGCTATGCTTTATAATATCTGATGTAAAGTGTGTTAACCACTATGGAATATGTTAAAAATCTTATAAAAATTTGTTTTTATTACATGATGCATTTTATCATATAAAATATTACTATATATAAAATACACATAAAATATACCCTGAATTTTGGTATTATGAAATGTGTTAAATATCTTAGAAAAGTTTGCCTAATATGGAGAGCCTTGTTTCCTTGGTTAACTGTTTACTGTCTCCACTTACTACAGAAAGAGTTAGTTTTTTTTCCTATGTAATCTGCCTAGAGAGCAAAGATCCTGTTTCACCAGAATAATTTTCTGGCCTTTGTGTTGATTTTATTATGCAGCTGATTATTTGATTTAAGAAAACAAGATTTTTAAATTAGGAGACAGCTGAAGTTCATTCCACTCATGTTACTCTCTGGATTTATTTTTAATTGTTTTATTTTTCCCTTTCAAATGAGTAGACAAATATCATTTCTCACAAGTACCTATGATCCTAATGTAAGTGTTCAAATGCCCTGTTGGTTTTGGATTATTGCTCTCCCAAAATCAATCCTAAATATTAAATAAAATTTCAAGGATAGCTTTCCTAGGAAGTCCACTGGAAATCCAGAAAGCTTTGATACTGAATCCCCATAGAAAGAGAGGTGCCAGAAATAATTAGGTTTACTTGGTGTTACCATTGATGAATTTCACAGGAATAAATAAAATTAGTTTTGATCAAAAGAAGAAACTGTAGGACAGACTTGCTTTCTGTGGCCAACTAAGCATTGTCTGCAGCACACCCTATCTCCTGATGCCTTGGGAAAGTAGCTGATAGAAATGCAAAATAGGCCGGCACCTTGACTCACTAGGCTAATCCTCAGCCTGGTGGAGCCGGCACACCAGGTTCTAGTCCCGGTTGAGGTGCCGGATTCTGTCCCGGTTGCCCCTCTTCCAGGCCAGCTCTCTGCTGTGGCCAGGGAGTGCAGTGGAGGATGGCCCAGGTGCTTGGGCCCTGCACCCCATGGGAGACCAGGAAAAGCACCTGGCTTCTGGCTCCTGCCATCGGATCAGCGCGGTGTGCCGGCCGCGGGGGCCATTGGAGGGTGAACCAACGGCAAAAGGAAGACCTTTCTCTCTGTCTCTCTCTCTCACTGTCCACTCTGCCTGTCAAAAAAATAAATAAATAAATAAAAGAAATGCAAAATAATTCTTGTCTCTAGACACATCCCTTCTGTCCTCACCAGTGGAGCTTCTGTTGACTTCCTGGCCCTACTCTGAAAGAAGCTGGCTTGGGCTCCATGTGTACATTGGTTTCAACATTGCTTTGGTTCATATGAATTCCCACTTTTTTTTACTTCCCTTTTGAGTTAGTTATGATCTGCCTGGTTCCCTCATTGATTCATTGAAATTAAATCCTTAGCACATGTTTTGTTAGAGTAGACCACCTGAAAAACGTCACCAAGAGACATGTCTCTTATGCAAACAGCACGGGGAAGTTTTATTGATTATCCAGCATGCTGGGGCTGTCTGATCATCATGAACAGAGCAGCCCCGAATAACCAAAGGTTAGGGTTTATAAAGGCAAAAACCGCAAAACCGGGAAGGGGGGAATACACGGTTGCTATGCACGGTTGCTATACACAATTGCTAAGATCAAAAGAGAGTACATAAAATCAAAAGAGTATATGGTTACTGGGGTCAACATAACCTAAAGCCTAAGTGAAATTAATATTTATCATAATCTTGACAATACCAGTTACAATCTTACAATTAGCAATTAGGACTTGACATTAATGTAAGACACAGACAAATCACGTTCTCATTATGAACCCAGGTAACCCAGGGGCAACTTTTTGTGCTTGTAAGCTTGAGCAATCATGCTAGGGGGTTTTTGTGCTCTGCCAAGGGTGATATAGTGTACTGCTATTGTTTGACTATTTGAAACCATAGTTTCAGACCAGAGTCTCACGGTGAGGGGGGTGTTGGAGTCTCAAGGACTCCAAAATGGAGTCCCTACTGTCAGGGGGCTACTTCAGTTTGTTTTATATCTGTTTGAGAGTCATAATTTTACTTTAAAAAAAATTTTAATGCATAGAATAGACATCAGTTCTGTATAAACAAGGGAAGCCCTGGGCATCAGGGTTTAATTCTTTCCCTTAACCATGGTTGAAAATACATAGAAGACCAAGATTACGTGGAAGGCAATAACTGGGAACTGGCATTAACTTTCAGCAGTTCAATTATTTGACCTTCTCTGCATGCAGTAGCCTTGGGGGTAGGTTGCTCTCCTCTCCTACACCTGTGTACCCTTCTTAGGTGGAGCTAAAATAATCCCTTCTCACCTTATAGCAGCAGGCAGGACTGAGTTAAAGATACAGGCCTGGAAGAGTAATATCAAAGGTATGTGGTATAATCAAGGAAGGCTCAGAAACAGGGCGGGCTAAAGGTCAGTCCTGGGTCAGGCCTTTGGGCTCCCGGGTAAGTCATTGGTTAGGACGCCCAGTGTCTCAGACCTGAGTGCCTGGGTCCAATGCCCGCCTCCATGCTGACCGCAGCGTTCCTGCTAAACGCAGGCCCTGGGAGGGGGCGGTGATGGCTCAGGAGGTTGGGTTCCTGCCATTCATGTGGAAGACCAAGATTGCACTCCCAGCTCCCGGCTTTCGCCCCAGCCATCAAAGGCACTAGGGAGTGAGCCAGTGGATGGAGTTTCTCTCTCCCTCCCTCCTTCCTCCCTCTCCCTCCCTCCCTCTCAAATAAATAAATAGTTAATTAAAAATAATGATAAAGGTTGGTCCTATGCAGTTAAGCAGTTGCTATAGCACTGAGTTAAAATGAAGATAACACTGAGGTTTAAAGACAGGTTTAAATACTGAGGTTTAATGAATTCTTTAAAAACTTTTTACTGAAGTATAACATATATACGTTTAAAGAACTAAATTCACCAAAGGAACCAGCAGTGTCTGGTGCTATGATACGGCAGGTTAAGGCAACACTTGGGACACCCACATCCCATATTGGAGTGCCAGTTTGAGTCCTGGATACTCCACTTCCCATCCAGCTTCCTGCTGATACACCTGGGAAGGCAGCCAGGATGAAATTCTTGGCTCCTGGCTTCAGCCTGGCCCAGAAGTCGCTGCTGTGGCCATTTGGAGGGTGCACCAGTAGGTGGAAGATCTCTCTCTCTCTCTCTCCCCCACCCCCACCCCCACTGCATCCTCCCATTCCCCATCCTGCCTTTCAAATAAATACATCTTTTTTAAAAAGTTGAATTATAGATTTTTTTTGTGAAAGTCTTTCATTAATTATACTTGCATCCATAATGTTGTATGTAGTGGTGAATCATTCATTACCTAATCTGATGTTGGTGGGAATTTAGATCGTTTCTAGTTTAGAACTATTATGGTGGGTAAAGCCGCCACCTACAGTGCCGGCATCCCACATGGCCGCTGGTTCAAGTCCGGCTGCTCCACTTCCTTCCAGCTTTCTGCTGTGCCTGGGAAAGCAGTGGAAGATGGGCCAAGTGTTTGCACCCCTGCACCCACGTAGGGGACCAGGAAGAAGCTCCTGGCTCCTGGCTTCGGATCAGCCCAACTCCGGCCATTGTGGCCATTTTGGGAGTGAACCAGAGGGTGGAAGACCTTTCTGTTTCACTGCCTCTGCCTCTCTGTAACTCTGCCTTTCCAATAAATAAATAAATCTTTTTATTAAAAAAAGATCTATTATGATAGTGCAGTTATAAACATTCATTTTTTTTTCTGAGACTTAGTTATTTGAAAGGTAGAGTGACAGAGAGAGATAGAAAGAGATCATCTGCTGCTTCACTCCTCAAGAGGCCACAATGGCCTAGGCTGTGCCACGTCAAAGCCAGGAGCCTGGAATTCCATGCAGGTCTCCCATGTGGGTGGCAGGGGTCCAAGCACTTGGGCCATCTTCTGCTGCTTTTCCAAGGCCATTAGCAAGGAGCTGGATCAAAAGTGAAACAGCCAGGACTTGAACGGGCACCCATATGGGGAGCTGGTGCTGCAGGTGGTGGCTTTACCTGCTACACCACAGCACTGAACCCACAGAAAAGTTTTTTGAACCAAAACAAACTCATACTTTTAATTCTATTTTGCATGTATACTTAGGCTTGGAATTGGTAGAGTGTTTTTATTTATTTATTTATTTTTAAAGATTTATTTATTTATTTGAAAGACAGAGTTACACAGAGAGAGGAGAAGCAGAGAAAGAGAGAGGTCTTCCATTCGATGGTTCACTCCCCAACTGGCTGCAACAGCTAGAATTGTGCCAATCCGAAGCCAGGAGCTTCTTCCAGGTCTCCCACACGGGTGCTGGGGCCCAAGGACTTCGGCCATCTTCTTATTGCTTTCCCAGGGCACAGGGAGAGCTGGATAGCAGAGAGCTAGATCAGAAGTGGAGCAGCCAGGTCTCGAACCGGCGCCCATGTGGGATGCCGGCACTTTAGGCTAGGGCGTTAATCTGCTGCGCCACAGTGCCGGCCCCAGTAGAGTGTATTTATATCCGTATGTATATTAAAAATCTTGTGCTAGAGTTGTGGTACAACAGGTCAAGCTGCCACCTGCAAAGCTAGTCTCATATAAGCATGGGTTTGAGTTCCGGCTGCTCTACTTCCAATTCAGCTCTCTGCTAATGTGCTTGGGAAAAGCAGCAGATGATGGCCCAAGTGCTTTGGCCCAGGCCACCCATGTGAGAAACCCAAGTGGAGTTCCTGGCTTCTGGCTTCAGTCTGGCCCAGCCCTGGCTGTTGTAGCCATTTGAGGAGTGAACTAACATATGAAAGCGTCTCTCTCTCTCTCTCTCTCTCTCTCTCTCTCCCCTCCTCCCCCTCTCTTCCTCTTTCTCTGTAACTCTGCATTTCAAATAAATAAATAAATTTTTTTTTTACCGTCTTGTATCTCTGAGTCTAATCCAACATAGCAGGGTTCACTTTATCCTTTTCCCTTTCCTTGCTGTGGTTTCTGTGACAGAAACCAAGCATACTTATTTTCTCCATCCTAGAATATCCATATTACGAAGCCTCATTCCCCAGCTCTGTCTGCTGAAAGGGCCTAGAGCCGGGACAGCCCAGGTCTGGATTTCTGAGAGGAAGCAGGCTTCCTTGGAGCCATGGCTGAGTCCAGGATGGAAGCTGGGGAATGACAGGATGAGTGCTGAGTATCAGAAAGGAAAGAAGCACTCAAAGTGGGGATAACTCAGACAGACAGGAACCGTCTTACCTGGCCTTATCTGGGACAGTTTGATCAAAAAACAATGTTGGTAATAGATTATAACTGGCAAACTAACTTCCCATAAGGCTGAAATAGACAAGGGAGCCCATAACTGGAGAGAAGAGAGTTCTTTACAGTTGAATTCCAACTAATAAATGTAGAAGAAATTATGGAAATAGAAAATCGCCCACCAGAAAATGCAGTGGGAATGAATGTTGCAAATAAAGAGCCAAATGAATGCTCAAACTGGTGAAAGTGTGATGCTAAACAAGATATTTGCATAATGTACCTACAGGTGTATTTCAAAAAGATTGTGGAAAATGGAATTAAAAGGTACATTTTCATGCAAAAAAGTCTGTGAAGCCATGCACTTGTATTAATCACAGAAGAAGAAGAAGAAAAAAAAACCAGTGATTGTATAGTGAAGAAATGTGACAGACATCATGTTCCAGGGCTCATGTGGGACACAGTGTCCTGGAGGGGTGCAGTGGGAAGGGTGCATGTGGGACACAGTGTCCTGGAGGGGTGCAGTGGGAAGGGCTCATGTGGGACACAGTGTCCTGGAGGGGTGCAGTGGGAAGGGCGCATGTGGGACACAGTGTCCTGGAGGGGTGCAGTGGGAAGGGCACAATAGCACTTCTGTGGTGTTCTCACGCAAAACGCAGCTCTTGAGGTCATGAGCAGGGCAATCCTGGCAACGTCCCAGGCAGACCTGCGACTTTCCAATAGTATTGTACTAATGTCAGTTACTTGGCTTTCCCAACTCCCGTGAAGTTATGTAAGGTGTTAATATTTGGGAACACCGGTGGAGTGTATATAGGAATCCACTGTCTGGTTTTCGTAAGCATAAAGTTACTTCAGAAGAAAAAGAAAGAGAGGAGTCAGTTGTGATTGTGCCATCCTTAAGACAGAAACCCTGGCCAGCACCTCTGCTGCAGGTACAAAGTGCTCCCCTGACAGAGGCAGTCAAGGTCCTCAATAATGAACCCAGACTTTTCCCCACATTTATATTAGCTCCGCCCACGTCCATCAGCCGCCCATGCCCTGCCAATTTCTCTGGCACAGGCTTAGAAAAGCCTGACTCGTGTCCTAGGACCCCTTTCATGGGGCCTTCACCTTACACCCAGAGTCAGCTGCTAGCCAACCCTGCAGTGCAGTCAGCCCTGGGTCGTGACCTTGGAAACCTTGAACTCCCGGGGTGGGGCGGGGCGGGGGGGAGGGGGGGGCTCTGCAGGTCTGTCATTCCCTACACCCTGTCTGCCCTTAGGAAGCTTCTGACTTGCAAATAAACACAGCCAGGAGAAGGGAAAGCAGATCAGAGGTGGGTAGGGTGGGTAAGAGAGCCTGCACAGCTCTTCGGGGCTGTGGTGTTCCTTTGGCCTCTTCTGCTCAGAGCGGGCTGGTCTGCCCAAAGCTATGCAGCTGTTAAGAACAAAAATCCCCATTTGAACACAGCCTTCTGCCTCCTTTACTAAGGGCTGCTAGCTCCAAAAAGGCTTGGAATAGCCAACCATGTAGCATCTTCATACAGTTTTCATTTCACCCTGACACACCTCAAGGTCATCTCTGGGGACAGCCTTGCAGAGAAGGTTCCCAAAGAGCTGGCAGGAAATGCGACTGACTCCCCCCTCCCCAGGCCCGCAGAGCGTCCCAGTATCACAGCTGAATGCATTCTGGGGAAACAGCCACGGACGTGACAACGAACTGAATGCACACTTAACAGTGTGAACCTGCAGCAAAGTCATCTCAACCCTGAGCAGCTAGAATACCAGCACCACAGTGGGCTGGGGCTGAGCTCATTTGCTGGACCCCTTTATTCCTGATCCCACTCCTTGAAATGTGAATTCATCGGGGCTGAGGCTGTAGCATAGTAAGCTAAGCCACGGGTTTGTGTCCCGGCTGCTCCTCTTCCGATCCGGCTCCCCGGTAATGGGCTCCCTTGGAGGCTTCAAGTGATGTCTCAAGTGCTTAGGTCCTTGCCTCCCTGCCATCCATGTGGGAAACTCTGACGGAGTTCTGGGCTCCTGGTTTCACTGACCCAGCCCCAGCCGTTGTGGTTACTTGGGGAGTGAACTAACAGATGGGAGATTTCTCTGTCTCTTTTCCTCTCAAATGAATTAATTAAGTAAATAGAAACAACATCTTAAAACCACTGGCTGGGAAACTTCTCTTGCCAAGCTCTAGAATAACTACAGAAGCCATCCAATGCCTGCAGTATTGGCTGAGGTCAACTGAGAAGCTAACTACACGGTGTTTCACAGGGTGTTGAAATCCATGAACGTTAGCTGTTAGGACTATCATTATTGATATCCTAATGGGTAATAGTGAACCGCTGCCCTCACCCTGCACCTCCCTTCTCCCTGTACCAAGCAGACCTACTCATCTACATCTTCCGTAAGCTGGGAGGATTTGGGACTGCCTGCAAGAAAGGCAGAGGGCTCAAAAACAAAAAACTTCTTAAATATCAACTAGTGAAGACACCACACTGCTTTTCCTGGGACCCAGCAGAGATCCACATCACATTTTCCTGGTTCCCTTTCTCTGGCTATGATCTGTGCACCGCGTGCTAGCAGCCCTCTCCGTCTGTGAGAGAGGCAGTGGGCCTTGGCCACGGGGCCTGGATCTTTCTGCTGGTGGCTCTGGAAATACTGGCTGGTGCCAGAAGGAGAAGAGAAAGAGGCTTTGTGCAGCCCAGACCCTCCCAGCCAGCGAGACTGGTCCAAGTGGGCTCCATCTCCATCCCCAGAGGGGTGGCCAGCCCCTATTTCCTGTTTCCTTGGCCCCTCGCCCTTGGAAATGCCAACAGAACCTGCCAGCTCCCCCACCGGCTGTCTTCTCAGCACAGCCAGCCTCAGAAAATGCAGCCCACAGCCCAGGGACTGACACGGGCACACATCCCAGATTCCTAAATGGCCCCTGTGTACCTTGGGCCACCTCCTCGGTTCTCCAAGCCTCACGTGGTGTTCATCGCGGATCCTGGTGCTACCTGCGAGGGTAAAGGGAGCACTAAACGAGAAGGAAGCTCCTGCACATTGGGGCACATCATTCATGCAGCCGGTGCTGGGTGTTCCCCCTCGCTACAGCAGTTGTCACCTGAGCCCCTAAGTAGCCCACTTGCCCCTTCTCGCACACCCTGCTCCAGAACCCCTCACTATCTAGAGACTTTGCTGAGGCCTCAGAGTCAAGAGGTCTGGGAATATTGAAGAGCACAGATTATGCAATTAGCAGCTGGCACTGCAACGCAGCAGATTAAATTGCTGCTTGAGACTGGCATCCTATGTCAGAATGCCTGTTTGAATCCTGGCTGCTCCACCTCTGATCCAGCTCCCTAAACATGCTCCTACTTGGATTCTTGCAACTTATATGGGAGACCTAGATGGAGTTCCTGGCTCCTGGCTACAGCCTGCCCTGGCTGTTATGGCCATTTGGGGAGTGAACCAGTAGATGGAAGATTCTCATTCTCTCTCTCTCATTCTCTCTCTCTCTGTCTCTCTACTCCTCCCCCTCCTCCCTCCCTCCCTCTCTGTTGCTCTGCCTTTCAATCAATCAATAAATATTAAAAAAAAAAAAAAGATCCTGGCTGCTGCAGCGGCTCACTAAGCTAATCCTCCACCTGCGGCACCAGCACCCCAGGTTCTAGTCCCGGTTGGGGTGCCGGATTCTGTCCCGGTTGCTCCTCTTCCAGTCCAGCTCTCTGCTGTGGCCTGGGAGGGCAGTGGAGGATGGCCCAAGTGCTTGGGCCCTGCACCCGCATGGGAGACCAGGAGGAAGCACCTGGCTCCTGACTTCGGATCAGCGTAGTGCGCTGGCTGTAGCAGCCATTTAGGGGGTGAACCAACAGAAGGAAGACCTTTCTCTCTGTCTCTCTCTTTCTGTCTAACTCTGCCTGTCAAAAAAAAAGATCCTGGAACCAGATCCACCTGTAACCCTGGATGAAATATATTTAACAAATCTTATCTGAAAGATGCACATGAAGAAACTTAAATATAATTAGTACTGCAAAGACTAATAAAGATATTCCATATACAACCTTTGAAGAATGCCTGGTTCAGAGATAAGTTGTTATTCAGAGATAAGTTTAGCAAATCACAGAACAAAAGTAAATAATGAAGCTCTTTTATAATTAGCCCCAGCTGGCCACCAACATGCTTTGAAGCCCAACATATGGTTGGCATATTTCCCTGATTCCTGCTGCTGGTTCCAGTGCCCCTATTAATTTCACTGTTCGTTTCCTGTTTCCTTTCTCTTGCCATGATCCGTGCACCGTGTGCTAGCAGCCCTCTCCATCTGTGAGAGAGGCAGTGGGCCTTGGCCACGGGGCCTGGATCTTTCTGCTGGTGGCTCTGGAAATACTGGCTGGTGCCAGAAGGAGAAGAGAAAGAGGCTTTGTGCAGCCCAGACCCTCCCAGCCAGCGAGACTGGTCCAAGTGGGCTCCATCTCCATCCCCAGAGGGGTGGCCAGCCCCTGTTTCCTAGGACATAGTGAACTGGATCCCTGTTATCTTCTTGCTCAGTTTTCTTCTACATGTTTGGGCTGGTTTCCATTGGCACTAGGAAATAAGTTGATTTCCAAATAGCTATCTCTCTCTCTTTTTAAGATTTATTTGTTTATATATGTAAGAGTCAGAGCTACAGAGAGGGAGAGACAGAGAGAGAGCTCTTCCATCTGCTGGCTCAGATAAAGCTCCTGGCTCCTGACATTCGCCTGGCCCAGCCCCAGTCATTGAGGCCATCTGGGGAGTGAACCAGCAGCTGGAAGCTCTCTCTGTCTCTCTCATTCTGCCTTTCAGATGGATAAATATATACATATTTTTTAAAAAGGTAACATTAATTATCTTAGTAAGAAAATGTCCCTTTATTTCTATTTTTTAAAGATTTATTTATTTATTTGAAAGGCAGAATTACAGAGAGGCAGAGGCAGAGAGAGAGAGGGAGAGAGGTCTTCCATCCGCTGGTTCACTCCCCAGATGACCACAATGGCTGGAGCTGTGCCAATCCAAAGCCAGGAGCCAGGAGTTTCTTCTGGGTCTTCCATGTGGACGCAGGGCCCAAGGACTTGGACCATCTTCTGCTGCTTTCCCAGGCCATAGCAGAGAGCTGGATCAAAAGTGGAGCAGCCAGGACTCAAACTGGCGCCCATACGGGATGCCAGCACTGCAGACAGAGGCTTTACCCACTAGGCCACAGCGCCAGCCCCTACTTCTACATCTTTGAATTTGTTGTTTTACTGTCGGGGTATCTGCTCATCAGATAACACTTTCAGGATTAATTGAAAATATAAGGCTATGTTGATTTTTGTTTCTTTGACCTTAGCACAGATGTGATGACTTTTTTTCCAGTCCTCACTAAATAGCCAGCCAATAATTTATGTCATGTTCAAATTAGTGGCTAAATGAGACAGGATGCAATAAAGCGTATTAGGATATTTGAATGTCCATTTGGGAAAAAAAATTTTTATGTTTGAATCTTTCCTCCCAACCACATAGAAATTCTAGATGGGTTAGAGATTTTGTCTTTAAGAAACCTTAAAACTATTTGGAGAAAATATTGGAAAATATTTTTATAGTCTTGATGTGAAGAATCATAAGTAAGTTGTGATAAACTTACATAAGCCATAAAAGAAAACACAGAGATTTCGCCACATGATATCTAAAACTTCTCTATGATGAAAGAGACCACAAAGTTCACGACAATGGGAGGCAGAAAGAAAACATTGCCAACATATAGGAGAGGACTTAAAAAAGTTTGTGGAAAAATGGAATTAGAAAATAAATTTGTTTGGCAAAACAAATTTTGAAATCCATGCAGTTTTTTTCATAATATGCATAATATCCATGAGCTTTTCAAAGATGCTTGGAACAACAGGCAGTAGATTAATAATCAAAGTATGTAAAGGGGAGAAGTGGGGGAAAAAGAACATTTGAATAGGCAAATAAAGCTCAATCCTCACTCTAAATAGCAAATAAATAAAAACAAGGTAAAATCATCAAAATCTCAAAATGTAAATATCTGGCACTGCAGAATGCACAGGGCCACAGCTCTTCCACCTCCAGGCTCTTCCGCGCCAAAAGTATTGTCTGTGAATGGCACTCCTGCAGTGCGGTTCCAGTACAGGTTCCCATGGAGCGGGGTGCACCTGGAGCTCAGTTCTCTGTGCCCTGCCACTCCAGTGTTTGGGGGACAGTTTGTGATATATTCAGCAAAATATCAAAGACCCTCTGACTCAATGATTCTTCTTCCAAGAATCTAGCCTTTCAGAAATATATGAATATCTAATAGTGCATAAAGATATATGCAAAAAAGATATTCTTTGAGGCACATTTTATTTGGGGGAGAAAAAGGAAATACCCTATGTGTTCATCATGAAAATAAAAATAATGATGTAAATAGTGATGCATCTACTCATGGGATATTTTGCAACTCTTCCTATTCTTAAATGTTTGTTTTCATATATTTGGAAGGTAAAGTGACAGGCAGGGAGAGAGAGCTCCCATCTGCCTGTTCACTCTCCAATTACCTGCCACAGCCTGAGCTAATCAAGGCTGACACCGAGAACCTGGAGCACCATCCAGGCCTCCCCAAAGCTGCCAGAGCCCAAGCACTTGAGCTATCTTCTGCTGCCTCCCAGGATGCACTAGCAGGAATCTGGATTGGAAATGCAGTAGCCAGGACTCAAACTGGTGCTCTCAGGGAGATAGGAGCACCCTGGGCAGCAGGCTAACATGCTCCAGATAATTTGCAACTCTTTAAAGGATTTGTACTCACGTTCAAGGATCTTCAGTATTTGATGCTACAGCAGAGATAAACATGAACATAAAAAATATTAAAATTATCTCGTGTCGGAGCCAGCACTGCGGTGTAGAAGTTTAAAGCCGCCATCTGCAGTGCCGGCATCCCATGCAGGCGCTGGTTTGAGACCCGGCTGCTCCATTTCCTATTCAGCTCCCTGCTGACCTGCCTGGGAA